>NW_026555342.1:19815779-19970087 GCF_029017545.1 Prosopis cineraria | reverse complement strand
AGAGATTTTGGATTTGCGAAATATATAAAAGAAATAACAATGTTATGACTTGGGTGTTAGGGAATTTAGAAGCAGGCGAAATTATAAAAGCAAATTGTTAGGAGTAGCTTATGTGCTTGGGAATATCTCAGGTAAGTGAATAGCGTCCCAACTGATATTTCAATAAAACCTCCTTTATTCAAATATTACATTTTTATGCAAATTTTTTTTACAACAGCAATGTGATTGTTAGATACTTTGTTAATCAAATTTTTTTATTTTTTTTTTTAGTTTTAAGATGGTGATGAAAAACGATTTATCATAACATATGAATATTTTATCCCTTATGAGATATCCTTTTGGGATTAATAAAATTCCTTTTCATTAGTATTGGCAATTTGTGATTATTCAATAAATGCAAGTATGAGCATTGGATATGAAATGTTATTCTGTCAAGTTTTAATGCTAAAAAGTATTCATGCGAGTTTGATTTTGAAAATGAGAACTGTATTTTGAAAGTAATGATTTTCTCGCATGTTTGAAAATGATTTTAAAAAGAGACTATATACAGAACACTGGTTGCTAACGGCAGTTCTGTTAGCCCTTAGCACGCCATGGTACACCTAACTAGCAGGGTGTTTATAGCAGATGCTAGCCCGTGCGATGGCCAATGCACGTGAAACGGAGGGATAGTTATTCGTGAGCATCGTACTCACGTTTGTTTCATGGCTTCAAGTCATGTTTGATTAAAATTATCCTCGTGGACTGTGTGTCCACGTTTGTTTTGTGATTTCGACCGCGTTTGGTTACTTACCCTCGTGGACTAAGTGTCCAAGTTTGTTTTCGTGGCATAAGCCGCGTTTGGTAGTTATCCTTGTGGATTGTGTGTCCATGTTTGTTAATTATTCTGATAAGTCCCTATAGTTATTTATCCATTCATTTGATGATTTTATATTCTATTGGCTTTTATTTAAAAATTTGTTTATAAATTTTTATTTCATTTATGTGCTTTCTTGAAATCAAGTGATATTATCATTTACGATGATAGTTCAATAATTTGAGATTTTATTTAAAATTTACAGAGCCATTTTATTGTGAAGTTTATTAAATTTTTATAAAGATTTTGTCTATTTAACTTACACAACTATTTTAAACTTTTCATTTTATTTATGTTCTATTGTTTATTGTTGGGACGTTATTCACTGAAAAATTATTTTGGTCTCAGATACCTTAGTTGACGTTGATCTTCCTGTCGGTCCTTGAGCACTTATAGACAAGTGGAGGATTGATTGAAATTTTTCTTTTAATGTAATTATAAATGTTTATATATGTTATTTTTATTTTATTTTATTTTGAAAAGTATGATTAGGTACTCCACATAAGCTATAACTAGGACTTTTATTTTGATATATATGTTGTGTGTCAGTTGGAAGGAGTTAAGCTCCTGATTTATTTGATATTTTAATTGAATCAATGTATTGTAGGAATTTTGAGAGATTTTATTTACAAGATTGGTTTTGTCAAAACTTTTATGAACATGTTGAAATTTTGTTATAATTTTAGTGTCAAAAGTATTATAATTTCAACATAAATCTGATTTAATTTTAGAAATAGAGTGAATTTATGATTCAAGGCTTATGGTTATGTGTGAAATGGTTCATATTCCGTGCCGATCGCTTTCCAAATTTTGGGGCGTAACAATCAATTTAATGACTTATAAAGTAAATCATTTTATCCTTTTAGAAGGTGAGTAATATAGAGGACTAGAGGGAGTATTGCTTTTCTGGACGCCTAATTTGACAATGTGACCCTTGTTTTTTTAAAAAAAAAAAAAACTCAAACGTGCTCATATTACTACCAGAAAACGAAACATAACGTCTGGGAAACATCCGGCAAAGGTGTGAAAACAAAGAAAAGAAAAGAAATAACCACCTAGACAGGGAAATAAACATAAAAAATCTAATAGGAAATAAATATGTTTCTAAATTAAATATCTACAATATACATATATATGTTTTATATATATCTACAATATATACAATATTATATTGGTTGCTTTAATTTAAATGGTTCGGCAAACTTGTTCTCTGAAAGAAAGATCTTGAATACAAATCTTATAAATACTTAAATAGAGAAAACTTCTGCTAGGTGGAGCGCCGTGCCCATGAGGTCCTTTCTTTCTCAAAATATATGAATCAGCTACAGGACACAAAATGATTTTCGCAAACTGATAATTTTATCTTTATAATGATGTAATTCAATATTTTAAAGAATCATCAGTTGATTTCAATTTGAAATAAAGGAGGAGCTCGTTTCAAAATATTAGTTTATTAAGAGTTGGGTCTTTTGAACTTATAAACCTCACTTACTTGTAATCCCCCTTGATATGAGATTCAACATGTTTTTATTCATATATGCATGTTTCATGCCTTGCATCTGATTTCTTTTTTAAAAGAAACCATATAGCTAAGTTCAACTCTTACACTTTGACCTTTCTGGCAAGCTCAAATGTTCAAATTGTTAAATATTATTTAATTTTTAATTTTTTAATTAATTTCAATTTCATCTTTAAAAAATTAAGATTTTCAATTTTTATCTAATTTTAATTTTATGTTATTAATAATAAAAAATAATTTGGGTATTCAAGCTTGATTTGAATTTCTTTGAGCTTATTTAGATTGCCCGCATAAGACTAAAGTAAAGAAAATCTTGTAAACTCCCAAGCTTGACTTAAATTTTTCAAGTTCATTCAAGCTGGCTTGTTTAAAATTGTTTAATTTATGGTATAGCCCAAAAATGATAAAAGAAATCGATATATTTTATCATTTTTATTGACTAAGAAAAACAATAATCTTTACAGATTATGATAATAAAAATAAAAAAAATGATTGTGACCAACAACTATTTTACTATTTTTAGAGCTTATGATATTAAAAATAAAAAACGATTGTGACCCAAATTTTCTAACCCTCTCGACCTCATTTCGAGATCATTCCCCAATATATTATCAGTGTATGCTTAATTTAATGGGAGAATAGCAACAACAAAAAAATGCTTTCAAAATATGCAAATCACAGTTAAGTAATGTAAAATATGATAACGTAACATGTGTGACTCACATAATTTTTTTTCCAACTTTTTTTTTCCAAAAATAAGGAGATTTTGAAGAGAAAAATCTTCTTCCAACTCTGTCCACAATCTTTTTGGTCAGTTGCCCTAACTGCTCCTTCCATTTTCGTCTGACTTCTCCTCCATTTTAATTAGATTATTGTATTTGGCAATCTCCAATTCTAAGGCAAATCAGTTTCATCTGGTCTTAAGGTGTTAAATATTTCTCTATAAATAATAGGATTACTATTGTCCACATGAAATTAATCACTTTTGTTTCTCCTATGTTTTCTCTTATTCAGTCAAGCATAAGTATAGAAAATCGCATCCCTTTACCTTTGATCTTTTCTCTCCATTTTCTCTCTTTTTATTTTCTCTTCCTCCCAACATTTACAACCCTTACTACAACAAATTTAAAAAATTAGTGTAAGTAAATTCTTATTGTTTTATAGCATTCTCATACTGCATGTATTAAACTAGCAAGGAAATCCTACTCCACCACCACCACCAAAAACAAAATTTTATCTATATACATTTTTAGAATTTAAAATTATGTCCGTACTTACCATATGAATCATATTAAATTTTAAAATCTTTAAAAAAGACGTTAATGTTAACAAGCTTTAAGTATCATTTCTCTCTCCTGTAATTCCTTTATATTAAAAAAACGTACAATTGTTGAATTAAAAAGAAGTGTTCATATTGATGTGCAACTCACAAGACTTCTCACAGATGAACATTGACTTACAAGTCGTTATCCTATAAAGACTATAAACCGTTCCCTGGCCCAAAAATAAATAAATAAATGGAGACTATAAACCAGTCAAATTCTTCATCATTCTACACGCCAGCCGGTCTGGGCGATATTATATATGTAACAGATAGAATGGAGTGAATTATAAGTTATAACTTCTTTTTACTTTAATATTACCTTCAGGAACAACAGAACTATTGGGTCCTATAATTTTATCAAATTTTATTTTGTGTTTTTAGTCCTTAATTATAGAGACTGAAAACATTAAAAACACTAAAATTGTAGAGACTCGAGTAACAACTATTGTCAGAGACTAAAAGTAAAACTCGATGAAATTATAGAAACTGATGATGATTATGTTTTCCCTCACCTTTATAAACGATTTAAAAAAATAGTGTAAAATAAATTCTTATTGTTATAGCTTTCTCACTGCATATTAACAATCCTCCTCTGCTACCAACAACAAACATATAGATTTTATTGATATACTTTTTTTTTTTCAAATTGAAGATCGTCAAAATCAAATAGCCAAAGTGATCGCTAAAATTTTAAAAACCATTCTTAATTCTACTTGAAATTATAATTTGATACTAGCATATATTTTACAAAAAAATAACATCAAAATAAACTCTTGTTTGAAGGGGCATCAAAAGACCTCAGCAATGTTGGAAAAAACAAAGAAAGAATTTAAAGAAAGAAAAGCACAGAGAAAACGAAACATGCATTGACCTACAAAGTTAAAGTCATTATATATACAGTAAAGTGTTGAATGCTGTTGGTGCTTCATTATTGGTTTGATTTTTCTTCACCGAATTAATCTTTTCCATGTCTTTTTGTTTCGTTTTTCCACCTAATGGAATAATGTTATTCCAACTGTGCCACCTTTTTCCCTATAAATCTCTCATAAATAAATGTTAAATATGTATATGCAGGTTAATGTTCAACAAATATATGCTGGTCAAGTCTATCCACATAGAAACTTTGACTTGCAAGTCATTTATATAGCGAAGACTTTATTTTTTCTTCTCATAGCCCGTTCATTGTCATGTTCTTTTCCATGGAAACGTCTTCCTAATTAATTAGCCCTTATTAGACCAGACGATAAATAATCTCTATTAAATAGGTATATGTTCTTTCAAAATTTTTAAGCAAGACTACAGAAAAGGCGAATCATAGTAAAGGAATACAATTACACAACAAGGCTTGAAATACAAATTGAAAATACTGATGTTACTAACAGGTGGCATGAAAAATTGAAGCTTTGATTGATTAGGAGATAAAATTGAAGAAGAAAAAATGGAGGGAAGAAAAAATAAAGATAAAACATTTTCTATAATTATGTTTAGAAATATAAGAGAAAAAATGACTACCTTCATAACAATAGTAATATCCACATGATATGGATAAGGTATGGACAACTTGCCCCTCTCTCTAACTCTCTTGTCAAACATAACTTGTCTCTTTTTTTATTTTATTTATTGCAATTTTATTCGAGGTATGATAGGGCACTAAATGTAGGCACTTTTTTCAATAAAGATTCAAATTTTGATTCACTATATTATGAGGAACTAATTCCTTCTACTAGACCTAACCAATTTTAGGATGCCAAAACATGGATTTGCAAACTTCAACTCCCAATATTGCCATTTCATTAGGATACATTTGCAACTTTTTTTATTTTAATAGAAAACACAAATGTTCATTTTTAATGCTGAAAAATATTAAATCTAACAGCTCGAATAATTTGCAAGTTGGGTTTCTAGTTTTAGAAATTTGTTGTGATGAATTTGTAACTTATTTTTTAAATTTTAACAAGAAACACTAATGTTCATATTTAATATTGAAAAATATTAAGTTTATTGTTTATTCTTTGCCTACTGCCCATATATCAATAAAATAAATAGATCCTTCATTTTTCATTGCCTATTGTTTATTCTTCAATCTTATTGGAGATGTTAGACTTATTATCATTAAAGGATCAAGAAAATTTGTTGGCACTCTAAAATAGGTTGAGACTTAAATCAATTGTTCCTCTTGAGATCTAACTGTCATTCTCCCTTAAATCAAAACCATATTTTTAAAGGCATGTTTGAAATATTATTTTAGCCAATATATATAAATTTTAAAAAAATTACTGAATAATTATGTTTATGTAACTAAAAAATTTAAAATATCAATAAAAGGAAAAATGTATGCATTAATTTTTTTGGATAATTTAAATTAATTTTACATAACATTTATATTTAAAATAATATTTTAGTCTAACATGTGTGATTTAACAGTCAAGGATCAACTAACATTTGAGTGGATGGAAACAGAATTTTAAAAATAGAGGAAATGCTTGTATTTTGCAACCATTTATAGTATGAGAGCTCGTGTAAATTTTAAAAATAGAAAAAATGTATCTGTAATTAAAATAAAATACTGGGAACACCAGAATATTTTACTGTACTCTTTAAATTAATATTACATAAAATTAATAAAAAAAGTAAATTTACATTCATGTGATTGTGCAATTTTTATTCACATTTATAAATTTTTATGGATCTTCTTTTAAACTATTTAGTGTAAGTTTTAATTTAATACTAAGAATGTTTCAACTTTTAATAAAATTATAAAATAGAAAATTATTAAAAATAAGAAAACTCCACAAAAATTCACGAATCTCAAAAGATTTAAATCCTGATTCAAGCTTATAGAGTTGTGAGTAGAAAAAAGAGAAAAATAGAACATTGTTCATAATTTTACATGATTAGTAAACTCACATTACTCTCATAATTCTAATTAGAATATGTTAAGTTATCTAAGTATGAGTGAATTTGAATCAATATAAGAATAAAATTTAGTGTAATAACTAATATAAAATATTGAAAAGAAATTAAAAAAATATAGACTTGCCCCAATTTTATCCAATATTAGAAATAAAAAGTAAATCAACTCCGTGTGAGGAGCACAAAAAACATGGCCAAGTCTGTAGTGATGTCCCGTACATTCCCTAGTCTCTTTTTTCTACCCCTGAACATCTTTTATTGACAAAAAAGTCTCTGTCTTTTTTCTTTTTCCACAAAAACTACTTTTGTTAATGTAAAGTATATAATTTTATTGGCAAAAACCCAAAAATTAATACAAAGTTAACTGTGAATATCAATGTTGATGTGTACAAATGTCCTTTTAACTCTTATAATGAGTGATTACCATGAATTAATTATATTAAAATTGAAATTGAAAAGTACGTCAACACAGCGTAAGGAGCACTCCAAGGAAATAAACATAAAACGCGTCTAACAACTACTGAGAGAGCAAGAAGACATTAATCAATGCCTTCATATGATCATGGGCCATCAGATTAGCATCAACAACAGAATTCCTCGATCGAAAACTCAGCATACGGCTATATATATAGAGTTATAAAAAGCTAATAGGAAAATAAATATGCTTCTAAATTAATTAAATATCTACAATATATATGTATATATATTGATATATATCTACAATATCCACAATATAATATATATTTGACACCTATATATTGAAATGGTTCGGCAAACTTGTTCTCTGAAAGTAAGATCATGAATGTAAATAAATATAGAAAACTTCTGCTAGAAAAGCTCTGTACCCATGTGGTCATTTCTTTCTCAAAATATATGAATCAGCTATAGGGCACAAAATGATTTTCGTAAACTGATAATTATGGTGTGGGGGTGTGTGTGTGTGTGTCTGTCTATCTGTGTCTGTGTGAACTTAACATTATATCTTTGTAATGATGTCATTCAATATTTTAAAGAATCATTAGATGATTTCAATTTGAAATATAATGCTGATTTAAGAAATAGATATTTCAACCATTCTATCCACTGCAAACTGATAATTATGGGGTGTGTGTGTGAGCTTAACATTATATCTTTATAATCAACAGGTTTGTATTCATATATGCATGTTTCACGCCTTGCATTTGATTTTTTTTTTTGGAAGAGACCATATAACCAAGCTCAACTCTAACATCTTGGGCTTTTGAGCTTAATCAGACTAATCTAAATAGCCGAATTGTTAAATATTATTTTATTTTTTAGTTAATTTCAATTTTTTCTTAAAAAAGTAAGATTTTCAACTTTTATCTAATTTTAATTTAATTTTATTAATAAAAAAAAGAATTTGGGTATTCGGACTTGTCTTGAATTTCTTTAAACTTATTTAGAATGGCCAAATAAGACCAAAGTAGAGAATATTTCATAAACTCTCAAACTTAGCCCTAAGATTTTTTGAGCTTATTCAGTCTGATTCAATTCGACTCGACCCAAATTATAGACTTTAAACTTCCCTAATCTATTAAAATAACTTGACATTGACTATGAAGTTTGAAGAATAAAACTTAACATATTAGGGAAGACTAACCTATTTTATAAAGTTAATGGATACACATCAATTATTGCTGACTTCAAAATCCCAGGACCTTCTAAAGAAAAGTTTTTGGGTATTTTTCCACGTTATAATTTTTTCTTTTTTTAATGGTCAATGTTAATAGATGTCAGTGAAATTTAACGGGATGGAAATTATTGCACTCTTTAAAACATGTTCATGGATACTCTACATGCACCTTTCTTCACTTAAGGAGATTGGGTGTTTTTGAAGAAAAAATTGTTAGGTATTTTTATCCTTTAACCTTTAAATCTTTAAAGCAAGAAAAATACAAATATGATTGAAAAGTAACTTTTTCATCATTACAAAAGTTATCTAAGAAACAAAGAGAGAAAAGGTATTATTAAACATAACGACAATATATACGCACATAGGTTTAAGATATAAAAATAAAAATTTTAGTCTAAATCCTTAACCAAACATAATTGCAAAGAAAGCCTCCTAAAGTCTAAAACTTCATTGCACACTAAAGAGAGTGGAATGAAATTAAAATGTTAAGGAAAATGACAAAATTAACTCTCTTTTAAATTAAAATAACCTTCTTCAATTAATTGTAATTAATTTAGTAATCTAGGACCTAATTGTCATTCTTCCTTTTAAATAAACATTGATTTGCAAGTCTTTCAAAAGTCTACTCACATACTAACATTTATTTACAAACTTACAAGTCATTATTGAGTAAAGACTTGGTAATGGTTGCATATTCGTTTGATTTTTCTTCATGTGTCTAATCAATGCCCTAAATAAATAAGAAAATAAGGTTCAATATAAAATGTTTATATATTTTCATCATATATATGTATGTATGTTAACATACTATTTTTTACATTTTTAATTTAAACATCCCAAAAATTATTCTGTAATTTTTTGGTACATTAAAGTTTAGATTATTTGGGTTTCAGGAGTTCATCAGAAAAATGCCATTCATTTCAAATTTAATATTACATATTTGAGTTTTTATATTTTATGTCACACTTTTTTTAAAAAAATATTAACTAATTTGTATGTAAAAAATTTCTTAATTATGCTAAAGCCAAACCTTTCAAATTTTCTAATCCTTTCACAACGTTGTTTCCAATTCACAAAATTTCTCACAAATAAGCATTATATTGACTAGGGCTTCACAATGGATGAATAAGGCAAGACTTCAACTTAACCTGAAGTCTGGTCCCTTTTACAGAAAGAATTGAGTAAGTCAACTTATAATCTATTTTGGTCTAAGCTTAATCTAAAGTTGAATAGGACCAGACTTGTTCCATAAGATAATACTAGTCTATGTAGTCTAATACCTCACTTTTTTTTCACATTTCATTTCAATATGATAAAATTAATTAAGATAATAAAAATGCTTATAATCATATAAAATTTATCACAAATTATAAAAAGCTAATTATAATAAATCAATTGATTCTAGGGAAAATGACAATAAAATTTCCTTGAATTATAAAAATGACAGTCTAATCCCTTAAAATGCTATAATTTCAATAAAGTCCCTAGGGACTTTAGTGTCAATAAATTTTAAAGTGAAAAGGCAATTTTATCCTTATTGAAAATAACAAGCCCCAATCACAACTTTTGCTTTAAAAAATAACAATTTTTTGTTCTGTGAATTGCAAAAGTTTAATAAGAAATCATAATTTATCAAGTGTAATTTTGATATTAAAATAACAACTCTTAATCACAATTTTTTCTTAAAAAATAACAACTTTTATTTTGTAAATTGCAAAAGTTGAATAAAAAATCATAATTTGTTAAGTGTAATTTTTGTTATTAAAAAAAATTTCAAAATAATAAGCCTTAATCATAACTTTTGTTTAAGAAATAATAACTTTTATTTAAAGAATATCAAAATTTAAAAAATTATAATTATAATTTTGACCTGCTCTGGGCCTTGCTTCTTCTTCCATTATTCCAGCACCACTAATTAGTATTTTGACTTTAACAATTTCATGATTCAGAAATGACTATTTGTCGTATTGGGCTTCTATAGATTAAGGCCCATGTAATGTGAGGCCCTTTGTTTCCAAACAATGACCAATCCAGTTTATTGGCAAAAGCACCACTCGTTTCTATTGTGTAATGATCAGTTCTCTCAAGCAACAACTTCAGCGCGCACGCGCGCGCCCCCATATATATGGATAACTTCAGCGTGTTTCTAATTGTTGATTCGTAAGGGTGGTTGTTTTCTAATGCTCCCTTCGTGCGTAAAAAGATTACATGTGATGCAGTATGATAAACCATAATCCAAATCTAGATTGTCATTAAAAAAAAAGGCATATACGTATATATGGGTTAATTATTAAAATAATTGTCAGAATTATTCTAAAATTTTGCATGACATATTTATTTGAATTGTTTAACCTTGAAAGTTAAAATAGACATATTTTCACTCTTGAGTGTGTGTGTGTGAAACTTTAGTTAAACATCCCATGTGTAACATCCCAAATTAAATTTTATTAGTTAATTTAGATTAATAAAAATTTTAAAAAATATTTATAGATAAGTAAATTAGAAAGAGATGATTATTAGATCTAACTTAGGATATAATTTTAAGTTAAGATTTTTAAAAAATTATTATTATTATTATTATTAGTAATAGTGGCGGCGACGACAACGGGAGTAGTAGCAGTGGTGGTGGTGGTGGTAGCAGCAGCAACAATAGCGGCAGTAATAGCAACAGCAGCAGCAGCAGCAATAGTTGAAGGTGGTGGTGGTGGTTGTTGTACTGACCCTAAAATTTTAAATTAAATAAATTTTCTCCAAAGTGGTATTTAATTTATTTATTTTAGGTTTACGAAAAATTGGGAGTAGTGGTTTAGTAAAATCTATGTTAGTAGCTTACCTAAAGGTTCAAAGTCCAAATCCTACTGAACAAAAAAAAAGTTTGGTTTTATTTGTTTTAAACTATGGAAAAATTTATTAAAGGGCCCTTGTCTTTCATGTAATAATAGAAAAATGTTGTACCATCTCTTGTAATTCTCCCAATTTTCTTAATGTTCAGATTTTATATTCTTCTTCCCGATCATTCGGACTGGAAAATAGAGCAATGAAAGGCGGTGAGGTAACATCCATTCTCCACCAACTTTAGACCCTCTGATTCTTCACCGTCGTCCCATCTCCCTCGAGCTCCCGTCACTAGTTTTTCCATTCGCCGTCAACCTGAATATTATCTTCACTGTCGCATCTCTGTCGCTAAGTGCGCAATCGTTTGATTTCTTCCTCTGTCTCTATTTTCTGATTCTTCTTCATTCTGCCATCAACGTGCTGTGCAGCTGAGTAAGTAACTTTCATTCTCCTTTCCTCCTTTTGTGGCCACATTGTATTGAGAAGAATGTGACCCGTTGCTTCGTTATAGTGTCTCTATGTATTTGCATACTTAAATGTTTTTTTTAAATGCATTTTTTAGTCCAAACAACTCAAATACTACCATATAGATTTTAAATATATATATATATATATGTTGAAAGAGATGCCTATATTTAATGCTCCACTGTGCTTTGAACAGGATTATTTCTAATAAAAAGATACATCTTAGGAATAAAAAAATAATATATATTTATAAATATTTCAATAAGTGATAAAATAGATGCATCTACAGTGATTTGATCGAAGAAACATCAATTTCATATATGAAAACGAGATTGAATAGGATTTGTAAAAAAGAAAGGAAGGAAGGAAGAAGATTCGAACATGCGTTATAAAACCAGAGCTTCCAAAGTTGCAGGCGTAGTTTGTACATTTGACTAATAATTTAAAGGATTTAAATCCTATGAAGTGTCTGTGAATTTTCATGAAATTTGTCTTTGTATAAAAGAAGGAGAATATTTTATATTTTTTAGAAATAATAAAGTACAAAATTACTTATAAAGAAAACTCCGCAACAATTCATGAATCACAAACTTTAAAAAATTTAAATCATAATTCCAGCATATAGAGTTGATAGTAGGAACGAGAGAAAAATAGAACATTGTTCATAATTTTACATGATTAGTAATCTCAGATCAATGTGTTATGAAATTAAAGTAGGAGTGAACATGAATCAATGTAAGAAGTATGCTACAGTAGGCTTAATAATTAATATAAAATACTTTAAAAACTAAAAACACATAAACCTGACCCAATTTTATCTTATATTAGAAATAAAAAGTAAATCAACTCCTCCTTTCAACCCTTATAATGAGTGTATGCCATGAATTAATTATATTAAAAATGAAAAGTAAGTCAATACCGCGTGAGGAGCGCTCTAAATTATATTCAAAATCGTGTAATGTTCATCATTCCACATGCCTCAATTTGTAGAGCAAGTGCCACTTCAAAGAAGTTACTACCAGAAAACGAAACAAAACGTCTAAGAATCATCCAGCAAAGGTCTGAAAACAAACAAAGAAAAGAAACAACAACCTAGACAAGGAAATAAACATGAAAAAGCTAATGCCTTCATGATCATGAACCATCAGACTAGCATCAGCGCAACAGAATTCCTCGAAAACTCAGCATACGGCTATATATATATATATATTTATATGTACATATTATTGTTTAAAAAAGCTAATAGGAAAATAAATATGTTTCTAAGTTAATTAAATATCTACAATATATATATATATATTTCATATATATCTACAATATCTAGAATATAATATATATTTGACACTTATATAAATAAATATATATTACTTGTTCTCTATAAGTAAGAACTTGAATGCAAATCTTACAAATAGAGAAAACTTCTGCTAGAAGGAGCGACGTACCCATGTGGTCCTTTCTTTCTCAATATATATGAATCAGTTATAGGGCACAAAATGATTTTCGCAAACTGATAATTTCTGGCAAGCTCAAATATCCAAATAGTTAAACATTATTTGATTTGATTTTTAATTTTTTTAGTCAATTTCAATTTTCATCTTGAAAAATTAAGATTTTCAATTTTTATGCAATTTTAATTTTATTTTATTAATAATAAAAAATAATTTGGGTATTTGAGCTTGGCTTGAATTTCTTTGAGCTTATTTAGACTGTCCACATAAGACCAAAGTAAAAAAAAAGAAAAAAATCTCGTAAACTCCCAAGCACAGCTTTAAAATTTTCCTGGCCGACTCTAATCAACTTTAAAACAAGTTTATGGATACTCTTGCATTGCTCTTATGAAAACAAGTTCATGGGTCCTCCTGTATGCACCTTTCTTCACTTAAGCATATTGAGTATTCCTGGAGAGAAAAAATTGTTCGGCATTTTTACCCTTTAATCCTTAAATCTTTAAAACAAGAAAAATACAAATATGATTGAAAAATAACTCTTTCATCATTATGATTGTTATCAAAGAAACAAAGAAAAGAAAAGATATTATAAAATATAACGACAATATATATATATAGATTTAATATATAAAAAGAAATATTTGAGTCTAGACTTCTTCACCAAACATAATTAAAAAGAAAGCCTCCAAAGCCTGAAATTTCATTACACACAAAATAGTGAAGAGAAATTAAAATATTGAAAGAAATGATAAAATTTATTTTTTAAAATTATAAAAATTCTTCAATTAATTGTAATTAATTTAATATTTGGAGATCTAATTCCATTTTCTCTTTTAGATAAACATTGACTGACAAGTCTTTACCAAATCTAATTTTGCAAGTCATTATTGAGTAAAGACTTGGACATGCTACCTCATTTATTTGATTCTTCTTCAGGTGTGTAATCAATGCCCTTAATAAATAAGAAAATAAGGTTCAATATGACATACTTATATATTTTCACCTATTATATATATTAATATATATATATATATCTATTAATATACCAATTTCTACATTTTTAATTTAAACATCAAAAAAATTATTTTCATCATTATTGAGTAAAAATATCTCTTTCATCATTATGAATGTTTTCAAAGAAACAAAGAAAAGAAAAGATATTAACTATAACGATAATATACACGCACAGATTAAATATATAAAAAGAAATATTTGAGTTTAGACTCCTTCACCAACTATAATTCAAAAGAAATCCTCCAAAGCCCGAAATTTCATTACACACTAAAAGAGTGAAATTAAATTAAAATATTAAAAGAAATTATAAAATTTAAATTTTTTAAATTAAAAAACCCTCTTCAATTTATTATAATTAATTTAATATTTAGAGATTTTCTCTTTTAAATAAACATTGACTGAGAATTCTTTCCCAAGTCAACTCTGCAAGTCATTATTGAGTAAAGACTTGGTAATGCTTGCTCATTCGTTTGATTCTTCTTGACGTGTGTAATTAGTGCCCTTAATAAATAAGAAAATAAGGTTCAGCATGAAATGTTTATATATTTTCATCGTTTATATATATAAATAAATATCTATTAATATACTAATTTCTATGCTTTTAATTTAAACATAGCAAAAATTATTTTCATCATTATTGAGTAAAAATAAATATTTCATCATTATGAATATTATCAAAGAAACAAAGAAAAGAAAATATATTATTAAATATAACGACAATATATTCACATAGATTTAATATATAAAAAGAAATATTTGAGTGCAGACTCCTTCACCAAAAATAATTAAAAAGAAAGCCTTCAAAGCCTGAAATTTCATTACACACTAAAATAGTGAAGAGAAATTAAAATATTAAAAGAAATGATAAAATTATTTTTTTAAACTAAAAAAAATTCTTCAACTTATTGTAATTAATTTAATATTTGAAGATCTAACTGTCATTTTCTCTTTCAGATAAACATTGACTGACAAGTCTTTCCCAATTCTACTCTGCAAGTCGTCATTGAGTAAAGACTTGGCAATGCTTGCGCATTCGTTTGATTCTTCTTCATGTGTGTAATCAATGCCCTTAATAAATAAGAAAATAAGGTTCAGTGTGAAATATTTATAGATTTTCATCGTTTATATATATAAATATATGTCTATTAATATACTAATTTCTACATTTTTAATTTAAACATCCAAAAATTATTTTTATATTAAAAAATTTAGGTGATTTGAATTTCGGAGCTCATCAGGATTCGGGTCGAAGGCTGATCCTTTCAAATTTAATATTACATATTTGTGTTTTTGTATTTGTATATCATATTTTTTTTAAAAATTAATTAATTAATATGTAAAAAAAATTTCTTAATTCTGCAAAAGCTAGTCCTTTCAAATTTTCTAATCTTCTCATAACGTTGTTTCCAATTCACAAATTTTTCCCACAAATAAACATTATATTGACTAAGGTTGCACAAAGCACGGGCATGATAGGATTTCGGCCTAACTTGAAGTGTTGTCTCTTTTATAGAAACGTTTGGGTTAGGTAACTTGTAATCTATTATGGCTTAGGCTTAATTAGAAGTTGAACAGGATTAAACTTGATACATAGAACTGATATTAATATTGATAGTCCAATACCTCACTTTGTTTATTTTTTCTTTGTGAGAGGCAACAATTCATTTCAACATGATTGAATTAATTAAGATAACAAAAATACTTATAATCATATAAAATTTACCACAAAACATTAAAAGATAATTATAATAAATTGATTGATTCTATCACATTATAATTACAATTATATATATTAAAATAATTTTTATAGGAACCAAGTAGTTTGGGAGTTCAATCCCCTATCTAGTCTAACCCATAAATGAAGTCTAATCTTGTTAGTTTTTTTCAGTCATTCGGGTCAAATTTTTTACAATGCCATATTAAACAAGGTTTTGTCTAGATTGGATAGGGTTATATGGGACTGAACGACTTTTATACAATTCTATTATTGACTTCCAAATTTGATGAAAGAATGTAAGCAAAGAAGAACTGAGTTAACATTGACGTCCAAAGATTAAGCTTTATGAAATGCACTACATTTATTTATTCATCATTTTTAACTTTATCTTTTAAATTTAAATGTACAAAATGAATTTTTTTTATAATTTGAGGTTACATATGTGAATTTTTTAAAATTATAATTTTTAAAAAACTGATATAATAAAAAATCTACCATATATGTTAATAAGTCTACTCAATTTGTGAAAAAAAAAAAAGAAAAGTCTAGTGCTAGCGAAATTTCTAACTCTCACAAAACGTTAACACAACCATGATTCAGAATTATTTAATTTTAAATTTTGAACCAACGTTAGCAAAATATAACCAATAACGTTGTGTCTACCAGAAAGAAGTAGTTTCTTACAATATAGCTAACCAATGTTTGAATTTCTTTACTTCAAAGATTAATAATTTAAATATTGAAGAACCATTGTTTTATACTTCTTCTGTCCCAAACTATAAAAAGATTTTTGGAGAGATTCAATGTTTTAAAATATAAAACACTTTAAGAAGATTAATATTTTATTAAATAAGTTTATTACAATATTACACTTTTTCTCTCTATTTAATTTCCGTCCATATCTCTTTTTAATATATTAAATGAAGGATATTTTTAAAAAAATAAGATTGTAACATTTATTAATGAAGTTTATTGATACGTCAGATTTTATTTAAAAGTGTCTTAGAATTTGAGGTGGAGGGGTATTTTAAAATAATTTCCAAAGTCATTCTAAAATTTTGCATAATATATTGTATTTGAATTGTTTAACCTCCCAAGTTAGAAAAGACATAAGTTCAAGAGTGAGTGTGCGTGTGTCTACGTGTGAAAAGTTAAGCATCTCTTGAATGAAACTTAAGTCTTGCTCATTTAAGATTGTTAGTTAAATCTGTTTTAAAAAAAAAATCACAAGAAACTTAAATCTAAATATCTCTTGCTCATTTAAAATTGTTTAAGTTACAATCTCGCCCAAAAATGAAAAAAGAAATCGATATATTTTATCATTTTTATTGACTAAGAAAAACTAAATTTTTAGAGATTATGATAATAAAAATAAAAAATAATTGTGACCAACAACTATTTTACTATTTTTTGAGATTATGATATTAAAAATTAAAAAAATGATTGTGACCTCCCCAAATTTGTTAACATATATTAAGCAAAATAGCACAACAACCCTTTCTTATTTATATTTCTTGCCCTTAATAGCACCATGAACTGAACATTTAAATCCTAAAAGAGAAAATATGGCATATATAAAAGTTAACGATGGTTTCTAACCATTCTCTTCCTCTTCTTCGGTGGATCATTCACCATACTTGCAATCCAAAGAGGTTTTTCTATAAATATCACAACTTGAAACATTGTTGCTCACATTCCCACCCCATCACCACAATTTTCCATCCAAATTCAAATCCACTTCAAAATTTGGTAGTGGCATTGCAAAAAAATTGACTTTCAACAGTGACATTTGTTGCCGCTGAAAGTTTTTAGCGGCGACAAAAAGTTGCCACAATGTCGCCGCAAGAACTCTTGTCGCTGATTTAATCTGCGGCGATAATAAAAGTTGTCGTTGAAAGTTGAGAATCGGCGACGACATTAAAAAAATTTGTCACAACCAAACAATAGTTGCTACTGAAAGTTGAAAATCAACGGCGATATTTTGTCGCCAAAAAAACCACACACTAGTTGTGACTATTTTGTCACCGCTGAATGTTAAGTATTAGTGGCGACATTTGTCATCGCGGAAGCTACCAATTAGCGACGACAAAAAGTAATGTTGGTTCACTTACACAAATGGCACCACGTTACGTTCACATGGCGCCCCACATATTATTAAACTATACAAATACACATATATATTAAATATTAAATATTATAAAATATCATGACTATCCTTAAATACTTCAATTTAATTCTTTTAATTTATAAAATTATAAATTATTATTTATTTTGTTTAAATTAAACTATAAATATAATTGATACAATATCATTTGTATTATTTATTTTAATTTTTTTTACTTCTTGAGGTTGTTATATTATTTATTTTAATATTCATATTTATAATTATAATATAAAAAATATCTAAGAATAAATACTAAAAAAATGATGATTATACATTAGTTTATAATTATTTATGTTTCTAAACTAACATCAAGCTTTAAAGTTACTGATGTTAAATGTAAAATTTAAATTGAAAAATTAGATTAGATGAAATATCATTCTATGAATGAATAAATTTAAGTATCACATGTTTAATTATTATAAACAAGTAGTGTTATTAACTTCTACATTGATCCGATGACTTATGTTTTCTCTCTCTTCTCTTCTATCTTGAATATTTAAGATTTTTTACGTATTAGTTATAATTTTAAATTTAATTTGTTTTAGTTATTAATTAGTCAAAAAATATATATTAAAAATTTCATGCTTATTTTGGCCATTAAACATCTAACTGACTTTTGAATAAAATTATCCAAACAAATTTTAGTTTATCTAACAGACTTCTAAAAAAAAAATATATCCAAACATAAATCATATTACATTTACTGACTTTTCTTCTAACCTTAATTTGCTAACCTCGGTTGAATCTTAATCTTAGTTGTAAATTTTTTAATACAAATACACATGTAAAATAATATGGTTTAGTTTAATTCTTTACTTTAGCTCATTAGCATTAAATAATACTTTAACCTTATCTTAAAGTTACAATTTAACCATAGAATATATTAAATGAAAACTCATTATGTTATTTTATATATTCATTATAAAATGACAATAATACAACAAAATTAATGTCTTAAAATGTTAAATATTAGATAAATAAAAATAAAAAATTATGATGATAACACAAAATCAAACTTTCAGCGGCGACATTCAAAGTTGTTGCTAAAAGTCTCATTTTAGTGACTTTTTAGTGTTGCCGCTGATTCTCAACTTTCAGCGGCGAGTTGTACGTCGCTAAAACTTACAAATAATTTTTTTTTACAAATTATAACATATTTTAAAATATATTAACAATCAGTGGCGACATTAAAAAAGTCATCGCTGATTCTCTACTTTCACTAGCAACAATAAAAGTCACGCTGAATGTCTGACAATCAGCGGCGACTTCAAATGTCACCGTAAAATCACATTTTTAGTGGCAACTTTTATTGTCGCCGCTGAAAGTTGAGAATTAGCAGTGACTTTTTAGTGTCGCTGCTAAAAGTCATTTTTTTTTGTAGTGTAGTGGTTGTCTTTCCTTTTGGCTAATGTATGAAATTATAAGTGGAAAACCATGCAACTCACTATTTCCATTAGACAAATCACTTGAGAAAGTCCTAAATTGTTGGCCCTTAGGAATGCAACCTTCTAGTTGGCTTTGTGAGTGGTTCAAGATTGAGAGAAAGTTAAGATCAATCAACTCTAGGGGAATTTTCCCAAAAAGGTTGTTTGATGAAAAGTTCAACCATTCCAAATTTCTTAAATTTCCCATTACATTTGGGATTTCTCCAGTGAGCCTATTATGTGAGAAATTGAGTCCATTCAATGCTCTAAGCTCTCCAATAACTTGTGGAGTCTCTCCCTCAAAGATGTTATTAGATAGATAAATACTTGTGAAAACAGACAAGATCTTTTCTAGATGAATGTCAAATCCTTTCCATGTTAACTCAATAGAGTCTTGATAATTATTGGTACCATGGCTATAGTTTTCATAACTCAAGTATTGCAACCCAATTTCCAAATCTAATCTTCTCATAGCTTTAAAGCATTTGAAGAGTATTGTAGGTAAAGGGCACAAAAATTGTTGCTAGATAGGTTAAGTACTCTTAACCTTGGGAAGGCATGGCTTGTGTTGTCCTTTAAATTGAGGATAGAACTATGCAATTTATTCTCTCTTACAACAAGCACCTGCAATTCTTCAGGGGCTTGAAGCCAATAGGAAAATACATCCACTAGGCCATTGTTACCAATATCTAATACTTTTAACCTTGTGCAATTGACCAAAGCATGTTTTTCCATTACAATTGGTGCAACGACACTATTCTAGTGAGAAAGTCATGAGAAAGGTTCAAGAATGAAAGGTTCTAAAGTTGAAAAATTGATAATGAAATTGAGACGTACAACTTATTTTTAGACACATCAAGTAGTTCTAATGAATAAGAGGATATTTCACCTATTTGTCCAGTGAATTGGTTTGAAGAAACATCCAAACACTTCAATGATGGTAGAGTAAAACACCAGGAAGGAATTGTTCCATTCAATTGGTTATGCGATAAATATAATCTCTAAAAAAGTAAAAATCGGCTATTTCATTAGGAAGATGTCCATGAAAGCCATTATTTGATAAATCTAAATAAATAAGATTTGTAAGTTTTGAAATGGAATATGGAAATTCACCATCAAAATTATTTGAAGAAAAATCTAGATAAGTGAAATTTTGAAGATTCGAAAGTGAGGGCAAAATTTGTCCCGAAAAATTGTTGTAAGAGAGGGACAAATAAGTAAGCTGCATGTGTAAGATTCCAAAAAGATGAAGGAAGTCCTCCCTTGAATTGGCATGAGGAGTGATCCAATATCTTTAATGATTTCATATGATCAATGCAATGAGGCAACTCTCTAAGATTTATGTTATTATCCAAATATAACTCTTGAAGTTGGGGAAAAGAAAAGAGTTTATCTTCAATATTCCTTTGCAATCTAGCTTGCCAAAGACCAAGAGAGACCAAAGAGGAAAGATTGTTTAATAAATGACTCACTGGTATTGTTGACATATCTACACCAATAAGATAAAGAATCTCAATATGAGTGATATTTGTTTTAAGTCTTTCCCATGTGTTTGGATTAAGACTCAAATGACTATTCTAGACATAAAGTGAAACCAATTTGTGGAGGTGAGAAATTTGAGATGGAACTTCACCTGAAAAATTAGAATAGAGCAAGGATAAGTGTGTCAAACTCGCAAGTTGTGACAAGTTGGATTATATGTGAGATCTCTAAAAGTCATTGAAACTTAGATCAAGCCACTAAAGATGGATAAGTTGGAAGAGAGTGCTGTTGGGAAGGAGATTACCATGAAGCCAACTTTAACTAAGATTGAGGCCAATTACACAATCCATTGGATTGCAAGTGATCCCATCCCATGAGCAACAACTTGTACCATTTTTCCAAGCTGATGTCTTTGGCTATGAGATGGTTTCATAAGCATCACAGTAGACAAAAGGCCAAAGAAGAAGGATTGGGTTTTCTAATGGAAAATGAGTTCTTAAAGTGTAGCAAAGCTGAGCTTTGGTTAGTGCGACAATATGGAGAAGCCAAGGAATGAGTGAGAGAGAGAGAGAGAGAGAGAGAGAGAGCCAAACACAATGTTACTGATAACTTCCTTATTTGTGACTTGTAATTCTGGTTGATTGCTATAAGTAGAGAACAGAAGTACCCATATTTATAGCTAAAGGAAAAATCTCCGGAAATTTTCAAATTTTAAATCCCGCTTGTGACGTAAACTGAATTGTTTTATAACATATATGAAAATCTTATACTCAAATAAATTACTAAAGGATATATTGCCATTTTTAATTAAATATTTTATATATTGAAGTATATTAATATTTTTATAATTTTCATCTCTAATTCAACTCTAAGTTAAGAAATTAAATAGAATTATCCTATAAGACTAAACCGTTCAAAGTCATCACCATTCCATTTGCGCGTGGTTTGAGCATGAGTGCTGCAAAATGCTTTATGGGTCAATTAAATATATGTCTTCTAACACTTCAGAAACGAAAGACTTGGCAGCACCCTTTTTATTGATTTGATTTTTCTCTTGCTAATATCCTTTCGTTGTCATGTTTTATTTTTCCATGGAAACAAGTTCCTGATTACTTAGCCCAAATTTTAAGATAAATAATCTCTTTTTTATGCAATATAATCTCTATTACAAATATATCAATAGTTTCTTTCAAAGTTTTCAAAATACCATTATGCATATATAGTATGACAATACCAATTCAAGCATGCCATGCAGTTGGAAGATATTTTTGTTCAACTCTTTTTGACCAGCATATATTTTTGTACAGCTTAATATTACAAATTTGAGCATTCTAAATTATATCATATGTAGTTGGTTTGCTTTTTTCATATATATAGTTGGTTTGTTTAAAAAATTATAATTATAATTTATATCTAAAAATATTAGCAGCCTATTCCAAAAGAGAGAAAAGGCCCATTAAAGCAAGTTTTCCAAACCTCTTGATGTCATTTCGAGTTCATTCCCCAATATATTATCAGTGTATACTTAATTTAGAGGGAGGATGACTAAAAAAAAAAAAAAAACCCCTCAGAATCTCAAAATATGCAAATGACGGTTAAGTAATACCAAATGTGATACTTATTATTTAGTCCCTAGGAACTTGTCTGATATTTTGATTTTGACAAATGACATATTTTCCTTGAGTGACTATTATAGAAAATGATTACTTTGATTATATTGTTGACTAAAATAGAATAGAAAATAACCACATCCCTTTTTGTGATTTATGAACAGATTATAAAACAATTACTTCCTTTTTAAAAATGATTACTTTAGTTGACACAACTAAAATAGTCATTTCTTATAATAGTTAATGAGAGAAAATACGTCAAAAATTAAAATGTCAAACACATCCATAGGAACTAAATTATAATGATCACATTTCACATTACTTAACTGTCATTTATATAATTTAGAGGTTTTTTTGTCATTTTTCCTAATTTTTAAATTCCCCAACATAAAAATAATAAAATCATGAGACAATTAATAATTTAATTTTTGAAGAGTTCTTCCATTAATTTATTTCTTATAATGAAACATTTAATTTAGCCATGTAGGGCCTAAGGTGATAAGATTTGGGTTAGGCATAGGTAAAGATTAATGTTGTGCTTAGCAAGAGAGAAAAGATTGAGAAAAGAAATGTGGGAGGGAGATAAAATTGAGAGGAAAATCTCCTTTCAAATTTGTCCATAATTTCTTTCGTTTCTTGGCCTACTTGCTCCTTCCATTTTCGTCTGACTTCTCCATTTTAATTAGATTATTGTATTTGGCAATCTCCAATTCTAAGCGGAATTAGTTTCATCTGTGTCTTGAGGTATTAAATATTTTTCTATAAATAATAAGATCATCATCATCATTAACCATATGAAATTAACTACTTCTGTTTCTTCCATGTTTTCTCTTATCTAGCCAAGTATAAAATTATGTCCATACTTATCATATCAAAATTTTAGATTTTAAAATTAAAAAAAAAACATTAATGTTAACAAGCCTTAAGCATCATTTCTGTCTCCTTTAATTCCTTTGTATTAAAAAACATACAATTGTGTGGATTAAAAAAACATACAATTGTTGAATTAAAAACAAGTCTTCTCACATATGAACACAGTCATTGTCCTATAAAGACTATAAACCGTTCCTTGGCCCCAAAAAACAAAATAATAAAGATTATAAATTAAACAGTTCGAATGCTTCATGTGTCATATATTGATTTTTCTTCTCTTAGTTATTCTTTCATTGTCATGTTGTCTCGTTTTTCCATCTTAAAAAAATTTCTATTTGGTTGTGTTTAGATGGGTAAATTTAGATTAGGAATTTAAATTTGAAATATCACATTTGAAATATTACATTTAAAATTTATCAATTTTAAATTCTTTATTTGGATGATATAAAAAATTTTAAATTATAATATTAAAATTTTTTATTTGGATTTTAAATAAAATTTTAAATTTTAAATTCTATATTTGATCAATGATGTGACACACTTGATTTACCTAAAAATTTTTGGATACTCTATAATCCCGTTGTATTATTATGTAGGGGAGAAAGGTTGATGTAGATATATAGATATAGATCTAGAATGCGCTTTGATGGCACCTTGAGCGAGAAACAAGAAATCATGCCTTGAATACCCGATTAGCTTCTTGGACAAACCTTGGATGACATTAGGTCCAATTCTTTAAAAGAATAATTTTTTTAATTATCTAAAAAAAAAACACAGAATCTTTCTATGGCCCAATTCTTAAACAGAAAAAACTGATGAATGCCTACACATTCCATAACTAATGATACCATGTTTACTGTTTAATGGAGTACAAAGAGAAGAATATTAACAAGGAAAAAGCTAAACTTTCAGTAATCATCTGCGAATGACAATGAGAATCAAACCCAACTAGGATGATTTACAAAAACAACATAACCTTATCTTGAACATAAACAAACCCCAAACAATGGCGGTCATGGGTATGTATCATGTTAACCTCCATACTTTCTAATCCAAAGTGGTGCCCTTTATTATATATACTTTAAGGTCACCAACAAACTAGGTGATTAATCACTAATCACACTCTAATATTCCAACACTACTTCCCTGATTTTATTATATGTATATATTTTTTTTCCAAAAGGATATTTTTGTCTTTATTATTACAGATATTATATTCTTTTAAAAAAATAGATTTCTTGGATGTTAAAAGAAATAAAGCAAGCGGTCTATTATAAATTTCTGAGGAAGTTGATTTCTTGATACAATTAGAAATTGAAATAACCCAGTAAGTGATAGTTTGGAAATAAAGTAATAATTCTTTTACGATGAATCGTTGATTATTAATGTGATAAAAGCAAATGAATTCCAACAAGGCCCCATTATGCTAGTCTAGAGGCAGCCCAAAAAACTTGATTCGAGCTCACGACATTGTTTATATCGTTTCCATTATTAGGCCCAAGTTTCGACCATTCAATGTTTGTAGTAATGTGAGATTGATAAAAAAAAAATGGAAATGACAGGAAAATCTTTTTAAAATATGCAGATAACAATAAGATCTCACAAAATATCATAATTTTTTTTAATTTCTTAGGGACATTCTAGCATTAATGATTTTTGATAAAATAAATAAAATATCTCCAGTTTAAAATAAAAAAAGTAAATATTAATGACTATTTTAATTTAAATAACAACTACTTTTTTTTTTAACAATGACTTTGGGTGAAACAAGTAATTATAACTTTTTTTATATAAAATTTTTATTCAAAAGTTCAAGTGTTATAAATAGTTATGATTGCTTTAGTTTGAACAATAACTATTTTTCATTTGGCAATAGTTAGAATGGAACAAATAATTACAACTTCTATTGTGCACACAAAATTGATCCTTAGATAGAAGCTTAGGGTTTAGGGTTTAGTTTAATCTTCTTCCAGGATATGCACATAAAGTACAAACTCTAGATGATAGGCTTAAAAATGATTAATGAAATCTAAAAAAAAAACTTGTTCCTATATTTAATATAAACTTCAGTATTTAATGAACTTGAGATTCTGATTTTCTCATTTGACAGTTGTTAAATATAATGATATTTATATTTAGAGAACCTCTTGTATGAATTTGTTTTGTTTCACCTACATGCATGCAACAATTAGTACCGCAAGGGCCAATCAATATGAATTTTCTTGTCCTTCTAGAAATCTATAATAACCCTTGTTGTACAAATTCTGTGATGCCGACCCAATTTTCATCTGAAAAAAAAGACACATATCTATTGTACATTATTGATCATGTGAATGGCCAAAATTTTCTCTAAAATTTTAAAATAATCTTTCTTTTTCAAAAAAATTATAACTGAGATGTGTGTGATACCACTAATATAACGTAAAAATTGTTATCACCTATTCGAAAAGCCATCACCTCATAATTGGAAAGCAACATATAAATTTCTCGTGCAAATGTAACCATTGGCTCACAATAAATATACATTACTACTAATATGATACATATTAGTTATCCCAAATTAGTCATAAATTAATATTTTTATCAGTTAAGGAGTTGTTTATTTTTTAAGAATATTATTATTTTTTAAAGGATACAAGAAAACATTCGTAACATTTCAATCGGAAGGAGAAGAATAATGGTGCATTGCTCCTGCTGATTCAAAGTAAATTAGTCATTTTTTCGGGGTCCATATTTCAATAAAATTAAAAAAATTAATTTCAGGTCATCATAAGCAGAATAAAAAATGATTGATATGATTTTCCTGAACTCACTTGCTGCAAGATTATTGAAAACAAGTAAGACGGCATGAACATTATTAATTATTATATAATACAACCAAAATATAGAGGACAAATTTGACATGAAGGAGGTACAAGAAGTTCCTAAGTGCGACGCCCATTAACCCTTGTCCCGCACTTCCTTAGAAGATCATTCACCATACTTGCAATCCACCGCGGTTTTCTTGAGAAAATCACAACCCAAAACATGGATGCTCCGGATGAGGCTCCACATATATACCCTAGTACAACAGGTTTCCTTCCTAATTCAAAAAACACAGCATCAGAACTTGAACTGGGTAGTGGCAGTGACTTTTCTCATGAGTGACGCATGGAATGTGAAGTTGAAATCCATGCAAGCCCTTGTTTCCTTTAAAAGAATCACTTGAGAATGTTTCAAAATGTGGGACCATAGGAATGCATCCTTCAAGCTCATTTTGTGATAGGTTCAAATACCCAAGAAAAGTCAAGACTTGCCAGTGATTTTTCTTCACCTTATCATTTCCATGTCTTTTTGTTTCGTTTTTCCACCTAATAATGGAATGTCATTCCAACTGTGCGAATTTTTCCCAAAAAATCTCTCATAAATAAAGCAATATCTCTATTATAATTACATTCTAACTAAATATCTGCTTCCAAAGTTTGCAATTAATATTCCATAGGCCTAGTTTGACAACACATTTAAGCATGCCAAAAAACTGCAATATACTTCCTCCATTAAAAAATATAAGACGTTTTTAATCAAATCTTACCACCAATAAAATAGTTACTTATCTTCAAATTAACTCTATCTTTTCATATTTACTCTTCTTTAATAGAGTGTCTTATCCTAAAATAAATATCAAGTGATTTATTCAATAGGGATACTTTTAAAAAATGTAATGATTATACCTTGAAAAACTAAAAATATCTTATATTTTTTAACATTCAACCTCTTAAAAAATATTTTATATTTTTGAACAGAGAGAGTATTTTTGTATAACTTAATATTACAAATTTGAGAATTTAAATTTGAAGAAAAAAGTATTAGTAGTAGTAATAATAATAATAAATAAATTGTTGCTCTATTCCTAAGTACAGAAAAGGCCAACCATAGCGAATTTTCTAACCATCTCAACGTTATTTCCAGGTCATTACCTTATCCATGACTGAGAACCATTTAATTTAATTTCTGTGCCGAGGTTGGGGGAAAAAAAACACAAACACGGTATAAAATAGTGAGCAAATTAATATTGATGTGCAATTCAAAAGTTACATGCATATAAACATTGACTTACAAGTCATCCAATAAAGACTTAACCGTTCAAAGTTTTCACCATTCCATGCGCGCTGTTTGAGCATGTGTGAAGGGCTACATGTTGGCAGGTTAGGTCGACCATCACCCCTGCTTGGTGCCAAGCTCAATGTGCAACATAGGCTAGCCCGATGCCTGAGTGTTCATGCTGAGTTTTGCTCAATTGATCTAAAAATATTTTTATAGATATTTTTTTTGAAATAAATACAAAAAATTTCTTTTAAGAAAAAATATTTTTTAACATTTAAAATATTTTTTATAAAACTAATATTAGAATCAAAAGTATTATTTTTAAAATTACATATGATCAATAACTCACAATTATTTTTAAATAATATTAAGTTGAAAACAAATTTTAAATTTTGAAAGACATTAAAAAAATTGTATTGATAAGACATGTTCAAAAAGATCATAAAAATAATATAGTTCATGATAACTCTAGTCCAAAACTAATATCACAAAATAAATATTATTCATAAAAATATTTTTTTTTTCTAAAAAGACATGCTCAGGCTAGCAGGGCAAGGCAAAATTTGACCCCTTCTTGTTGCCCAGTTTGAAGCCCAGCCCGATGTGCCCCTATGTGGCTCGAGCAGCGTCAGGCTAACTGGGCTTTTGGATGACATGAACAGATTTTATTGTGATTTGAAATGCTTCATGCATCAATTCGATACCCCTTCTCACATGCCGCAACAAATATATACTCACATATAAATACAAGCTTTTATGTTTGAAAGACTGGGTACCACCTTTTAAAGTACCGTGTCGATGTGTTTGTTGGTTCATGAGTATTCTTCTCAAGAGGATGAGGGTCGTTAAAAACACACAATACACAAGATTGATCATTTACTTAGATAGAATATTCTTCCAGGGTACGTACATAAAGTATGTATTCTAGATGATAGGCTTAAAAAATGATTAATTAAATCTAAAAAATGTGTTCATATATTAAAAATAAACTTTAGTTAATGGACTGGAGATTCTGATTTTCTCTTTTGACG
Source organism: Prosopis cineraria (assembly GCF_029017545.1). NCBI lineage: Eukaryota > Viridiplantae > Streptophyta > Magnoliopsida > Fabales > Fabaceae > Prosopis > Prosopis cineraria. The sequence goes on along the minus strand of NW_026555342.1, from coordinate 19,941,675 downwards.
GTAGTTAAACCTAATGCTATTTATAATTTGAGAAGTTTTGGGGCCAAAGGCTATATTATGCCACAAGAATTTAAATACAATAAGATAAAAAGACCATTTTATCCTTAAACTATAACGTTAAGAGTATCTATAATCCTTTTTTTTTTCAAATGGAGATACAGTTGAATTTATTTTGTCATTCCCTCCACAACCAACAATTCCCTTGGAATTGTTCTGAACCTAACTTATGAATTTATTTTGTTTTACCCACATGCATGCAAAAATTAGTTGAAAGGCCTTCACCTCATAATTGGAAAGCTACATGTAATTTGCTCGTACAAATGTGTAAACATTGGTTCACAATAAATATATATATTTTACTATTATTTTGATAATATATATTAGTCATCATAAATAAATCATAAATTAATATTTTCATAATTAAAGATTTGTTTGATTTTTAAGAATATTATTAATTTTTAAACGATACAAGTAAACACTCGTTAACAAGGGCATTGGTGCCGTTTCGAAGTAATTTACACATTTCACTGTCTTCATTTCAATAAATTAAACAAAAAACGATCAATTTCAGCTTATCTTATATATATATAAGCAGAATAAAACATGATTATTGTGATTTTCCTGAACTCACTTATTATAAGATTATGAATATCAACTAAAACAACATGAATATTATTAATACAACCAAAGAAAAAAAGGACAATTTTAACATGAAGAAAGTAGAAGAGGTTGCTAAGTGCGACACCTGTAAACCCTTCTCTTCGTCCTTTTTAAGAGATCCCTCACCATATTTGCAATCCAATGGGGTTTTCCAGAGAAAATCACAACCTAAAACGTTGATACTCCAAATGAGGCTCCACATACATGCCCTAGCAAAATATGTTTCCATCCAAATTCAAAAAATTCAGCTTCAGAACTTGAACTTGACAGCGGTGGTTGACTTTTCTCATGAGTGATGCATGGAATGTCAAGTTGAAATCCACGCAGGCCCTTGTTTCCTTTAAAGGAATCATTTGAGAATGTTTCAAAGTGTGGGACCATAGGAATGCATCCTTCAAGCTCGTTGTGTGATAGGTTCAAGTACCCAAGTAAGTCAAGACTTGCCAATTGTGGAGGAATTTTTCCTATGAGCTTATTTGATGATAAGTCCAAGGATTCCAACTTCCTCAAATTTCCAATCGAGCTTGCAATTGCATCGGATAGCTGATTATGTGAAAAATTGAGTCCCTTTAATGCACCAAGCTCTCTAATAACTTGTGGAATTTTTCCTTCAAACACGTTGTTGGATACATCAATTGTTGTAAAAACAATCAAGATCTTTTCTAAATAAGTGTCCAATCCTTTCATGATTACCTCAATGGAGTCTTGGTATATTCCCATGGAGCCATTTCCATAACCCATGTAGCGCAAGCTGGATTTTCCTTCATTTGCATTTCTCATAGCTTTAAAAAATTTGAAAAATGTTGCAGGTAGAAGACCTCTAAAGTTATTATTCAACAGATCCAAAATTGTTAACTTTAGGAAGGCAAGCTTGTTATGAGACAAGTTCAAAATTTCAAGTGAGCTACTGATGCAGTGTGGAATGGTGCCGGTGAAGTGGTTATGGGATAAGCTTAGAAATCCAAGTGAGGTAGCATTGCAAGTAGAAGCAGTAAGCTCTCCTTGAATGGAGTTGTTACTCAATTCAAAGCACTGCATATATTTAAATGACATGTGATGCAACTGCACACTTCCTGTGAAAAAGTTGTGAGAAATTGTGCAAGTACAAATATGTTAAAAGTGGAAATCCAGTTTTTTCATTTGGAAGATGTCCTTGGAAGCCATTATCATCCAAACCTACATACTCGAGATTTCTAAGTTTTGAAATTGAAGATGGAAATGGACCATTGAAATTATTTGAGGATAAACTTAAACGAGTGAGGTTTTGAAGATTTGAAAGTGATGGTGAGACTTGACCAACAAAATCGTTGTTAGAGAGTTCTAACTCAATAAGTTGTGTGTGGTTCCAAAATGATTTCGGAATTTCCCCCGTAAATTGGCATGACGCGAGATTTAATCCCTGGAGGGAATTACTCCAATTAGATTTTGGAAGATAGCCCGTGAGATTTTTGTTAAATGCCAAACTATCTCCTGAATATGTGGAAAACAAAAGATTTCATCTCCCAAATGCCCTTGCAATCCAGCTTCAGCAATAGTGAGAGAGATCAAGGAAGATGAAAGATTCTTGAATAAATGGCTAGGTGATATTGATGGCATTTTTTAGTGGGATTGGCTTCTGAATATTGCTGAGAAATTTCACATTTGAACGATCTCCACCCCTTCCCCGTCCTTGTAAGGCCTCCAAAAGAAAAGAAAAAAAATATTTTTTTTTTATATATGCTATTGGAAAATATAAACGATTATTCGGGGCCATTATTTCTAAGAAGTAATATAACTAATTAATAAACCATTATTTCTGACCCTTCTCAGATATTATTCTGGACATTACCAAATTGATCGCTGAAGTTTTTAAAATTCTTCGGGAATTTTTTCCTTAAAAGAAAAACACACACACACTCTTGGTGGTGCCTTTTATTGCTTTGATTGTTTCTTCACCTAATACTTTCGATTTTCCACAAAAATGTCTACATAATTAGCCCGAATTTAGAAGAAAATACATTAATGACATAATAATTTTTCTTAAGAAATTTTTAACGAATTATATTTTCTGAAGAAATTTGGAAGAATTGGATATTCTTTATGTAACTATTCCCATTTTTATTTAAGAATATGTATTTTAAAATGATAATTATAATAATATAAATTAAATATCCCTTAAAAATAACTTATATTTGATTCTAATATAAATGCTTCCAAGATTTTTACTATTCTTTTTTTCTTTTTGTAAGTATAGAGAATAGACTCCACTAACAGCAAAAATTCTCTTCCACGAGATATTGGGGACAAAAAGTAGTGACAATAAGTATGTTTGTAAAGAAAGAAAAGGCCTGTTCTAGCAAAATTTCAACTCTCACAAAATAAAAAATTATTAATTTATTTGTTATAGTGAAAAAGTATTTTAATTATTTATTGAACAACATGAAAAATGAAAATCCTATTTATAACCTTAACTCTGAAATTTATAATTCAAATTTTTATATTTACAAATAAAACGTCATCATATATTTTAATTACTTCCAAGTCTCACAAGTCTACTCGCATACTGATATTGACTTACAACTCTTTCACAAGTCTGCTCGCCTACTAACATTGACTTATTTTTAAATTTAGACGATATTAATGGTTCCATATTCGTTTTTCTTCACCTAATCCTTTTAAATGTGAGATGCCAAATTTTCATGTGTCTAATAATCAATGCCCCTATCCAATGTCGCAATAAATAAGAAAATACTCCGGCCTTTATATATTTATATAAGATATTTGAGTTTAATATAAAAATATTTATATATTTTCATTATATATATATATAACTATTTTATGTTAAAAAAAAAGTTTAAGTGGGTTGATTCCGACCTTCCAAAGACTTATCAGAGCAAAGGCTAATCCTTTCAAATTTAATATTACATATTTGAGTTTTTATATTATATATCATACTTTAAAAAAAACAAATTAATTAATATGTAAAAAATTTCTTAAGTCTGCTTATAAAAAAAAAAGCCAATCCCTTCAAATTTTCTAACCCTCTCATAATTTTGTTTTCAATTCACAAAATTTCTCAGAAATAAGCAATGATTTCCAAGTCTAAGGCGAAAGAAATTAAGAAAAGAAAAACTTTGACTTCCAAGTTAACGTGGAAGTCCACAAGAAGCTAATGAAATGCAGTTTATTTATGTATTCGTCATTTTAACTTTATATCTAAAACTTAAATATACTATTTTTTATAATTTAAGGTCGCATATATTATTTTTAGAAAATTATAATTTTTTAAAAAACTAATATACAAGATCTGAAATATATATTAATAAGTCTATTTGTGAAGAAAGAAAAGGCCAGTCCTAGAAAAATTTCTAACCCTCAGAAAACGTTAACCCAGCCATGATTCGGAATTATTTAGTATAACTTTAGAACCAACATTAGCAAAATACATAAGCGAGTGTCTGTTTGTGTATAATAATGCGATAATTAATAATTTAAATTTCGAAGAACCATTCTTTTATTTGAAAAAAAAAAACACTCTTGCAGTGAAAATTTTAAGTTAGTTATTTATTAGTTATCAAGATGTTTTCACCAATTCCTGAGATTAGCCCAAATTATAAACTAAAAGATAATACGATCTCTATTAAAAACTTGGTTCCTCTATATATTTGTTTGAGCTAATTAATTCAAATCTATGCGTGTTTCAGATATACAAACGTAACCCAATCTTTCTAGTTATCCTTTTATAATTTTATTAAAGAATATAAATTACATTCTAATAAGTGCATTTTAATTAAGAGAAGTAGAAGAAATTTTAACATGTAAATTACATTTCTTAATTAAAAATATGACCTACTCTCAATTGAAGCCTTCCCTGTGGGTCTGGCTGCTTCGTCGATTATTCCATCACCACTAATTACTCTTTTTGAGTTCAACAATTTCATGATTGAGAGGATATCTTGCTTCAAGGTGGGAGGATCATGCAATGTCTCTTGTTCGACTTACAAGTTTGGTGGTTGAGATTTTGCATATATATCCCAAACACAATGTATAATAATTATTATCGTTTCTCTCATATTCTTATCCCATTCTCTTAATATAATTGGAGACGTACATTATGGGAAATTAATTATATTAGAAATAAAAGGTTAAATTATACTTTTAATCATTTAAAATTTATAAAAGATTTTATTTTGGTTCCTTAAATTTATAAAATATATTTCAGTCATTTAACCTTAATACCGTTAGTTTCATCACAAACTTTTTTTACATTAAATTTATAAATATTGATAAAATATTCTCAAATGTTGATCTATTAAATTTAATTTTTTAATAAAAAATAATTGGCACAAAAAATAATCATGTGAACTAACAGTATTAGGGTTAAAAGATTGAAAATATAATTTATAAAATTAACAGAAATTAAGAAACCAAATTAAAATCTTATATAATTAAATTAAGAAGATCACAAATATACTTTAGTTGTAATGAAAAGCAAATCAAGTCCATTTACCCAAAACATAAAAAAAAGTAAGTAAATCAAGTCCATGTGAGGAGCACGAACACGGCCAAATCTGTAGCGATGTCCTGTACATTCCGTAGTCAGGTATAATTGCATACCTCCAAACCAAATACAAAACATCTTTTAGAAGCCTTGCTTAATTCAATATATAAGGTATTAGGTAATTTTTATAATATTTTTTTAACTATATTCCTATTTCATTCATTATTTTTTTAAATGAAAAAATGATGCTTTGGAATTTTGATTAATTATCATTATCAATGCAGTTATATAGGATATTTAATGAGGGTATAATTGAAAAGGTGCAAATTTTTTTAACAAATTAAGATTTCAATTAATATTTTTTTATAACAGTGAATTAATTACCAATGTACTATATTTTGGCCCAAAGGGAGTATATAATTTGTTTCTACCCCGGAACATTTTTTTATAATAAAGTCTTTTTATCTTTTTCCACCAAAACTACTTTTACTGTTGTAAAATATAAAATTTATAAAAAATTGTATACAATATTTATGGGCAAAAATGATATTACTTCAACACAAAGTAAATAAATAATACTAATTAATTAATTAATTCTCATATTAATAGTACCACATTGATGAACTCTCTTTTTTAAATTTTTTATGATCTATTGATGATTAGTAAACTCATGTTACTCACATTGTGTACACATTTAAAGCCAAAATGGGACTAACCTTGATTGCAGCAGGGACTTCTATGTGTCACACTTTTTGAGTCTCATATAGGACTAGTCCTAAAGTAGGGATTCAATGTTTGTGGCATATTTAGTATAGAGAGCTTGCAGACTCATGCATCAGGGTAGATTGATTGGCTGTCCAAGTGTGAGAGGAATTGAACCTATGTGAAAAGTCCCACATTAAAAAAATATTGAATTTAATAACTTATATAAATTAAAAATGAAAGACCTGTAAATTGGAGCCTTGAGATTATGATGCCATAAATAGCGATTTGACGCTAGTAAATCAAATGAATAATTAAATGGATAGATGTGATTGGGTATGGAGAGATGTGTTTAGGAAAGATATGGAAATGATACAAATCTCACTCGGATGTAAGATGCGTATGCAAACGGCCAAAAATAATAATTTCACAATATCGCTCGAACAATCTCCAGAAAACTTATAAGTAGCGAACACCCTAACAGCAAAAATACTTAAGCCAAAATTGATACAAGTTAACAGCCAATATAAATATCGTTAATCAAGGAATAACATTGTAACGATTTTAATATTTGAGAGATAACATTGCTTCAATCAATAGTTGGTGTCTGGCCAAAAAAAAAAAAAATCAATAGTCGATGTGTAAAAATGTGCTTTAACTCTTATAATTAACACCCATGGGGGCGTACATGATGAATTAATTATATTAATAATGGAAAAAGTAAGTCAACAACGCGTGAGGAGCATTCACAGTCATATTTATCCACCATCCAAGGAGTGCGCTTTACTTTTCTAGACGCCTAATTTGATAATTTGAGTATGAACATATGGGATTTGACTAAGATCTTGAATGCAAATCTTATAAAGAGAAAGCTTGGAATTTGGAATCTATAAGTGGCTAAAACTTACTAATTTAATAAGTTTTTAATTATAATTATTGAATTTTATCAATATTTAAAAATTATCAAGATATATTTTTCTCCAAAAATTTAAAACATTCTTCACAATCAAAGCATGTTGTCCCCTTGATCTTATAAAGTTCACTTTACTTATGAGGCTTCTCAATGTAGGACTCATAATAATACCATTTTGTTTGGCAGTTGACGTCTCCAGCGATTCTACTTTACGGCATTTCATTCAACTTCCTACCAGTCAAAACTTTCTATATGTAGCCTTCTCTATGCCTCTCAATAAAAGCATACTAATATTACAAGCACAAGGTTAAAGAAATAAGTAAAAATACTGTTAAACTCTTATAATTAGTATATGTTGGTGTAAATGACATGATTATATTAAAATAAGAAATAAATCCTTATAAAAAAAAGTAAATCAACACCGCGTGAGTAGCACAGAAACGACCAAATCTGTAGTGATGTCCCATTCATTCTCAAGTCAAGTCTTTTTTTTTTCACCCCTGGATATTTTTTATTGACAAAAAAATATTTTTCCCTTTACACCGAAACTACTTTTACTAACATAAAATTTAAACAAATTATATATACACCTTGTTCAAGGCCAAAAATGATATTACTTCAATGCAGAGTAAATAATAGATGATGATAAATAATTAATTTTCATATTAATACCACATTGATAAATTTAATAAATTAGTTTAATTTATATATTATATTGACATTGATGATTAGTAAACTCACATTACGCTCATATATTGTAATTAGAATATATAGGCCACCTTGAAGTATATGCACATACATTGTTCGTGAATTCAACCCATGGCCAAACGCAAAACACCGTATATGACCAGCCCCTCTCTCTCCCTGTTTTTTCTTAAAAAAAAAAAAAATCAGTTTGAAATCTCGAAAACTCATCTCTTTTATCACTTGATCTTTTTTTTTTTTTTTTTTGGGTGGGGTGTGTTGAGAAGGGGAAAAAAGAAGATAAACACTAAGACGAAACGCAACAGAACCTTAGCTGCCCTGTACCTGTAGCATCATCACTTGATCTCTTTAAGTGTATTTATTTATGACATGTTGTTTTCATATTTTAGTTTCTAATTACATGCTCTACATATTAGGAGGGAAAAGCATGAATTCAAATGAAAAAAAATAAGGAATATAATAATATATATGTTTTTAAAGGTTCGAACATGCTAAATGCTTGCCAGTATAGTTATCATCTCTAAAAATGCTGGGGTATTATATTATTATAGTTTTTCTTAATTATGTGTTTTTATCATTACAATTTTTTTATCTCTAACAATGGTCAAAAACCGTTGCAGCAGGATACAAAACCATTTCCTATAGACTATAGGTATAAGCAATGGTATTTGAGCATATAACATGTCATCGTTACCTATAGTCTAAAGTAATGTTTTTTTTTTTCCATATTTTGAATTAGGCACAAATCATAAAATTGTTGCTTATAGTAAGACAATAAGCAATGGTTTTGTAATACTGAAATAGGCAACACGTTTAACTTGTTTGGGTAAGAATGGGCAATATATTTTGCCTGTTGCTTATAATATAAATACAGACAAGATTTAAAAATTGTTGTGAAAACATTAAATAACTAAAATTTAATATTTTATTTCTCGCCTAGGATTTGAACATTGATATCCTCTTGAAAAGAAGGGATGACTCTAATCACACTTCAAACATGACCTATATATATATATATAATTTTTAAATTTATCAAAATAATAAATAAATAATTAAAAAAATAAATAAAAATATATAGAACAATTATCAAAAATAAAAAAAATTACTACAAAACAACTAGCAACAGTTTTTAAATGTTATGAAGAAAAAGATTTATTAGTAACATTTAATTTTTTAGTGTTTATTAGAATAAAGGGTTAATATGCAATTTGAACCTTGAATTATAAGTCCAAGGGCATTTAAACCCTAAACTTTTAAAAAGTACATTTCGAATCCTAAACAATTAAGGTTGGGGCAATTTTAACCCACCGTTAAATTTCAACAAATGTCCGTTGGTTTTTTTAAAATTGCCTAATAAATGTTTTTCACCAAATCACGCTCTCCCTCTCTCTCTTACCTTCATTTGGTGAAAGTCACACATTAGGTTCTAATTTGATGAATGTTTGTTTAAACTTAATGGTGAGAATAAAAGTGCCCCAAATTTAATTGTTTATGATTTAAAATATACCTTTTAAAAGTTTAAAGTTTAAATTATCCCCGAACCTATAGTTTAGAGTTTAAATTATATATTGACTCTTGAATAAATAACAGTTTTGAAATCTTACGTGCGATGAAAGTGCCTATATACTAATGGTGCCAAATAAGTTTTGAAAGTTTCAACACTTGAAAACTATTGCATATTTTATTTTAGAGAACAAATTTCAAATGTTGCCAAAGATCTGTTGCTTAAATTAGGGATCAATAGTTTTGCCAAAAAAAATTAGGGATCAATAGCAATGTATGAAAAATATTGTTTATGCTCACATTAGGCAATACTGGTAGGACTCTACTATGAAAAAAAATGTTCCCTAAAGCAAAAAAAAAAATTGTTGTAGTATATATCTTTATTCATGCCACTAGATATAAGTATAACAATTAAAGTTTAGAACACTCAAGTTATTTTCTGATAATTTTTGACATGGGTTTGTAAAATGATTAGTTAAAATTAGGGCTGTGCAACAGGCGGGACGAGTTGGCTCGTAAGGCTGCTCGTAGCCCGTCCTGTTTTGTCCAAAATGGGCTGGGTCAGCCCGTACCCGTTTGCAGCCCGTTTCAGCCCATTTAAAAACGGGCTGGGCAGGCTGCAAATGGGTCTGGGCGGGCTGACCAGCCCGTTTTGGACAAACAGCCCTCAATTTGCTTTAAAATAAAAAAATATTCTATGCTTTAAAATTCTTGTAATTCTACCTAAAAATAGTTCAAATATCACCATCATCAAAGGAAATAAACTCTAATATTAGCAGTTACATATTACAGTCATCCAAGGCACCAAGCATCATCAGTCTTCAAAATACAACATTAATCAAATCAAAGTAACCATACAATTTGACAAATGGTCTTGCCACAAGGCACAAGCAAAAAGCCAATCCAACACAAATAATCTTGTCACAACTCACAAGCCAACAAGGCAACAAAACAATCCATCACATATTTAATCTTGCATTGGATCGTCATCGTCGTCATCGTCATCGTCATCTTTAGAATCACTAGAGACGGTTGAACGTTGAGCCCCTGATTCTTCCTCTACAAAACAAATTAAGAAAATTATATTCATTAATATTTGAACAATGTAAAGTAATATAAAGTAAAAATGTTAATGAAATTACCAATAACAAGATTGTCAGACTCATCAAAATTATCAACATCAAGCTCTTTCAATTTGAAAGTAGGTTGAGAAAGCCAACTTTGAGCACAAATGAGTGCCTCCACCATTTTTGCAGAGAGGGAGCTCCTAAAAGTATCCAGTACTCGACCTCCCGTACTAAAAGCAGATTCTGAAGAGACAGGTGAAGCTAACACATCACGTACAATCAAACTCAAGACCTTATACTTGAAAGCATTCACTTTCCACCAAGCTAAAACATCAAACTTTGGATCACGAGAAGCAACTAACTTAGCGTGAAGATATTCATCCACCTCCGAATTTTTTTCCTCTTGGCGTTCAATGCTTGCAATTGTATAGAATTGTCTCATTGTTTCATCATCTATGACCGCCAAAACATCATCATCAGGAATTGAATCTTGATTCTCCTTAACATTGTCATCACCGTGCTCTGCTCTTGCTTGAGATTGAGAAGCTTCACTATCAAAGACATCCTTTGAATATTCACCATATAAGCTATACAAGACATCCATGATATTTTTTGTAACCAGCTCACGTTGTATAAGCTCAGAATACATATTTTCCAAAGCAACTTGGACATATTTAAATTTGTATCTAGGGTCTAGTATCACTGCTATCACCAACAATGAATTCATGCTATCTGCCTTACCCCAGTATTTATCCAACTTACTTTGCATTCTTCTCACCATGTCACCCAATAGAGCATTAGAATTAGTTGCACTTGTCTTAAGCTTAGTTTGCATTGCAACTATTTGCTGGAAACATGTGTTAGATGTCACAAAATTTGATGCAAAAAACTTCAATGTCATAGAGTAAAATAGCTTCAAAAAGACTATAAACTCTTTTGCAACACCCCAATCATATGGACTAGGAGGTTCTTCTTCAACTTTCTTTTTAAAGTATTCATTGTAATCTTCATCTTCTTCTTCAATCCGATAAAAAACTTTAATGAACTTCACAGCATTTTCCAACATCAGATATGTTGAATTCCACATAACAACATAAAAAAAGCTCGATTAATATTAGAAAAGTAAATATAAATTAACAATTCATAACAATAATTAAAATTACCTAGTGGGACAATTCATACTAAGTAGACTTTTTGAATCAATTCTTTGCTTTCCTATGAGCTCCTTGAATCTACGTAGCCTAGCCGGAGAAGATCTAACAAATTTTATTGCATGCCGAATGAGTTCAATGGACTTATTCATCTCTTTCAATCCTTCAGAAACAATCAAATTCAAAATATGAGCAGCACACCGCATATGCATATACTCTCCATCACATATAAGGCCATTCCATTCCCTCAAATGTTTTTTTAAATATGCAATTGCAGTGTCATTGGAAGAAGCATTGTCAACTGTAATTGTAAATACTTTGTCAATACCCCAACTAAATAAACATCCCTCAATTTCCTTCCCGATGGTATCTCCTTTGTGGTTTTCAATTTCAAAAAAATTCAAAATCCGCTTTTGTAATGTCCAATTCTCATCAACCCAATGAGCAGTCAAACACATGTAGTTGGCATTTTGAATTGAAGTCCAACAATCTGTGGTAAGGGACACACGAACTTTAAATTTCTTAAAATATTTCTTTAGATGTCTTGCTTCTTCAAGATACAACTTGTAACAATCCCTAGCAACTGTCCATCGTGAAGGGATTTGAAATCTAGGCTCAAGTTCGTGCAATAGTTCTTTAAAACCCTCCCCTTCCACAACTCAAAAAGGCATCTCATCTTTTACAATAAATTTAGCAAGATCCTTCCTGCACCTCACTTGATTGAACAATTGTGTAGACATTGTTTGGCTACAAGTAATAGAGAATAAAGATTGTGTCATCTTGTTGGCTTTGTTTGGATTCTTTGGGCACTTTTCAAAATGCCACCAAAGTGTTTTAGTCCCATGGTTTGAAGGATGACTCGCATAATCCATGCCACAATAGTTGCATTTGGCATGGTGCTTCCCTTTAGTTTGCTCAAGTGGCATCCTTGTAAAATGCTTCCAAGCTTTAGATCTTTGCTTCTTCCTTTTCCTAGCCGGTGCTTATTTTTATCCCTCATTATTTGTGGCATTCTCTACTCGAGTAGTGGGACTGTGTGATGTCGCAGTAGCCTTAGTTTCAATATCACCTTCTTCCACATTTGCTTTAAGGGTTTGAGTGTTGCTCATCCTTTTAAATTCTAAAAAATTAGGAAGCTACAATTATTCCAATCAAGCAGCCACATAATTTCATAATACAAAAAAAATCACATAATTTTAATTTTCAAGCATAATTTCAGTCAAGCAATGTATTTATACATGTTCCCACCAATGTGGAGATCTTTACATTATGAAATAGTTCAATATATTCAAAAGTAAGTTAATTAACTTATGCATCCATTCTTTTGTGGGATTCTCATGGAATCTGATGCTTCTTTACAAGCTAGTTACAGACTTACAGGCACATCGACACTGCTTGGGAATATGGTGTTCAAGAAATTAATTAACTACAACAGGTTGGACACGCAAGCAATACTAAAAATTGGAAAGGAAGGATTTTTTTGTCACCTCTAAACTCTGTTAATGAAATCTATTGGTGGCATATCCAATTCAGTTAAACTAATTCACAGCTAAGAGCAAAGGCAGAGTCGCTGAGTCAAATAATCATCACTATAATGTTAATAACTTACTTGGTCTTAGCTTGGCAGGAAGACACGCACAAGATTGAATCAGGGAGTGAGCAAGCCAGCAAGGCAGCAAGATATTGTGACTAAGCGACTGAGCAAGATTAATTATATCATACACAAATATCATATAAGAAAGAAATTACAAGTAATTAATATAGATTAGTGATTAATCATACTTGGAAGATATTTCTAAAACGCACGGTAGCGACTGTGAGAAAGAAGAATCCTTCGAAAGGAATTCTCAAAAGCTTACCCCACAGCCTCGTGGCCCAGAATCCTTGGAAACACTCTAGAAGACAAGTTTCCTCTACGACTGTGAGAATGTGAGATTGGAGCTGTGGAGGTATGCGACTATGTCTATGAGTCTGCCCGAGTGCCCTCTGTCGCTCTGCGTTTATGAGTTTGGCTGTCTGAGTGAAGCTGCGGCTGCCTGGTCTGCCGTCTGCGAGAAAGAAGAATCCTTGGAAGGAATTCTCAAAAGCTTACCCTATAGCCTCGTGGCCCAGAATCCTTGGAAACACTCCAGAAGACAAGTTTGCTCTATGACTGTGAGAATGCGCGATTAGAGCTGTGGAGGTATGCGACTATGTCTATGAGTCTGCCCGATTGCCCTCTGTCGCTCTGCGTGTATGAGTTTGGCTGTCTGAGTGAAGCTGCGGCTGCCTGGTCTGCCGTCTGCGTTCGATGATTTGCGAGGGAGAGGGACCGAGTCCGAGGATTTTGATTTCAGCATTGGCAGGAAATGGCATTTGGAAAACCGCAGAAGGCAAAACGCAGCGTGCCAGGTGCCAGCATCCTGTTTCACTGTTCACTCTTCCAGTATCTTAATAAAAAATAATTTGTAAATTTTTTTAATTATTACGGGATGGGATGGGTTGCCCGGTGGCTAACCCGTAGCCCGTCCCGCCCGTATATCTTATTAACGGGCTAGCCCGTAATTTCAGCCCGCCCGTTTTTTTTGTTAAATGGGCGGGTTTTTACCTGCTCATTTTTAACGGGTACAAGCGGGTCATGCGGGTTGCGGGTTGCTTGCTCAGCCCTAGTTAAAATTGGAAGCAGTTAAAATTGTGTCATACTTGATGTTGAATCCAATGTACCTCAATCACTCAAACTAGCTTGAACCTTACCAAAATTTTTAGATATAGTACAAATTTATTACTTTTGAATTAGTCAAGATAATTGGTGTTGATTACCTGATTAATTGGTGAACCAAATATCTATGTAAAAGGTATCACATTGTATGAGAGGTGAAGAGATTGAATTATACCTAAAAAGGGAGGTTAATATAGGTCCTCACCTTAATTATGTGTTTCATCTCAAATTGTTTTTGGGGTTTGTCGTATGTCATTCAAGTGAAGGATTTTTCTTTTATTGTAATTTTCAATCATGAATTCATTATCATCCATGAATTTATTCATTTTCTTTTTTTATTCAAGTCTTACATGTCTCAACACATGGTATCATGAGTCCCAAGCTTCACTGGCCCTTGACTAAACCAAAACTCTGATCTCATTAGTCAAGAAATTGGGCCGGCAACTCAAGAAACAGTGATACAAGTAGTATAATACGTTAATATAGCTGACAAAACAAGACTTGCTTGATGCTTTATTTTTTTTATATATCACCAATATTTTAATTAATTAGGTTCTGAAAATTCAATTATATTTCTATATTATTTAAACAGTGCTGATACAAATACTTACAATTTATCTATCAATAATGGCCTTACATCAACAATAACATTTGATCTCATGATTTTGTTCATTTTTTGGTTCTTTTTTGTCGGTCTCAAAGAGTCAGTTTGGGCCAGATTACCCAAGATCCCAGTTCCCATCATCTTTGCTTTAGAGTTACCCTAGTATACAATTGCTTTTGCTGTCTCGCTCACTCTGGTCAATGTCTATTTGATTTGGCATTGCTTTGCTCAGTTCTCATGAATGAGCTTATTATCAATATGCTTAAGATCATGACAAAGAGATTAATGGGTCAGATATTAATCTGACTGGGCCTAAGAAAGTTTGTAAAGTGGTTTTAGAAGATGCGAGAATAAATCGAGAAGCAAAAAGGGTTTTGAAGGTGTGAAGAAATTCGATCGTGTTTGTGCTACTCCCGCAGTGTTGAATTACTTTTAATTTTAATATAATTATCTGATTAGGCATCCATTTGATGCCACGTGTGCACACACTTGGGTAGGGTCTACTAACTAAAATTAACATCCCCTGTAATGGGTTAAAACCAAGACACGCATAATTACGATTTTTTAACATTTAAGGAGGAAAATGATTCATGCCAAAATCGAGTTTAGGACATTAAATGCCTTTCGGGAAATGCTTCAAGGATGCAAGCGACCTTATTAATTTCTAATTGGATGCCATGTGTACATTTTTTGTCAAAAATTGGTTAATAGATTAATCATTGGTGGGGGTACAAATGGATGTGTTTTTAAATATTAAGGGATGTTTTGACCAAAAATCAAGTTTAGCACATTTGTAAATCCTAAATGAATACTTCGAGAGCAAAATTGGTCCTTAACCCAAACTCAAAAAGATGGTCATATACTTCAAAATGGCCAATATATTCTAATTAGAATTGTGACAGCAATGTGAGTTTACAAATCATTAGTATATCATATTAAATTAAAATAATTTATTAAATTTATCAATGTGGTATTAATATGAAGTTAATATTTTCTTATCATTTGTTTGCTTTTCATTGAAGAAATATATTTCCTTTATAAAAAAAAAGTAGGGTTTATAATAATTTGTTATAATTTTATATTTTACCTTAGTAAAAGGAAAAATTACATTCAGGTCTCACAGAAGGAAGTTTATTATTGAGAAGTCTCATAAATTTTATAAAATACTTCTAAGTCCCAAATTCTGAGTATTGATGACTTGACTAAGGGTGTTAATAACTAGTAACAGCCATTTACAACTTGCTATTACAAGTTATAAATGGGCATTGCCCAATTGTTAATGTCTTTAGTCAAGTCGTCAATGCTTAGAATTTAAAATTTGGGAGTATTTTGTGAACTTTATGAGATCTCTTAATAATAAACTTCTTTCTATGAAACTTGAATGTAATTGTCCCTTAGTAAAAGTAGTTTTGGTGGAAAAGGAGAAAAATACTGTTTTGTCAATAAAAAATTTTTAGGGGTATGCAGAAAAAAAAATAGTGTTAAAAGATAAATATAATTTTACCATTAAACTAATTTTCGAAAAACATGTATTATGGCCGGAGCCGGCAAGGTTTAAGCCGGAGACGTAGGGGAAGGAGATGCTTGTAATTTGCTATCGTTTGGGATGGGAAGAAGGGCGTGTTTGACTGAAGCTCTGTCCCGGCTAGACGACGGCTGTGTGATGATGATTTAGTGCTTTGATTGGAGAAAGGCCACCTGTGCAATTCGAGTGGACCCACAAGTAGAATAAATGTCTGCTTTTTCAAATTTGACAGATGGAACAATCCACTTTGATTTAAATAATTGATAAATTATTTTACACGGTTTCATAATATAAGATACCAAATATTTTTTGAAAAATAATTTAAGATTTAAGAGTGAACTTCCTGAATTGTTAATACTCCATTGTCGTATTTCTATTATATTTCTCTCCACTAGTTTTGTTAATCGTTACTAGATCGTTACATCAGTAACCTTGAAAGTTAAAAAGAGCTCATAGTGGTCATGCTGAAGGCCAAGAAGCAACTTTAATTTTCATGTTGGTGGTTGGATATCAGGGGCTTATGTTGATGCTTTAATTTGGGATATTGCATGCCACTTAACTGCTGAAGACATTTTGGTCATCTTGTTGCCAATATAGCTCATAGAAGACATGATGCAGTGCTTGCTGCAAGTGGGTCAGACTCTGTTTATGGATGAAATGGAAGGATGTAGATTTGACTACTTGAGCATATAATCTATATTACTGAGAAATAGCAGCAAGCCACGAAGGCGCTACTGCTAATATAACGTAAAAATTGTTAACTCCTATTTGAAAGGCTAGCAGTTATACGTCAGAATTGGAAACCAACATACAACGTGCTCGCACAAATATTAAATTGGATCAAAAGTAATTATACAGAAATATTATTAATTAATATGTAATTGTCATGTTAAATTTTAATACATAAAAAATTTGCTAATATATATTATTTATCACAAATAAATCACAAATTAATATTTTTATCAATTAAGGAGTTATTTGATTTTTAATATAATATTTTATTGTTTTAAAGGATACAAGAAAACACTCGTTATCATTTCAATTGTATGGAGAAGAATGATGGCTTGCATTGGTGCTGCTTCCAAGTCATTCGATCATTTCCTCGTCTTCATACTTTGGCTGTCCATATGTCAATAAAATTAAACGGAGAACAATCAATTTCAGCTTACGAAGCAGATCATTATTATGATTTTCCTGAACTGACTCATGACAAGATTTTGAATAACAAGTAAAACCAACATGAGCATTGATATAACCAAAATGAAAAGGAAAACTTTGACATGCAGAAGGTATAAGAAGTTCCTAAGTGCGAGGCTTATTAACCCTTGTCCTTCTCTTCTTTAGAAGATCATTCACCATACTTGCAATCCACAGCGGTTTTCCCTAGAAAATCACAACCCAAAACATTGATGCTCCAAATGAGAGTCCACACATATAACCCAACAGAATAGGTTTCCATCCAAATTCAAAAAACCCAGCATCAGAAGTTGAACTTGGTAGTCGTGGTTGACTTTTCTCATGAGTGACGCATGGAATGTCAAGTTGAAATCCACGCAAGCCATTGTTTCCTTTAAAGGAATCACTTGAGAATGCGTCAAAATGAGGGACTGTAGGAATACATCCTTCAAGCTGATTCTGTGACAGGTTCAAGTACCCAAGAGAGTCTAGACTAGCCAATTCTGGAGGAATTTTTCCTATGAGCTTGTTTGATGACAAGTCCAAAGATTCCAACTTCTTCAAATTGCCAATTGCGCTTGGAATTACACTAGTGAGCTGATTATGTGAAAAATTGAGTCCCTTCAAAGCACCAAGCTCTCCAATAACTTGTGGAATTTTTCCTTTGAACATGTTGTTGGATACATCAATTGTTGTAAACACAGTCAAGATCTTTTCTAAATGAATGCCATGTCCTTTCATGATTAACTGGATGGAGTCTTCATAATGTACTCTGGTGTTGTTTTCATAACCCACGTAATGCAAGCCAGATTCTCCTTCCTCTGCATGTCTCATAGCTTTAAAAGATTTGAAGAATGCTGCAGGTAGATGGCCACTAAAATTATTGTTTAACAGGTCCAAAACTCTCAACTTTGGGAAGGCAAACTTGGTTTCATCCTTGAAACTAGAAATCGAACCATGTAACTTATTCTCTTTAAGAACAAGTATTTGTAGTTCTTGAAGCACATGAAGCCAATGGGGAAAAGCATCCTCTATGCCATTTCTACCAAGATCTAAGACTTTCAATTTGGTGCAATTGATCAAAGATCGAGGAAATGGCCCTCCCAATAGATTGCCATTAAAATTTATGGTCATCAAATTGTTGCCCGCTTCAAATGATTCAGGTATTGTGCCAGAAAATTGATTCATTTGCAAATCCATCACAGAAAGAGCGACACTAGAGCTACCAATGTAGTGCGGAATGGTGCCCGAGAATTTGCTATGAGACGAGTTCAAAATTTCAAGTGAGCTACTAATGCAGTGTGGAATGGTGCTGGTGAAGTAGTTGTGGGACAAGCTTAGAAATTCAAGTGAGATAGCATTACAAATAGAAGAAGTAATCTCTGCTTGAAGCGAGTTGTTACTCAAGTCAAAGTACTGCATGTACTTCAATGACAAGTGGTGCAACTGCAAACTTCCTACGAGAAAGTTGTAAGCAAGGTTTAGATATGTAAGGTTCTCAAGGGAATAAATTGACCTTGGAATTGGACCGGACAACTTGTTATTAGACACATCAAGAAATTCCAATGAATGAGAGGATATTTCACCTATTTGACCTGTGAATTAATTAGAAGAAATAGTCAGCCACTCCAAAGATGGTAGAGTAAAACAACAAGAAGGAATTGTTCCATTCAATAGGTTATTGTGCAAGAACAAATATTTTAAAAGTGGAAATCCAGTTATTTTATTTGGAAGATGTCTTTGGAAGCCATTATAAGACAAATCTACATACTCGAGATTTTTGAGTTTGGAAATTGAAGATGGAAATTGACCAATAAAATTATTTGAAGATAAACTTAGAAGAGTGAGGCTTTGAAGATTTGAAAGTGATGGTGAGATTTGACCAACAAAATTGTTGTTAGAGAGTTCTAAATAAGTAAGTTGTTTGAGGTTCCAAAAGGATTTTGGAATTTCTCCCCTAAATTGGCATGGAGATAGATCTAAAACCAAGAGGGAAGTACTCCAATTCGACTTTGGAGGATAGCCTATGAGATTCTCGTTACCATCCAAATTTATCTCCTGAATATGTGGAAAAGAGAAGATTTCGTCTCCCAAATTGCCTTGCAATCCATTGCCAACAAAACTGAGAGAGATCAAAGAAGATGAAATATTCTTGAATATATGACTTGGTGATATTGATGACATATCCACACCTGACAGCGAAATATCCTCTATATGAGTGGCATTTTTTGTTAGTGTCTCCCAAGTGTTTGGTTTAAAACTTACAGGATCCATGAGATCAAGAGAAACCAATTTGTGTAGATGAGAAATTTGAGTTGGAACTTCACCAGAAAAGCCAGAAGAAGTGATGCGCAAGTGCGTCAAACTTACGAGTTGTGAAAAGTTGGATGGTATGTGAGACTTCTGAAAGTCATTGAAGCTAAGGTCAAGCATTTGAAGAGGGGTAAGTTGGAAGAGACTATTGTTGGGAAGAATTTTACCACGAAGGAATCCACAACTAAGGCCGAGATTAATTACGTGACCTAATGGATTGCAAAAGACCCCATCCCATAAGCAACAATTTGTACCATTTTTCCAAGAAGATGTCTTGGAGTATGGAATGGTGTTATTATCGTCTGCACAACTAAGATAGAAAAGAAAAGACATAGAATAGGGATCAGTTAAATCAGAAGGATCAAGTTTTGTAATGGAAAATGAGTTTTTGAAATGGAGTAGAGCAGAACTTTGGTCAGGGCGGCATGATGGTGAATCAAAGGAAGAAGAAAAAGAGTGCATGAGAAAGAGTTGGAGCAGAGAACTGAAGAGAGTGAGAACCACCCATGTGAAACTACAAACGCTTCAAAGACTCTAAACAATGTTGAGTACTGATTGCTATGAGGAGTGAGGAGAAATCCCTATATTTATAGCTTAAGGAAAGAGAATCATTTCAGCGGCAAGGTGGCAAAAAGAAGAAAAATAATTACTTTTTAGTATTTAATGCTTGAAAAGATTACTCGAAGGATTTAAATGTTAAAATGACTATGACATTTTTGAATGAAATTAAAACTTAAATTTCAATTATGACAAGTTAAATGTCATTTTTATTATCAATGTAGTTAAAAAACTTGATCAAAAACATGATGGAAATACTATGGCTACTTATATTGAACATGTGTGATTCGAAATGTTTCATGCAAATTAAATTTTCTAGCCTGCCCACCGTTATTTCGAGGTCATCCCACAATTTAGGGCTCAGAATTATTTAATTTAATTTCTTAACCAACATAAACACAATTATAAAATGATGAGAAAATTAATAATTTAATTTTTGAAGAGTTCTTTCATTAATATATATGTTTTATTCTCAAAATTTAATTTAGCCATGTAGGTTACCGTGATAAGGGTAAGGTTGGCCGGGTGTAGGTAGATATTAAAGGTTCAATCCTAATGTAATAACAAAAAATAATAATTCTTTATTCAATTAAATTATTTTTTCTTCAACTGATTATCGAAAGTTCAACAAGTTAAGAGACTACATTGAGCCACCCTTAACTTTAGGCGACCCGTATACCTAAAATAATGTTAGGAGATATAAAAAGCACATTAACTTTTTAAATTATATCATAGCGGTTTTTTTAAAAAAATAATAAATAGAGTAAAATACACTAACATTCCCTTTATTTTACTTTAATTATAGAGACCTCTTTTTTATTTTTAAAACCAATATAAACCTCCCTCAAAATCAAAATTTGCATAACACATATCTTCCCTCTATTTTAAAAATTATATTTACATCCATCCAACCATTAATTAATTGTCAAATAATATATTTTAAATATTGTTTAAAAGTCACTTTAGTTTCTAGATGATAATTATAATATATAAATTGAAAAAAATAATATTAAATATAAATAAACTTATTTATATAGCATACAATTTTAAAAGTCATTTATATAAGCTTATTTATATAGTAATTTATTGAAATTTCATTCAAAAAAAATTATTCAATTAGAAAATGTCTTGGCAAAAAATAATTAGAAATTTAATATTACAAGAGATAACTTAATGAAGATAATTTATATTATTTTATTAGTTTTAATAAAATTTATGTTTAGTGTTTTTGTGTGTGTGCGTTTCTTGGCCAAAAAATATAACGTTAATATTGTATAAAATAATAGGAAAGAGAAGACGTTAGACTATGAAGGAAAATTAATAATTTTTTTTTAAACTTTAATTAGTCCATTCCTGACAGCAGAAAAGGCGCAAGTACATATAGTCAATTTTCTAACTCCCTCATGTGGTTATTTCCAGGTCATTCCCCAATCTGTGATTCAGATCTATTTAATTTAATTTCTGAACTCACATTAAAAAAAATATAAAATAATGAACATATTATGAATTCAATCTCTAAAGAGGTCCTTCTTTAATTAATTTATCATAATGAAAAATTATTTTAATTATTTATTGAAGAACATGAAAAATGAAAACCCTATTTATAACGTGAACTCTTCAATTTAAATTTAAATTTAAGCTACAAACTGTGACAAGCACAAGTCCAAAGATAGAGATCATTTTTAAAGACTAACCTATTGAGTAGGAGAGTTGTTTGAATTTATAAACTTCACACAATATGTGAGGCTCTCCAATGTAGGACTTGTGACAATACCACCTCGCCAAGCGGCACTTCACTTTTGGTGACATTGGTTGGCACTACTGTCAAATAACACCAAAATTAATAAAAATTAGATTTGGCAGTAAAGCGCAACGTAGGTCGTCTCCCTAAGAGTCAATAGAGTAGCTATTTGAATTATGATTATGAAAAATTAAAAAGTGGGTGGTTTTTTATGATGGAATTAATTAAAAAAACTAAATTAAAATTAAATAAATAAAGAAAATTCAACTGAGAAAATTATCAAGCACAAACAGCACAATCAATCACAACCCAATCACCTAAACTTAATCTTCTTTGTCCACCATATAAATCAATTTTATTTAACTTTATTATTCTATTTTTATTATATATTTTTTAAATTATCATTCAAGAATTAAACAAGAAATTAAGTTATAGATTAATTGAGATCTCCTTTAACCTACAACCTAACAACTGTTCTATGTTAGCTATACCAAAAAAAAAAAGTATGGATAATCACCTAAGGCAGGCCAAATTACTCTTAAGTTACTATATCAATCGATTATAGCAAGTAAAACCTCAGATAAAACTTATAACCCAAAAATTATACAATAAAACTACTTTAATTAGCAATAACAGTTAAAACATAAAATTCAGAGGTAAAGAGAAGAAGAATATAAATTTGAAATAAAGCTAGAATAAAATATTTTCTGAATATTAAAAACTCTGATTAAAATTTAGGATCATAATTTATAATTGATCACGTTAAAAAAACTTAGCTCTTCATAGAACTACAAATAAAACATCAACATCGCCTCTGATTCTTTTCTCCTCCCCCGTCCAGTCATGCGTCTTTTATACGTGTTGGGGGGGGGATGCGTATTCCCAAATGGCCAAGAGAAACTAATAAATAAAATGATAAAACCACTCTAAGCAACCCTAATTGAAAAATATACTAAATAACTCAAAATAAATTTAAACAAAATTTTAAAGATTTAATTCTTGATTTGATCTCTAAACATGTCCATATTCTTCTTATCCAAAACATTCTTTATCAATATCTTTCAAATTGAATTTAGAAAATATACACAAATAAAATAAAATTAAATAGCACCTGTGTAAAAATATTAAAGATATTATTTATATTTTAAAATCAAAGATTTAGTTAGTTAAAATTTCAAAACTGAATATTGGCTAATAAAATTAAATAATATCTAATTAAACTTAATTAGTCTCAAATAAATATTTAAAAGCCTAAATTAAAAGAATAAAAATATATAAAATTGTTATTTATAACTGGCCTCTTGATGTAATTGTTCAATTAGAACGAAGTGTTGATAATGAAAGACTTGGTCGTATACCCTTTTTATTGGTTTGATTTTCTTCTCGTAATCCCTTCATTGTCTCTTGTTTCGTTTTTCCATGTTAACGACTTCCTATTACTGAATACTGAACAGAACCGAGCAGTGATGTCTATGTCTGCAGAAGCCAATTGACATAAAACAGTATAATTTTTAAAAATTATTCTTAGTTCTTCTTGAATTTGAAATTTTATATCTTTGCATATATTTTACAAAAGTAACATCAAAATTAAATCTAACGTAGAGAAAAAGAAACATGCATTGACCTACAAATTGAAGTCACTATACAGAAAATAGTTGCACGGTATTGGTGCTTCATTGCTTTGATTTTTCTTTACCTAATCCTTTCCATGTCTTTTTGTTTCGTTTTTCCACCTAATGGCATTTTATTCCAATTGCGCCACTTTTTTCCCCATAAACCTCTCATAAATGAAGACATATCTTCATCATAATTACATTCTTATTAAATAGTTGCTTTCAAATTTCACAATATTCCATACGCATGGTTTGAAAACAAATTTAAGCATGATACCACAAAACTGCGAGAAATTTTTGTATAACTTAATGGTTTCCAAATTAGTGAATTTTAATTTTTATAAAAAACCAATAACAACAACAACAACAACAACAACAACAACAACAATAATAATAATAATAATAATAAGTAGGAAAATTTTTACATACTCTATTCCTAAATACAGTAAAGGCCAATCAGAGTAAATTTTCTAACCCTCTCAACGTTATTTCCTGGTCGTTCCCTTATCCACGATTGAGAATTATTTAATTTAATTTCTGTGCCGACATTAGCCCCCCCAAAAAAAAAAAATAATGAGCAAATTAATCGTGATGTGCAATTCACAAGTCTACTCACATATAAACATTGACTTCAAAGTCATCATACAATAAAGACTTAATGACCGTTCAAAGTCTTTATACCATTCTACACGTGTGGGTTGAGAATGTGTGATGCGAAATGCTTCATGCATCAATTCAATACCCCTTCTCACATGTCGGAACAAATGTATACTCACACATAAATGTGAGTTTTTTTGTATGAAAGACTTGGTGGCACCTTTTTTTATATTATGTCTTTGTTGATTCATAAGTATTCTACTCAAGAGGATGAGGGTTGCTAAAAATACACATACACAAGATTGATCGTTTACTTAGACGGAAGCTTCTTCCAGGGTATGTACATAAAGCATGAATTCCATATGATAGGGCTTAAAAATGATTACTTAAGTCTAAAAATAAACTTCAGTATTTAGTGGACTCGAGGTTCTGATTTTCTCATTTGACGTTAATTAAACCTAATGCTATTTATAATGTGTCAATGTTTGAGAACTTTTGGGGCTAAATGCTATTGCCACAAAAATTTATATAGAATAGGATAAAAGACCATTTTACCCTTAAACTATAAAATCATAAATGGAATCCTTTTTTTTTCACAAATGGATAGAGAGTTGAATTTATTTTGTCATTCCCTCCACAAACAATTTTCTTTGAAAGTGTTCTGAACCTCTTGTATGAATCTATTGTGTTTTACCTACATGTATGCAACAATAGTTGAAAGGCCATCGCCTCAGAATTAGAAAGCAACAAATAAGTTGCTCGTACAACTGTAAACATTGGGTCACAATAAATTTATATTTACATTCTTGCAATCAGAACACGTATTAACCCTTGTCCTCCTCCTCTTTAGAAGATTGTTCACCATTCCTGCAGTCCACTGAGATTTCCTGAGAAAATCAAACCCAAAACATTGATGTTCCAAATGAGGCTCCACATATAAACCCTAGCAGAAGAGGTTGCCATCCAAATTCAAAAAATCCAGTATCAGAACTTGGTAATAGTGGTTGACTTTTCTCATGAGTGATGTAGCATGGAGTGTCAAGTTGAAATCCATGCAAACCCTTGTTTCCTTTAAAGGAATCACTTGATAATGTCTCAAAATGTGAGACCATAGGAACACATCCTTCAAGCTTGTTCCGTGATAGGTTCAAGAACCCAAGAGAGTCAAAACTTGCCAATTTTAAAGGAAAATTTTCTACAAGCTTGTTTGATGACAAGTCCAAGGATTCCAAGTTCCTCAAATTTCCAATTGAGCTTGGACTTGCACCAATTAGCCTATTATGTGAAAATTGAGTACCTTCAATTTGCCAAGCTCTCCAATAACTTCCAGAATTTTTCCTTCAAACATGTTGATGTATATGTCAATAGTGGTATCAAGATCTTTTCTAAATGGATTTCCAGTCCTTTCAAGGTTACCTCGATGGAGTCTTGATATATAGATTCATAACCTATGTGATGCAACCCAAGTTCTCTTTCATCATCCTTTCTCATAGGTTCAAAAGATTTGAAGAATGCTGCAGGTAAAGGGCCACTAAAATTGTTGTTCGACTAGTCCAAGACTATCAATTTTAGGAACGCATGGTGAGTTTCATCATTGAAACTAGGAATGGAACCATGTAATTTATTCTCTCTAAGAACAAGTGCTTGCAATTCATAAGCCTTGAAGTCAATGGGGAAAATTATCTTCTATGGCATTCCTACCAAGATCTAAGACTTTTAATTTTGTGCAATTGACCATTGATCGGGGAAATGACCCTTCCAGCATGTTGCCATCAAGATTTAGGGTCATCAAATTGTTTCCCTTTTCAAATAATTGAGGTATGGTGCCAGAGAATCTATTCATTTGCAAATCCAACACAGAAATAGCAAGGCTAGAGTTACCGATGCAATGTGGAATGGTGCAAATAAATTTGTTATGAGACAAGTTCAAAACTTGAAGTGAGCTACTGATGCAGTATGGAATGGTTCTAGTGAAGTAGTTATGGGACATGCTTAGAAATTCAAGTGAGGTAGCATTGCAAATAGAAGAAGTAAGCTCTCCTTGAAATGAGTTGTTACTCAAATGAAAGAACTCCATGTTTTTCCATGAGAAGTTGTGCAACTAAATACCTCCTGTGAGAAGGTTTAGATATGTAGGGTTTTCAAGGGGGAAAAGTGTTCTTTGGAATTGAAGCTGATAATTTGTTATTAGACACATCAAGATATTCCAATCAATAGGAGGACATTTCAGCTATTTGACCTGTGAGTTGGTTAGAATAAATACCCAAATACACCAAAGATGGTAGAGTAAAACACCAAGAAGGAATTGTTCCATTCAATTGGTTGTGATAAACCTAAAACCCATAAAAGTGAAATTTTGGCTATTTCATTTGGAAGATGTCCATGGAAGCCATTATTTGATAAATCTAAAATTACAAGATATTGAAGATAGGAAAGTGATAATGAGATTTGTGAGAAGCTGGATAATAACTGTGATCCTTTAAAGTCATTCCCAACTAGGTCAAGTCTCTGAAGATGGGTAAGGTGGAAGAGACTATTATTGGGAAGAATTTTACCATGAAGGCAATTACAATTAAGGTTGAGACTAATTACGTGACCTAATAGATTGCAAGTGACCGCATCCCACTACCAACAATTCGTACCATCTCTCCAAGATGATGTCTTGGAGTATGGAATGATATTATCATCACCACAACAATGAAGGAAATAGTAAGACTCAAAAGAGAGATCAGAATCAGGTTTTATAATGGAAAATGAATTTTTGAAATGGAGTAGAGCAGAACTTTGGTCAGGTCAGCATGATGGAAAACCGAAGGAAGAAGAAAAAGAGTGCCTGAGAAAGAGTTGGAGACAAAGAACTGAAGAGAGTGAGCGCCACGCCATGTGAAACTAACTCTTCAAAGACTTTAAACTGTATTGAGTACTGATTGCTATGAGTAGTGAGGAGAAATTCCTATATCTATAGCCAAAGGGAAAAAATAGAGAATCACTCTAATTTTTGAAGAGTTCTTTCATTAACATTCTGTTTTATTCTAAAATTGCTGAGAAATTTTGCATTTCAACGATCTCCACCCCTTCTCCGTCCTTGTAAGGCCTCCAAGAGAAATGGAGAAAAAAAGTTTTTAATATATGCTATTGGAAAATATAAACCATTATTCGGGACCATTATTTCTAAGAAGTAATATAACTAATTAATAAACCACTATTTATAACCCTTCTCAGATATTATTCTGGACATTACCAAATGGATCGCTGTAAGTTCTTAAAATTCTTCGGGAATTTTTTTTTTTTAAAAAACACACTCTTGGTGGTGCCTTTTATTGCTTTGATTGTTTCTTCTCCTAATACTTTCAATTTTCCACAAAAATGTCTACATAATTAGACCGAATTAGAATTTAGAAGACAATACATTAATAACAAAATAAATTTTCTTAAGAAATTTTTAACGAATTATGTTTTCTTAAGAGATTTGGAAGAACTGGGTATTTTTTACGTAACTATTCCCATTTTTATTTAAGGATATGCATTTTAAAATGATAATTGTAATAATATAATTAAATATCCCTTAAAAATAATTTATATTTTATTCTAATATAAATGCTTCCAAGATTTTTACCATTCATTTTTTATAAGTATAAAAAGGAAACTTCACTAACAGTAAAAATTATCTTCCACGAGATGTTGGGGACAAAGGGTAGTGACAATAAGTATGTAAAGAAAGAAAAGGCCTCTTCCAGCAAAATTACTAAATCTCTCACAAAACGAAAAATTATTAATTTATTTATTATAATGAAAAAAAATATTTCAATTATTTATTGAACAGCATGAAAAATGAAAATCCTATTTATAACCTTAACCACGCTTAGTTTGCGCATGAGAGGGAGATAAAATTGGGAGAAAAATAACATGTGTGGCCCACATATTTTCTCCCAACTTTTCTCTCAAAAATAAGTGGATTTTGAAGATAACAATCTCCTTTCAAATTTGTCCATAATTTTTTCGTTTCTTGCCTACTTGCTCCTTCCATTTTAGTCTGACTTCTCCATTTTAATTAGATTATTGTATTTGGCAAGCTTCTATTCTAAGCGGAATTAGTTTCATCTTTGTCTTGAGGTATTAAATATTTTTCAATAAATATTTACCTAAAAAGTATTTTTCTATAAATAATAAGATTATTATTGTTATTATTGTTATTATGATTATCCATATGTAATTAATCACTATTTTTACTCTCATGTTTTCTCTTACCTAGCCAAGTATAAGTATAAAATTATGTCCGTCCTTGCCATATGAATAATAAATTTAGATTTTAAAATCTTAAAAAAAAAACACATTAAAGTTAACAAGCCTTAAGTATAATTTCTCTCTCCTTTAATTCCTTTGTATTAAAAACATACAATTGTTGAATTGAAAAGAAGTGTTCATATTGATGTGCAATTCATATGTGTTCTCACATATGAACGTAGTCATTGTCCCATAAAAACTATAAACCGTTGCTTGGCCCACAAAATAAAAGAAAACGAAGATTATAGATTAAACCGGTCAAATTCTTCATCGACATTCTATACAGTTGGTTCATGGGAGATATTGTATAATAGGTCAAATGAAATGAGTTACTCCCTCCGCTTAAAAATATAAAGTATTTTTAATTAAATTTTACTTGTAATTATTTGTCTTTAAACTAACACTATTTTTTTATTTACCCTATTGAATAGGTATTTTACTCTAAAATAAAATAAAATAATTTATTTATTAAAAAAAATTTTGAAAAAAAGACAGTGATTAACAATCAAGGATCAACTGACAGTTGAGCGGATGGAAACAGAATTTAAAAATAAAAGGGAAGCTTGTATTTTGTAATTATTTATAATATGGGAGGTTGTATAGGTTTCAAAAATAAAAAGAATGTATCTGTAATTAAGATAAAATACAGAAAACACCAGAGTATTTTACTGTACTCTTTAAATTAATATTACATAAAATTAATAAAAAAACTTAATTTACAATCATGTAATTGTGCAATTTTTATGAACATTTATAAATTTATATGAATCTTCTTTTTGACTATTTAGTGTAAGTTTTAGTTGAATACTGAGCATGTTTCCATTTTTAATAAAACTAGACTGAGCACGTGTTTTGTTCTTGGCGTAAAACACGCATAAACTTACTCGTACGGAGATGACTTTTGTGGCCACATTGTATTGAGAAGAATGTGACTCGTTGCTTCGTTATAGTGTCTCTATGTATTTGCATAATTAAATGTTTTTTTAATGCATTTTTTAGTCCAAACAACTCAAATACTACCATATAGATTTTAAAATATATATATATATATATATATATATGTATATACATATATGTTAAAAGAAATGCTCATATTTAATGCTCAACCGTGCTTTGAACAGGATTATCTCTAATAAAAAGACACATATTAGAAATAAAAAATATATATATTTATAATATTTCAATAAATGATAAAATAGATGCATATACAGTGATTTGAACAAAGAAACATCAATTTCATATATGAAATCGAGATTGAATAGGATTTGTGAAAAAGAAAGGAAGGAAGGAAGAAGATTCGAAGATGCGTTATAAAACCAGGGCTTCCATAGTTGCAGGCGTAGTTTGTACATTTGAGTAATAATTTAAAGGATTTAAATCCTATGAAGTGTCTGTGAATTTTCATGAAATTTGTCTTTAACTAAAACAAACATTAATAAATAATATAAAATACTGAATAAAACTAAGAAATCATAGACTTGACCCAATTTTATCCGATATTAGAAATAAGAAGTAAATCAACTCCGCTTGAGGAGCACAAACATGGCCAAATCTGTAGTGATGTCTGGCACATTCCTTCGTCAAATATAATTGCATACATAATTTTTTGCGCCCCTGAACATTTTTTATTGACAAAAAGTCTTTTTCTTTTCTTTTTCCAACGAAACTACTTTTACTAATGTAAAATATATAATTTTATTGGCAAAAAACCAAAATTAATATAAAGTTAACTGTCTACATCAGTGTAGTTGCGAACGTTTTAGTGAAAATAATACTTCTTAACCCAAAATTAAGACAAAGTTAACTGTAAATATCAATGTTGATGTGTACAAATCTCCTTTTAACTCTTATAATGAGTATATACCATGGACTAATTATATTAAAATTGAAATTGAAAAGTAAGTCAACACAGCGTGAGGAGCACTCCAAGGAAATAAACATAAAACGCGTCTAACAACTACCAAGAGAGCAAGAAGACAGTAGTCAATTCCTTCATGATCATAAACCATCAGACTAGCACCAGCAACAGAATTCCTCAATCGAAAACTCAGCATACGGCTATATATATAGAGTTTAAAAAAGCTAATAGGAAAATAAATATGTTTGTAATTGAATTAAATATCTACAATATATATATATATATATATCTTTTATAAGACATTTTATAAAATATTCAGCATCCCAAAATTATAAGACACTATAATAAAATTAAAATTTCATTAAATAGGTTTATTATAATATTATACTTTCTCTTTCTATATAATTTCCGTCCATATCTCTTTTTAATATACTAAATGAAATGTGTTTTTAAAAGTTTATAATCTTATGTAAACAAAATAAGGTTGTGTTAAGTTTATTAATGAAGTTTATTGGTATGCGATATTTTATCTAAAAGTATATTAAATTTGAGATAGAGGAAGTATTTTATTTCTTGGAGTGAAAATTTGAATTTAGTTATTCTAACATAACCCAATCTTTAAAATTATCCCTTTATTAAAGAAAACAAACTAAATTTTAATAAGTTCATATTAATTAGGAGTAGAAGTAGAAGAAATTTTAACTTGTAAATTACAATTATCAATTTACATGTAAAAACATTAAATGATAGGTAAAAAGAAACAGATGGAGCGCCGAGTACTTATATTTAAGATAAAAGAATGACAAGAAAACCTACTTTGAATTGAAGCCATTACTCTGGGGCGGGGCTTGATTCTTCATCCATTATTCCAGCACCACTAATTAGTATTTTGACTTCAACTATTTCATGATCGACAAATAACTGAGTGTATTGGGCTTCGATAGATTAACGCACATATAATGTAAGGCCCATTATTGTTCTCCACTTTTCTCGTTTCCGCTGTGTGATAGTCAGTTTTCTCAAAGAACTTTATCATATTTAATTTAAATAAAGGAGGATTTTGTTTTCAATGCTTCCTTTGTGCGTAAAAAAGTTTACATGTGATACTGTTTGATAAACCATAATCC
Source organism: Prosopis cineraria (assembly GCF_029017545.1). Taxonomy (NCBI): domain Eukaryota; kingdom Viridiplantae; phylum Streptophyta; class Magnoliopsida; order Fabales; family Fabaceae; genus Prosopis; species Prosopis cineraria. The sequence goes on along the minus strand of NW_026555342.1, from coordinate 19,910,400 downwards.
AAATCTAGATTGTTATATAAAAAAAATTAATGGCATCTATGTATATATGGGTTAATTGTCAAAATTATTCTAAAATTTTGCACAACATATTGTATTTGAATTGTTTCTTAAAAGTTAAAATAGACATATATTCAAGAGTGAGCGTGTATGCATACGTTTGAAACTTTAGTTAAACATCTCATGAATGAAACTTAAGTCTTGCTCATTCGAGATTGTCAGTTAATTCTGTTTATAAAAAAATAAAAGCAAGAAATTTAATTCTAAATATCTCTTGCTCATTTAAGATTGTTTAAGTTATAGTCTCGTCCAAAAATGACAAAATAAATTGAAATATTTGATCATTTTTATTGACTAAGAAAAATAGCTTATTTTAGAGATTATGATAATAAAAAGAAAAATGATTGTGACCTCCCCAAATTTGTTAAAGATATTAAGTAAAATAGCACAACAGCCCTTTTTTATTTATATTTCTCACCTTTAATAGCACAATGAAGCGAACGTTTAAATCCCAAAAGAAAAAATATGACATATATAACTATAACTTAATGATGATTTCTAGCCCTTCTGTTCCTCTCTCGGTAGATCTTTCACCATACTTGCAATCCATAGAGGTTTACCTATAAATATCAGAACTTGAAACATTGTTGCTCCAAATGCTACTCCACATGCATACCCCATCACCACAAGTATCCATCTAAATTCGAATCCAACTTCAAAATTTGGTAGTGGTGGCTGGCTTTCCTTGTGGCTGATGCATGGAATTATAAGTAAAAAACCACGCAACTCACTGTTTCCACTAAAGGAATCACTTGAGAAAGTCCCAAATTGTTGGCCCTTAGGAATGCAACCTTCCAGTTGGTTCTGTGAGAGGTTTAAGACTGAGAGAAAGTTGAGATCAATCAACTCTGGCGATTTTCCCAAAAAGGTTGTTTGATGAAAGGTCCAACCATTCCAAATTTCTTAAATTTCCCATTGAGTTTGGGATCACTTCAGTGAGCCTATTATGGGAGAAATTGAGCCCGTTCAATGCTGTTAGCTCTTCAATTACTTGTGGAATCTCTCCCTCAAACATGTTATTGGACAAATCAATGCTTGTGAAAATAGACAAGATCTTTTCTAGATGAATGTCAAATCCTTTCCATGTTAACTCAATATAGTTTTCATAACTCAAGTATTGCAACCTAGTTTGTGCATCTAATTTTCTCATAGCTTCAAAGGATTTGAAGAGTGCTGTAGGTAAAGGCCGCAAAAATTGTTGTTGGATAGGTCAAGTTCTCTTAACTTTGGGAAGGCATGGCTTGTGCTATCCTTTAAATTTAGGATAGAACTATGTAATTTATTCTCTCTTAAAACAAGCACCTGCAATTCTTCAAGGGCTTGAAGCCACTGGGAAAATACATCCACTAGGCCATTGTTACCAAGATCTAATACTTTTAACCTTGTGCAATTGACCAAAGATTCAGGCAATGACCCTTCCAACAAGTTTCCATTAAGATTTAGGGTTCTCAAATTGTTTTCAGCTTCAAATGATTCAAGTATGGTGCCAGAGAAGCTGTTCATTTGTAAATCCAATATAGAAAGAGCAAGGCTAGAGCTGATAATACAGTGAGAAATGGTGCCTGTGAAGTGATTATGGGACAAGTTAAGAATATCAAGTGTGCTAGCATTGCAAATAGAAGAAAGGAGCTCTCCTTGAAGGAAGTTGGAACTTAAGTCAAGGAAATACATGTTTATCCATGACAATTGATGAAACAACACATTTCCAATGAGAAAGTTGTGATAAAGGTTGAAAAATGTAAGGTTTTGAAGTTGAAAAACTGACAATGGAATTAAGCCGTACAACTTGTTTTCACACACATCAAGCGGCTCCAATGAATAAGAGGATATTTCACCTATTTGACCAGTGAAGTGGTTAGAAGAAATATCCACAATCTCCAAAGATGGCAAGGTAAAACACCCAGAAGGAAATTGACCACTAAAATTATTAGGAGAAAAATCTAGAACAGTGAGATTTTGAAGATTTGAAAGTGAGGGTGAATTTTGTCCAGAAAAATTGTTGTAAGAGATGCACAAATAAGTAAGCTGTGTGAGGTTCCAAAAAGATGATGGAAGTTCTCCCATGAATTGGCATAAGAAGAGATGCAATGCATTTAATGATTGCATATGTCCAATGCAACGAGGAAACTCTCCAGTGAAATTCGTAGAGCTCATATACAAATATCTAAGGGAATTGCTGCAATTAGACCTTGGAAGATAGCCTGTAAGACTGTAAGATTTATATTATAACGCAAATCTATATTCTCCTGAAGTTGGGAAAAGAAATACTTTATCTTCAATATTCCCTTGCAATCTAGCATCCAAAAGCATAAGAGAGACCAAAGAGGAAAGATTGTTTAATAAATGAGTCACTGGTATTGACGACATATCTACACATTGCAATTGAAGATTCTCAATATGAGTGACATTTGTTTTAATTCTTTCCCAAGTGTTTGGATTAAGACTCAAATGATTCAAATCCTGGAGGTAAAGTGAAACCAATTGGTGGAGGTGAGAAATTTAAGATGGAACTTCACCTAAAAAATTAGAATACCTCAAGGATAAGTGTGTCAAACTTACAAGTTGTGAAAAGTTGGGTGATATGTAAGATCCCTAAAAGTCATTGGCACTGAGGTCAAGCCTCTGAAGATGAGTAAGGTGGAAGAGAGTGCTGTTGGGAAGGAGTTTACCATGAAGCCAACTGCAATTGAGATTGAGGCCAATTACGTGACCCAATGGATTGCAAGTGACCCCATCCCATGAGCAACAATTTGTACTATTTTTCCAAGCTGATGTCTTTGGGTATGAGATGGTTTCAACAATATTGCAATAGCCAAACAAGAGAGAATAAGGATCAGGTTTTCTAATAGAAATTGAGTTCTTGAATTGTAGCAAAGCTAAGCATTCGTCAGGACGACATGATAGAACATCGGAAGAATAAGAAAGAGAGTGCTAGAGTTTCAGACAAAGAACCAAACACAATGATATCGATAACCTCCTCGTTTGTGACTGGCAATTCTAGTTGATTGCTATAAGTGGTGAATAGAAGTACCTATATTTACAGCTAAAGGGAAAATGTTTCAAAATTTTTAAATTTTAAATTTCAATTGGGACATAAACTGAATTGTTAATGAATTTTATAACCTATAGAAAATCTTATATGCAACTTAAATAAAATTACTAAACGATATGTTACATATTTAAATGAAATATTTTATATACGGAAGTATATTAATATTTTTATAATTTTCATCTCTATTAATTTAACTCTAATTCAAGAAATAGATATTTAAAGTCATTACCCTTTAAGGCTAAACCATTCAAAGTCTCATTTTGCCTTGTTAATGATATGAAGTATTTCCATTGGTTAAAAAAAAAAAAAACCCGTTCAAAGTCTTCACCATGCGTGGTTTGAACATGAGAGGGAGATAAAATTGGGAGAAAAATAACATGTGTAACCACGTATTTTCTCCCAACTTTTCTCTCAAAAAAATAAGTGGATTTTGAAGATAAAAATCTCCTTTCAAATTTGTCGATAATTTTTTCGTTTCTCGCCCTACTTGCTCCTTCCATTTTAGTCTGACTTCTCCTCCATTTTAATTAGATTATTGTATTTGGCAATCTCCAATTCTAAGCGGAATTAGTTTCTTCCTTGTCTTGAGGTATTAAATAGTTTTCTATAAATATTTACCTAAAAAGTATTTATCTATAAATAATAAGATTAATAATAATAATAATAATAATAATAATAATAATAATAATAATCCATACGAAATTAACCACTATTGTTACTCTCATGTTTTCTCTTACCTAGCCAAATATAATTGTAAAATTATGTTCGTACTTACCATATGAATCATAAATTTTAGATTTTAAAATCCTAAAAAAAAAATTAATGTTAACAAGCCTTAAGTATAATTTCTCCCTTCTTTAATTCCTTTGTATTAAAAGACATACAATTGTTGAATTGAAAAGAAGTGTTCATGTTGATGTGCAATTCACAAGTCTTCTCACATATGAACACAGTCATTGTCCTATAAAGACTAAAAACCGTTCCTTGGCCCACACAAAATATAAAAATAAATAAAGACTATCAATTAAACCCGTCAAAGTCTTCATCGCCATTCTATATGCCTGGTTTATTGGAGATATTATATATAATATAGGTGGAATAGAATGAGTTTAAAACTGTAAGATATTTTTAATTGAATTTCACTCTTCAATAAGTTAATTACTTGTCTTTAAAGTAACACTATTTGTTCATATTTATTCTTATTGAATAATGTATTTTACTCTAAAATAAATAGAAAGTGATTTATTCATTAAAAAAATTTGGAGAAAAAGACAAGGGATTGAAATAGAAAATGATTAACAGTCAAGGGTCAACTAACACTTGAGCGGATTGAAATAGAATTTAAAAAATAGAAGGGATGCTTGTCTTGTATAATTATTTATGATATGGGAGGTCATATAGGTTTCAAAAATAAAAGGAATGTATCTGTAATTAAGATAAAATACAGGAAACACAAGAGTATTTACTGTACTCTTTAAATTAATATTACATAAAATTATTAAAAAAAGTAAATTTACATTCGTGTAATTGTGAAATTTTTTTTAACATTTATAAATTTATATGAATCTTCTTTTAAACTATTTAGTGTAATTTTTAGTTTAATACCAAGAATGTTTCCATTTTTCATAAAACTAAACTGGGCACGTATTTTGTTCTTGGCGCAAAACACGCGTAAACTTGTATGGAGATGACCGTTTTTTTTTTTTTTTAATGACAAGGAAACTATCATTCAACATAATGGGGACATACAAAAAACGGAGATGACTTTTGTGGTCACGTATCGAGAAGAATGTGACAAGTTGCTTCGTTATTTCATGTAAACAATTTGCAATTAGTGTCTCTATGTATTTGCATACTCAAAGGTTTTTTTTTAAATGTATTTTTTAATCTAAGCAATTCAAATACTACAATATACATTTTAAAATAAATAAACATTTATGCTAAGAGAAGTATCCATATTTAGTGCTCAACCGTACTTCGAATAAGATTATCTCCAATAAAAAAAATACATATTAGCAATAAAAAAGAATAATATATATTTTTGAATATTTCAACAAGTGATAAAATTTATATATCTTTTATGAGATGCATATACAGTGATTTGAACAAAGAAACATCAATTTCATGTATGAAGATGAGATTGATTAGGATTTGTGAAAAAGAAAGGAAGGAAGGAAGAAGATTCGAACATGTGTTATAAAACCAGAGTTTCTAAATATGCAGGCGTAGTTTGTCTATTTGACTAATAATTTAAAGGGCTTAAATCCTATGAAGTATCTGTGAATTTTCATGAAATTTATCTTTGTATAAAAGAAGGACAATATTTTATATTTTATAGAAATAATAAAATACAAAACTTACTAAAAAGAAAACTCCGCAACAATTCATGAATCACAAACTTTAAAAATTTAAATCATAATTCCAGCATATAGAGTTGAGAGTAGGAACGAGAGAAACATAGAACATAGTTCATAATTTTACATGCCTAGTAAACTCACATTAATATGTTATGAAATTAAAGTAGCAGTGAACATGAATCAATGTAGGAAGTATAGTAAAGTTAGGCTTAAGAATTAATATAAAATACTGAAAAAACTAAAATCCTGTAAACTTGATCCAATTTTATCTTATATTAGAATTAAAAACTAAATCAGCTCCTTTCAACCCTTATAATGAGTGTATGCCATGAATTAGTTATATTAAAAATGAAAAGTAAGTCAATACCGCGTGAGGAGCACTCCAAATTTGTCACTACGTACGGCCGATGCATTCAAAATCATGTTACATGCCCCAATTTGTACGGCAAGTGCCACTTCAAAGAACTGGGCAATGCTCCTTCCAATCCCATTTATAAATCATTTTGACAAATTTTATCAATACTAATACAATAAAAGTATAAGAATAAAATTTAGTAAAATTTTAAATATAATCTTCAAAAAGTAAATAAACTATATAATATCATTTTTCTATTTATCTCTCTCTTTCTTTTTAAAATAGTTTAGGCATTTCATTTGAAACAAAACATTACTGTCAATCTAATGACTTATAAAGTGAACCACTACCTAAACAGGGAAATAAACATAAAAAATATAATAGGAAAATAAATATGTTTCTAAATTAAATATCTACAATATACATATATATATATATATATTATATCTACAATATCTACAATATTATATTGGTTGTTTTAATTTAAATGGTTCGGCAAACTTGTTCTCTGAAGGTAAGATCTTGAATGCAAATCTTATAAATAGAGAAAACTTCTGCTAGAGGGAGCGCCGTACCCATGTGGTCCTTTCTTTCTCAATATATATAAATCAGCTACAGAACACAAAATGATTTTCGCAAACTGGTAATTATGGGGTGTGAGTTTGAGCTTGATTAATGTTGTATCTTTATAATGATGTAATTCAATATTTTAAAGAATCATCGGTTGATTTCAATTTGAAATAAAGGAGGAGCTCATTTCAAAATATCAGCTTATTAGGTGGGAGTTGAGTCTTTTAAATTTTATAAACCTTACTTACTTGTAAGGCCCCTTGATATGAGATTCAACATGTTTGTATTCATATATGCATGTTTCATGCATTGCATCTGATTTCTTTTTAAAAGAGACCATATAGTTAAGGTCAACTCTTATACTTTAGGCCTTCTAGCAAGCTCAAGTATAAGGTATTAAATATTTTTCTATAAATAATAGGATTACTATTGTCCATATGAAATTAATCACTTTTGTTTTTCCTATATTTTCTCTTATTCAGCAAGGCATAAGTATAGAAAATTACATCCCTTTACCTTTGATCTTTTCTCTCCATTTTCTCTCTTTTTATTTTCTCTTCCTCCCAACATTTACAACCCTTATTACAACAAATTCAAAAAATTAGTGTAAATAAATTCTTATTGTTTTATAGCATTCTCATGCTGCATATATTAAACTAGCAAGGAAATCCTACTCCACCACCACCACCAAAAACAAAATTTTATTTATATACATTTTTAGAATTTAAAATTATGTCCGTACTTACCATATGAATCATATTAAATTTAAAATCTTTAAAAAAGACGTTAATGTTAACAAGCTTTAAGTATCATTTCTCTCTCCTGTAATTCCTTTTTATTAAAAACGTACAATTGGTGAATTAAAAAGAAGTGTTCATATTGATGTGCAACTCACAAGACTTCTCAAATATGAACATTGACTTGCAAGTCGTTATCCTGTAAAGACTATAAACCGTTCCCTGGCCCAAAAATAAATAAATAAATGAAGACTATAAACCAGTCAAATTCTTCACCATTCTACACGCCAGCCGGTCTGGGCGATATTATATGTAATAGATAGAATGGAGTGAATTATAATTTATAAGTTCTTTTTACTTTAATATTACCTTCACGAAAAACAGAACTATTGGTTCTTATAATTTTATCAAATTTTGTTTTTAGCTTTTTTGTTTTTTATTTGTGTTTTTAGTCCTTAATTATAGAGATTGAAAACATTGAAAACACTAAAATTGTAGAGACTTGAGTAACAACTATTGTTAGAGACTAAAATTAAAATTTGATGAAATTATAAAACTGATAATGATTATGTTTTCACTTACCTTTATAAGCGATTTAAAAAAATAGTGTAAAATAAATTCTTATTGTTATAGCTTTCTCACTGCATGTTAACAAACCTCCTCTGCTACCAACAACAAACATATAAATTTTATTGATGTACTTTTTTTTTCAAATTGAAGATCGTCTAAATCAAATAGCCAAAGTGATCGCTAAAATTTTAAAAACCATTCTTAATTCTACTTGAATTATAATTTGATACTAGCATATATTTTACAAAACAATAACATCAAAATAAACTCTTGTTTGAAGGGGCATCAAAAGACCTCAGCAATGTTGGAAAAAACAAACAAACAAAGAAAGAAAAGAACAGAGAAAAAGAAACATGCATTGACCGACAAAATTAAAGTCATTATATATACAGAAAAGACTTTATGTAGAAACATTGACTTGCAAGTCATCAATATAGAGAACACTTTATTTTTCTTCTCATAGTCCGTTCATTGTCATGTTCTTTGCCATGGAAACGTCTTTCTAATTAATTAGCCCTTATTAGATCGGAGGAGAAATAATCTCTATTAAATAGGTAATGTTCTTTTAAATTTTTAAGCAAGAGTACAGAAAAGGCCACTCAATGTAAAGGAATACAATTATACAACAAGGCATGAAATGCAAATTGAAAATAATACTGTTACTAACAGGTGGCATGAATAATTATGCTTTGATTGATTAGGAGATAAAATTGAAGAAAAAAATGGAGAGAAGAAAAAATAAAGATAAAATATTTTCTCTGATTATGTTTAGAAATATAAGAGAAAAAAATGACTACATCCATAAGAATAGTAATATCCACATGATATGGATAAGACATGGACAACTTGCCTCTCTCTAACTCTCTTGGTAAACAAAACTTGCCTTTTTTCTTTTTATTGTAATTCTATTCAAAGTATGGTAGGACACCAAATGTAGGCAACTGTTTCAGCAAAGATTTGAATCTTGATTCACTATATTGTGAGAAACTAACTCCTTTTACTAGACTCAACTAATTTTAGAATGCCAACAAAGTCTAACATGGATTCTTAAATATTTGCAAGTTCAAACTCAACTTTTGACACTCCATTAGGATATATTTGCAATCTATTTTTTAATTTTAACAAAAAATAAATGTTCATCTTTAATATTAAAAAGTATTAAATCTAATAGGTTGAATAATTTGCAAGTTGGGTTTTTAGTTTTAGAAATTCATTGTAATGAATTTATAACTTATTTTTTAAATTTTAATAGGAAGCACTAATGTTCATATTTAATTTTGAAAAATATTAAGTTTATTGCTTATTCTTTGCCTATTGTCTATATATCAATAAAATAAATAAATCCTTTATTTCTTTATTACCTATTATTTATTCTTCAATCTTATTGGAGATGTTAGACTTATTATCACTAAAGGACTAAGGAAATTTGTTTGCACTCTAAAATAGGTTGGGACTTAACTTAAGTTAATTGTTCCTCTTGGGATCTAACTATCATTCTTCCTTAAATAAAAATCATATTTTTAAAGGCATGTCTGAAATATTATTTTAGCCAATATATATAAATTTTAAAAAAGTTACTGAATAATTAGGTTTATGTAACTAAAAAATTTAAAATATCAATAAAAGGAAAAATGTTTGCATTAATTTTTTTGGATAATTTAAATTATTTTTAAATAACATTTATATTTAAAAATAATATTTTAGTCTAACATATGTGATTTAACAGTCAAGGATCAACTAACATTTGAGTGGATGGAAACAGAATTTTAAAAATAGAGGAAATGCTTGTATTTTGTAACCATTTATAATATGAGAGGTCATGTAAGTTTTAAAAATAGAAGAAATATGTCTGTAATTTAAATAAAATACAAAGAACACCAGAGTATTTTACTGTACTCTTTAAATTAATATTACATAAAATTAATAAAAAATTAAATTTACATTCATGTGATTGTGAAATTTTTATTAACATTTATAAATTTTTATGGATCTTCTTTAAAACTATTTTGTGTAAGTTCTAGTTTAATACTAAGAATGTTTCCACTTTTAATAAAACTAAACTGGTCACGTGTTTTGTTCATGGCGTAAAACACGCGTAAACTTGTACGGAGATGACTTTTGTGGCCACATTGTACTGAGAAGAATGATGGTGCTCACAATTAATTTTTTTGATTTTTTCCCACCCCAGCCTAATCATTTCAATGTGACTCGTTGCTTCGTTATTCCGCGAAAACGTTTTCAAACATGCGTATGAAAAAGTAAAAAAGTTAATACTTGCCCAACGCGCTCTCAATGAGAAGCTTGATGCAATGATTTTGAGTGCAGAAATTAATTGCTCTTCCTCGTAAAGATATGTATTATTTTAATGTAAACATTGGCTCACAATAATTATATATTACTACTAATTTGATAATATATATTAGTTATCACAAATAAATCATAAATTAATATTTTTATATGTTAAGCAGTTATTTATTTTTTAAGCATATTATTATTTTTTAAAGGATACAAGAAAACATTCGTCAATATTTCAATCGGATGGAGAAGAATAATGGTGCATTGCTCCTGCTGGTTCAAAGTAATTTAGTCATTTTTTTGGGTCCATATTTCAAAAAAATTTTGAAAAAATTAATTTCAGGTCATCATAAGCAGAATAAAAAAATGATGTGGATTTTCCTGAACTCACTCGTTACAAGATTATTGAAAACAAGTAAAACAGCACGAATATTATTAATTATTATATAATACAACCAAAATATAAAGGACAATTTTGACATGAACAAAGTACAAAATGCTCCTAAGTGCAACGCCTGTTAACCCTTGTCCTCCACTTCCTTATAAGATTATTCACCATACTTGGAATGCACTGAGGTTTTCCTAAGAAAATCATAACCCAAAACATGGATGCTCCGAATGAGGTTCCACATATATACCCTAATAGAATAGGTTTCCATCCAAATTCAAAAAACATGGCATCAAAACTTGAACTTGGTAGTGGCGGTTCACTTTTCTCATGAGTGACGCATGGAATGTGAAGTTGAAATCCACGCAAGGCCTTATTTCCTTTAAAGAAATCAAGTGAGAATGTTTCAAAATGTGGGACCATAGGAATGCATCCTTCAAGCTCATTTTGTGATAGGTTCAGGTACCCAAGAGAGTCTAGACTTGCCAATTGTGGAGGAATTTTTCCTCTGAGCTTGTTTGATGATAAGTCCAAGGATTCCAAATTCCTCAAATTTCCAATTGAGCTTGGAATTGCACCATTGAGCCGATTATGTGAAAAATTGATTGCCTTCAATGCGCCAAGCTCTCCAATAACTTGTGGCAGTTTTCCTTCGAACATGTTGTTGGATACATCAATTGTTGTAAAAACAGTCAAGATCTTTTCAAAATGAATGTATAATCCTTTCACTGTTACCTCAATGGAGTCTTCATAATGTGCTCTACTGTTGTATTTATCATAACCCATGTAATGCAAACCATATTCTCCTTCATCTGCATTTCTCATAGCTTTAAAAGATTTGAAAAATGTTGCAGGTAGAGGACCACTAAAATTATTATTAGACAGATCCAAAACTCTCAACTTTGGGAAGGCAAGCTTGGCTTCATCCATGAAACTAGGAATCAAACCGTGCAACTTATTCTGTCTAAGAACAAGTACTTGCAATTCTTGAAGAGCATGAAGCCAATGAGGAAAAGCATCCTCTATGCCATTTCTACCAAGATCTAAAACTTTCAATTTTGTGCAATTGACCAAAGATCGAGGAAATGACCCTCCCAAAAGGTTGCCATTAAGATTTAGGGTCCTCAAATTGTTGCCTTCTTCAAATGATTCAGGTATGCTGCCAGAGAATTTATTCATTTGCAAATCCAACACAGAAAGAGCAAGGCTAGAGCTACCGATGTAGTGAGGAATGGTGCCAGTGAATTTGTTATGAGACAAGTTCAAAATTTCAAGTGAGCTACTGATGCAGTGTGGAATGGTGCCGGTGAAGCAGTTATGGGACAAGCTTAGAAATCCAAGTGAGGTAGCATTGCAAATAGAAGCAGTAGGTTCTCCTTGAAGGGAGTTGTTACTCAAGTCTAAGTACAACATATATTTCAATGACATGTGATGCAACAGCACACTTCCTGTGAAAAAGTTGTGAGAAAGGTCGAGATAAATAAAGTTTTTTTGGGAAAAATTGACCTTGGAATTGGACCAGACAACTTGTTATCAGATACATTAAGAAATTCCAATGAATAAGAGGATATTTCACCCATTTGACCTGTGAATTGGTTAGAAGAAATGTCCAACGACTCCAAAGATGGTAGAGTAAAAACCCAAGAAGGAATTGCTCCATTCAATAGATTATTAGACAAGTACAAACATTGTAAAAGTGGAAATACAGTTATTTGATTTGGAAGATGTCCTTGGAAGCCATTTTCATCCAAACCTACATACTCGAGATTTTTAAGTTTTGAAATTGAAGATGGAAATGGACCATTGAAATTATTCGAGGATAGACTTAAACGAGTGAGGTTTTGAAGATTTGAAAGTGATGGTGAGATTTGACCAACAAAATCGTTGTCAGAGAGTTCTAACTCAATAATTTGTGTGTGGTTCCAAAATGATTTCGGAATTTTCCCCGTAAATTGGCATGATGCGAGATTTAATTCCTGGAGGGAATTACTCCAATTAGATTTTGGAAGACAGCCTGTGAGATTTTTGTTAAATAACAAACCTATCTCCTGAATATGTGGAAAAGAAAAGATTTCATCTCCCAAATGCCCTTGCAATCCAGCTTCAGCAATACTGAGAGAGATCAAGGAAGATGAAAGATTCTTGAATAAATGGGTTGGTGATATTGATGACATATCCACACCTTCCAACCAAATATCCTCTATATGAGTGGCATTTTTTAGGAGTCTCTCCCAAGTGTTTGGTTTAAAACTTACAGGATAAAAAAGATAAAGTGAAACCAATTTATTTAAATAAGAAATTTGAGCTGGAACTTCACCAGAAAAGCCAAGACCCAGACGTAAGTGGGTCAAACTTACAAACTGTGAGAAGTTGGATAATAACTGAGACCCTTTAAAGTCATTCCCAGCTAGGTCAAGTCTCTGGAGATGGGTAAGGCGGAAGAGACTATTGTCGGGAAGAATTTTACCCTGAAGGCGACTACAATTAAGGTTGAGACTAATTACGTGACCTAATAGATTGCAAGTGACCCCATCCCACAAGCAACAATTTGTACCATTTCTCCAAGATGATGTCTTGGAGTATGGAATGATATTATCGTCCTCACAACCAATAAAGATATAGTAAGACTCAAAAAAGGGATCAGAATCGAGTTTTATAATGGAAAATGAGTTTTTGAAATGGAGCAGAGCAGAACTTTGGTCGGGGCGGCATAATGGAAAACTGAGGGAAGAAGAAAAGGAGTGCATGAGAAAGAGTTGGAGACAGAGAACTGAAGAAAGTGAGAACCACGCCATGTGAAACTACTAACTCTTCAAAGACTTCAAACTGTATTGAGTACTGATTTTTGAAGAGTTGAAGCACTCTAATTTTTGAAGAGTCCTTTCTTTAATATATCTGTTTTATTCTGAATATTGCTGAGAAATTCCGCATTTGAACGATCTCCACCCCTTCTCCTTCCTTGTAAGGTCTCCAAAAGAAAAGAAAAAAAAAATAGTTTTTAATATATGCTATTGGAAAATATAAACGATTATTCGGGAGCATTATTTCTAAGAAGTAATATAACTAATTAATAAACCATTATTTCTAGCCCCTCTCAGATATTATTCTGGACATTACCAAATTGATCGCTGAAGTTTTTAAAATTCTTCGGGAACTTTTTCCTTAAAAAAAAAAACCACACACACACACACTCTTGGTGGTGCCTTTTATTGCTTTGATTGTTTCTTCTCCTAGTACTTTCGATTTTCCACAAAAATGTCTACATAATTAGCCCAAATTAGAATTTAGAAGACAATATATTAATAACATAACAATTTTTCTTAAGAAATTTTTAACGAATTATATTTTCTTAAGAAATTTGGAAGAATTGGATATTCATTATGTAACTATTCCCATTTTATTTAAGAATATGTATTTTAAAATGATAATTACAATAATATAAATTAAATATCCCTTAAAAATAACTTATATTTGATTCTAATATAAATGCTTCCAAGATTTTTACTATTCTTTTTTTTTGGTAAGTATAGAGAATAGACTCCACTAACAGCAGAAATTATCTTCCACGATATATTGGGGACAAAAAGTAGTGACAATAAGTATGTTTGTGAAGAAAGAAAAGGCCTGTTGCGGCAAAATTTCAACTCTCACAAATAAAAAATTACTAATTTATTTATTATAGTGAAAAAGCATTTTAATTATTTATTGAACAACATGAAAAATGAAAATCCTATTTATAACCTTAACTCTGAAATTTATAATTCAAATTTTTATATTTACAAATAAAACGTCATCATATATTTTAATTACTTCCAAGTCTTTCACAAGTCTACTCGCATACTGATATTGACTTACAACTCTTTCACAAGTCGGCTCGCCTACTAACATTGACTTATTTTTAAATTCAGACGATATTAATGGTTCCATATTCGTTTTTCTTCACCTAATCCTTTTAAATGTGAGATGCCAAATTTTCATGTGTCTAATAATCAGTGCCCCTATCCAATGTCGCAATAAATAAGAAAATACTCAGGCCTTTATATATTTATATAAGATATTTGAGTTTAATATAAAACATTTATGTATTTTCATTATATATATAACTATTTTATGTTAAAAAAAAAAGTTTAAGTGGGTTGATACCGGCCTTCCAAAGACTTATCAGAGCAAAGGCTAATCCTTTCAAATTTTATATTACATATTTGAGTTTTTATATTATATATCATACTTTAAAAAAAACAAATTAATTCATATGTAAAAAATTTCTTAAGTCTGCTAAAAAAAAGAAAAAGCCAATTTTCTAACCCTTTCATAATTTTGTTTTCAATTCACAAAATTTCTCAGAAAAGAGCAATGATTTCCAAGTCCGAGGCGAAAGAAATTAAGAAAAGAAAAACTTTGACTTCCAAGTTAACGTGGAAGTCCACAAGAAGCTAATGAAACGCAGTTTATTTATATATTCGTTATTTTAACTTTATATTTAAAACTTAAATATACTAAATAAATATTTTTTTGTAATTTAAGGTCCCGTATATTATTTTTAGAAAATTATAATTTTTTAAAAAACTAATATACAAGATCTAAAATATATATTAATAAGTCTATTTGTGAAGAAAGAAAAGGCCAGTCCTAGAAAAATTTCTAACCCTCAGAAAACGTTAACCCGGCCATGATTCGGAATTATTTAGTATAACTTTAGAACCAACATTAGCAAAATAACTTTAGAACCAACATTAGCAAAATAACTTTAGAACCAACATTAGCAAAATACATAAGCAAGCGTCCGTGTGTGTATAATAATGCGATCATTAATAATTTAAATTCCGAAGAACCATTCTTTTGTTTGGAAAAAAAAAATCTTGTAGTGAAAATTTTAAGTTAGTTATTCATTAGTTATCAAGATGTTTTCACCAATTCCTGAGATTAGACCAAATTATAAACTAAAAGACAATACGATCTCTATTAAAAACTTGGTTCCTCTATGTACTTGGGTGAGCTAATTATTTCAAATCCATGCGTGTTTCAGATATACGAACGTAACCCAATCTTTCTAGTTATCCTTTTATAATTTTATTAAAGAATATAAATTACATTCTAATAAGTGCATTTTAATTAAGAGAAGGAGAAGAAATTTTAACATGTAAATTACATTTCTTAATTAAAAATATGACCTACTCTGAATTGAAGCCTTCTCTCTCGGTCTGGCTGCTTCGTCGATTATTCCATCACCACTAACTACTCTTTTTGAGTTCAACAATTTCATGATTGAGAGGATATCTTGCTTCAAGGTGGGAGGATCATGCAATGTCTCTTGTTCGACTTACAAGTTTGGTGGTTGAGATTTTGCATATATATCCAAAACACAATGTATAATAATTATTATCGTTTCTCTCATATTCTTATCCCATTCTCTTAATATAATTGGAGAGGTACATTATGGAAAATTAATTATATTAGAAATAAAAGGTTAAATTATACTTTTAATCCTTTAAACTTTATAAAAGATTTTATTTTGGTTCCTTAAATTTATAAAATATATTTCCAGTCATTTAACTTTAATACCGTTAGTTTTATCAAAAATTTTTTACATTAAATTTATAAATATTAATAAAATATTCTCAAATATTGATCTATTAAATTTAATTTTTTTAATAAAAAATAATTGGCACAAAAAAAATCATTTGAACTAACAGTATTAGGGTTAAAAGATTAAAAATATAATTTATAAAATTAACATAAATTAACATACTAAATTAAAATCTTATATAATTAAATTAAGAAGATCAAAAATATGCTTTAGTTGTAATGAAAAGCAAATCAAGTCCACGTGAGGAGCACGAACACGGCCAAATCTGTGGTGATGTCCTGTACATTCCGTAGTCAGGTATAATTGCATACCTCCAAACCAAATTTAAAGCATCTTTTAAAAGCTTTGCTTAATTCAGTATATAAGGTATTAGATAATTTTTATAATATTTTTTTAACTATATTCCTACTTCATTTATTATTTTTTTGAGAAAAAATGATGCTTTGGAATTTTCATTAATTATCATTATCAATGCACTTATATAGGGTATTTAATAAGGATATAATTGAAAAGGTACAAATTTTTTTAACAAATTAAAATTTCAATTAATATTTTTTTATAACAGTGAATTAATTACCAATGTACTATATTTTGGCTCAAAGGGAGTATATAATTTTTTTCTGCCCCGAAACATTTTTTTATAATAAAGTCTTTTTATCTTTTTCCACCAAAACTACTTTTACTGTTGTAAAATATAAAATTTATAACAAATTGTATGCAATATTTATGGGCAAAAATGATATTACTTCAACACAAAGTAAATAAATAATACTAATTAATTAATTAATTCTCATATTAATAGTACCAAATTGATGAATTCTCTTTTTTTAATTTTTTTATGATCTATTGATGATTAGTAAACTCATGTTACTCACATTGTGTACACATTTAAAGCTTAAAATGGGACTAACATTGATTGCAGCAGGGACTTGTATGTATCACACTTTTTGAGTCTCATATAGGACTAGTCCTAAAGTAGGGATTCAGTGTTTGTGACATATTTAATATACAGAGCTTGCAAACTCATGCATTAGGGGTAGATTGATTGGCTGTCCAAGTGTGAGAGGAATTGAACCCATGTGAAAAGTCCCACATTAAAAAAATTGAATTTAATAACTTATATAAATTAAAAATGAAAGACATGTAAATTGGAGCCTTGAGATTATGATGCCATAAATAGCAATTTGACACCAATAAATCAAATGAATAATTAAATGGATAGATGTGATTGGGTATGGAGAGATGTGTTTAGGAAAGATATGGAAAGGATACAAACCTCACTCGGATGTAAGATGCGTATGCAAACGGCCAAAAATAATAATTTCACAATATCGCTCAAACAAGCTCTAGAAAACTTATAAGTAGCGAACACCCTAACAGAAAAAATGCTTCTTAACCCAAAATTGATACAAGTTAAGTTAACAGGCAATATAAATATCGTTAATCAAGGAATAACATTGTAACGATTTTAATATTTGAGAGATAACATTGCTTCAATCAATAGTTGGTGTCTGGCCCAAAAAATAATAATAATCGATGTGTAAAAATGTGCTTTAAGTCTTATAATTAACACCCATGGGGGCGTATATGATGAATTAATTTTATTAAAAATGGAAAAAGTAAGTCAACAACGCGTGAGGAGCATTCACAGTCATATTTATCCGCCATCCAAGGAGTGCGCTTTACTTTTCTAGACGCCTAATTTGATAATTTGAGTATGAACATATGGGATTTGACTAAGATCTTGAATGCAAATCTTATAAAGAGAAAGCTTGGAATTTGGAATCTATAAGTGGCTAAAACTTACTAATTTAATAAGTTTTTAATTATAATTATTGAATTTTATCAATATCTAAAAATTATCAAGATATATTTTCCTCCAAAAATTTAAAACACTCTTCACAATCAAAGCATGTTGTCCCCTTGATCTTACAAAGTTTTCTTCACCTATGAGGCTTCTCGATGTAGGACTCATACCATTTTGTTTGACAGCCGACGTCTCGAGCGACTCTACTTCATGATATTTCATTCAACTTCCTACCAATCAAAACTCCCTATGGGTAGCCTTCTCTATGCCTCTCAATAAAAGCATACTGATATTACAAGTACAATAAAAGCCTTCTCTATGACAAAAAAAAAATATTTTTCCCTTTACACCGAAACTACTTTTACTAATATAAAATATAAAATTTAAACAAATTATATATACACCTTGTTCATGGCCAGAAATGATATTACTTCAATGCAAAGTAAATAATAGATGATGATAGATAATTAATTTTCATATTAATACCACATTGATAAATTTAATAAATTATTTTAATTTATATAGTATATTGACATTGATGATTAGTAAACTCACATTACGCTCATATATTGTAATTAGAATATATAGGCCACCTTGAAGTATATGCACATATATTGTTCGTGAATTCAACCCATGGCCAAACGCAAAACACAGTATATGACCAGCCCCTCTCTCTCTGTTTTTTCTTAAAAAAAAAAAAAATCAGTTTGAAATCTCGAAAACTCATCTCTTTTATCACTTGATCTTTTTTTTTTTGGGGGGGGGGGAAGAAGGGGAAAAAAGAAGACAAACACTAAGACGAAACGCGACAGAACCTTAGCTACCCTGTACCTGTAGCATCATCACTTGATCTCTTTAAGTGTATTTATGTATGACATGCTGTTCTGATATTTTAGTTTCTAATTACATGCTCTACATATTAGGGGGGGAAGCATGAATTCAAATGAAGAAAAATATGGAATATAATATATATGTATGTAAAAGGTTCGACCATGCTAAATGCTTGCCAGTGTAGTTATCATCTCCAAAAATGCTGGGGTATTATATTATTATAGTTTTTTCTAATTATGTGTTTTTATCATTACAACTTTTTTATCTCTAACAACGGTCAAAAACCGTTGCAACAGGATACAAAACTGTTATCTATAGACTATAGGTATAAGCAACGGTTTTTGAGCATATAACATGTCATTGTTACCTATAGTCTAAAGTAATGGTTTTTTCTTTCATATTTTAATTAGGCGCAAATCATAAAATTGTTATTTATAGTAAGACAATAAAAAATGATTTTGTAATACTGAAATAGGCAACACGTTTAACTTGTTGGTAAGAATGGGCAATATATTTTGCTTGTTGCTTATAATATAAATATAGACAAGATTTAAAAATTGTTGTAAAAACATTAAATAACCAAAATTAAATATTTTATTTCTCGCCTAGGATTTGAAAATTGATATCCTCTTGAAAAGAAGGGACGACTCTAATCACACTTCAAACATGACTTTTAATTAGTATCATAATACAAAATATTATATAGATAGATAGATAGATAATTTTTAAATTTATCAAAATAATAAATAAAAAATTTAAAAAAATAAAAATATATAGAACAATTATAAAAAAAATTTACTAATAGAAAAACAACAAGAAATAGTTTTTAAAAGATTTATAAGTAACATTTATTTGAATAAAAGATTAATATGCAATTTGAACCATGAATTATATGTGCGGGGCATTTGAACCATAAATTTTTAAAAGGTATATTCTGAACTCTAAATAATTAAGTTGGAGCAATTTTATCCCACCATTAAATTTTAACAAATGTCCATTAGTTTTTTAAAAAAATTGGAACTTAATGTGCGATTTTTACTAAATTTCACTCTCCCCTCTCAATCTTACCCTCATTTGGTGAAAATCGCACATTAGGTTCCAATTTGATGAACATTTGTTTATACTTAACGGTGAGGGCAAAAGTGCTCTAACTTTAATTGTTTAAAATTTAAAATATATCTTTTAAAAGTTTAGAGTTTAAATCATTCCTGAACTTATAGTTTAGGGTTCAAATTACATATTAAACCTTAAATAAATAACAGTTTTGAAATCTTACATAAGGTGAAAGTGCTTGTATGCTAATGGTGCCAAATACATTTTGAAAGGTTCCAACACTTGAAAACTGTTGCCTATTTTATTTTAGAGAATAGATTTCAAATGCTGCCAAAGATCTGTTACTTAAATTAGGGATCAATAGTTCGGCCAAAAAAAATTAGGAATCAATAGTAATATATGAAAAATGTTGCTTATGCCTGCATTAGGCAACACTTGTAGAACTCTACTATAAAAAAAATGTTGCGTAAAGCAAAAAAAATGTTGTAGTATATATCTTTATTCTTGCCACTAGATATAAGTATAACAATTAAAGTTTAGAACTCTCAAATTATTTTTTGATGATTTTTGACATGGGTTTGTAAAATGATTATTTAAAATTGGAAGCAGTTAAAATTGTGTCATGGTTAATGTTTGTCATACTTAAAATAGTTAAGAAATTGGGCCAACAACTCATCAAGAAACAGAGATCCAAATAGTATAATATATTAATATAGCTGACAAAACAAGACTTGCTTAATGCTTTATTTTTTTTTATCACCAATTAGGTTCTGAAAATTCAAGTATATTTTTATATTATTTAAAGAGTGCTTATAAAAATACTTACAGTTTATCTATTAATAATGTCCTTGAATCAACAACAACATTTGATTTCATGATTTTGTTCATTTTTTGGTTCTTTTTTGTCAGCCTCGAAGAGTCAGTTTGGGCCGGATTACCCAAGATCCCAGTTCCCATCAATCTTTGCTTTAGAATTGCCCTAGTTCACAGTTGCTTTTGCTGGCTCCCTCACTCTGGTCAATGTTTATTTGACTTGGTACTGCTTTGCTCAGTTGTCATGAATGGGCTTATTATCAATATGCTTAAGATCATCACAAAGAGATTAGTGGGCCAGATATTAATCTGACTGGGCCTAAGAAAGTTTGTAAAGTGGTTTAAGAAGATGCGAGAATAAATAGGGAAGCAAAAAGGGTTTTGAAGGTGTGAAGAAATTTGATCTTGTTTGTGCTACTCCTGCAGTGTTGAATTACTTTTAATTTTTAATATAATTATCTGACTAGGCATCCATTTGATGCCACGTGTACACACACTTGGGCAGGATCCACTAACGTAAATTAACATCCCCTGTAATGGGTTAACACCAAGACACACATAGTTAGGATTTTTTGACATTTAAGAAGGAAAATGACTCATGCCAAAATCGAGTTTAGGACAATAGATGCTTTTTAGGAAATACTTCAAGGATGAAAGTGAGCTTATTAATTTCTAATTGGATGTCACGTGTTCATTTTTTAGTCAAAAAATTGGTTAATAGATGCATCATTGGTAGGGTAGAAATGGATGCGTTTTTAAACATTCAAGGAACGTTTTGACCAAAAATCAAACTCAGCACATTCACAGAACCTAAATGAATATTTCGAGAGCAAAAATAATTCTCAACCCAAACTCAAAAAGATGTTCATATACTTCAAAATGGCCGATATATTCTAATTAGAATTGTGAGAGCAATGTGAGTTTGCAAATAATCAGTATATTATATTAAATTAAAATAATTTATTAAATTTATCAATATGGTATTAATATGAAATTAATTTTTTATCATCATTTGATTACTTTGCATTGAAGAAATATATTTCTTTTATAAAAAAAAGTAAGGTTCATAATAATTTGTTATAATTTTATATTTTACATTAGTAAAAAAGAAAATTACATTCATGTCTTACAGAAGGTAGTTTATTACCGAAAGGTCCCATGAATTTTACAAAATATTCCTAAGTCCCAAATCCTGAGCATTGACAACTTAACTAAGAGCATTGACAACTAACAACGGCCAATTATAAGTTGCTATTACAAGTTGTAAATGGCTGTTACTCAGTTGTCAATACCCTTACTCAAGTTGTCAATGTTCAAATTTTGAGATTTGGGAGTATTTTGTGAAATTAATGGGGACTTTTCAATAATAAACTTCCTTCTGTGACACTTGAATGTAATTTTTCCTTAGTAAAAGCAGTTTCAATGGAAAAGGGGAAAAATATTTTTTTTGCCAATAAAAAATTTTAGGATATGTAGGAAAAATAGAGTTAAAGATCAATATAATTTTCCCTATAAACTATTTTTTAAAAACATATGATATCCTGTATTATTGGATCGTGAAAAATAATTGATCAACTATTTAAATTATTTTCCTTGTGAAGCACACTCCAATTTCACGGGTGACAGGATCCCTTCTGTCAAATTCATCAAGTCTCTAGCTGCTGCTGCTGCTGCTGCTTTTTCTTCTTAGTGTTGCAGTCAATTACACGACCTCCAGTTGCCCTGTGGTGATAGTGAATGCATATGGGACCCACAAGGACCCAAATTATGCCCGGAGCCGGCAAGGTTTAAGCCAGAGAGGTAGGGGAAGGGGATGAGAGTCATTTGTTATCGTTTGGGATGGGAAGAGCGTGTTTGGGTGAAGCTCTGTCCCTTGCGAACATTATGGGCTAGACGGCTGTGTGATGATTTAGTGCTTTGATTGAAGAATAAATGTCCGTCACTTTGATTTAAATAATTGATGATAAATTATTTTACGCCATTCCATAACATAGGATACCAAATATTTCTTGAAAAATAGTTTAAGATTCAAGGGTGAACTTCATGGATTGTTAATACTTCCATTGTCGTATTTCTATTTTATTTCTCTCCGTTGGGTTTGTTAATCTTTACTAGATCCTTACATCGGTAACCTTGAAAGTTAAAAAGCTCATAGTGGTCATGTTAAAGGCTAAGAAGCAACTTTAATTTTCATGTTGGTGGTTGGATATCAAGGGCTTATGTTGATGGTTTAATTTGGGATATTGCACACCACTTAACTGCTAAAGACATTTTGGTCATCTTGTTTCTGATATAACTCCTGGTGCCATTATTGCTAATGCTCATAGAAGCTATTATTTGGTAAATCTAAAAAATCAAGATTTGTAAGTTTTGAAAGGGAATATGGAAATTCACCATTAAAATTATTTGAAGATAAACCCAGGCGTTTGAGACTGGGAAGATTTGAAAGTGATGATATTTGACCAGAAAAATTGTTGTTAGAGAGGTCCAGATAAGTAAGCTTGGTAAGGTTCAAAAAAGATGATGGAAGTTCACCCTTGAATTGGGATGAGGAAAGATCCAATTTGATTAAAGATTTCATATGGCCAATGCAATGAGGCAACTCTCCTGTGAAACTTGTGTATGAGATATCCAACCATCTTAGGGAATTGCTGCAATTGGACCTTGGAAGATAGCCAAGATTTGTGTTACCAAACAAAGCTATCTCTCAAAGTTGGGAAAAAGAAAAGACATTATCTTCCATATTCCCTTGCAATCTAGCATTCCAAAGCACAAGAGAGACCAAGGAAGATGACAGATTCTTTAATAAGTGAGTCACTGATATTGATGACATATCTAAACCACCAAAAGAAAGATTTTCAATATGAGTGGCATTTGTTTTAATTCTTTCCAAAGTGTTTGGATTAAGACTCAAATGATTCAAATCCTCCCCATGAAGTGAAACCAATTTGTGGAGGTGAGATATTTGCGATGGAACTTCCCCTGCAAAAGTAGGGTGGCTCAAAGATAAGTCTGCCAACTTTACAGGTTGTGAAAAGTTGTGTGATATATTTGAGATCCCTGGAAGTCATTGAAACTAAGGACAAGCCTCTGAAGATGGGTAAGTTGGAAGAGAGTGTTATTGGGAAGAAGTTTATCATGAAGCCAGCTGCAATTGAGATTGAGGCCAATTACGTGACCCAAAGGATTGCATGTGACCCCATCCCATAAGCAACAATTTCTCCCATTTTTCCAAGTTGATGTCTTGAGGTCTGAAATGTTATAAGAATCACAACTTTCAGAAGCGATAGAATTAGGATCAGGCTTTCTAATGGAAAATGAGATTTTGAAGAGTAGCAAAGCTGAGCTTTGGTCAGAGCGACAAGATGGAAAAGCAAAGGAAAGTGAAAGAGAGTGCAAGAGAAAGAATTGGAAACAAAGAACCAAACGCAATGATAACAGCCTCCTCATCCGTGACAGGTGAGTCTGGTTGATTATTGTTGAAGTGGAGAAGAGATATACCTATATTTATAGCTGAAAAGACTGTCTACAAAATGTTACACCATAGATCTCAATATTGTGACATTAACAGAATTGTCAAGGAATTTTATAACATATTTGAAGATCTTGATTCAACTTAAATAAATTACTAGACCGTATATTGCATTATTTTTTATTAAATATTTTATCTATGAATATTAACATTTTTTTAGATATACCTAGTAATATAAATGCTTCCGAGATTTTTTGTTTGTACAGTTTATCATTCTAGACGCGTAGTTTGACAATTTGACCGAGTAGAGTAAAATGATGCGAATGTTTCACCTCTCTTTTAACTGATAAATCTCTCCCGCATTGTTCATTTCAAACTCTTCTGCGTGTCGCAATAGCAATAAATACAAAAATAAAACTTAAATACTATATTTACGTATTTCATCATTTTGTTTTCATTTACTATTCCATCTTTTTATGTAAACATGTACGACATATTTCAACTTAAAAATTTAATAATAAATTTCTACAAACACTACTGAAGATGTTTTTAAACATGATTAAAACCAACTCTAACAAATTTTTAGCTCTCTAGGTAGTAGAAATCTGGTGATCAGTTCAAGAGATTAAACGTTTTTTTATTAAATAAATTATTAATGGAAGAGTTTTACACCCGCGTGCGTGATTCTATCCTCCTCACTTCAAATTAGTAGTTACAAATGAATTTTCAGACATTAATTGAATAACTGGACAATACAATGTATACAAGCAAGAGGATATAAGTTCTTGTCCATAAGAAAAAAATCATTAACATTTTTTGTGATAGAGTAATTCAAACATATTTTAGAGAAACATGTGATTTTGCATATAACGATAATTTAAGAAAAAGATATAAGGCGCAACTTTTGTTATCTTAATCGGATGACAAATTTAATTCAACTTTAATTTTCTGCCAATATCTTTTGCCAACTTGAGGGACAGAAAGCAGGAAGGCAAAAAACACATTGTCCATATTTTCAGCTTTTTCACATGTAACCATCGACTTACAAGTCATTGTTCGTTATTTCAATGTCTTGTCGTAAAGTGTTTGCTATCTGTCCAAATTGGGAACACAGTCAAGACATTGCAATCTCCATTGACCATTGAAAAAGAAATTGGAGTAAACTGTGAACCAGAGAAGACGACAAACTTTGATAGGAGTCCCAAAAGTTTGACTCTTCCCAAAAAGAGAAATAAGGTGAAGATTGTGAAATCAGGGACGGAACTCCGCGTTCCGCAAGGGGCCCAACCTAATGCCCTTGCCTTGTATACTGTGTGGAGAATGTGCGTGAACAGTGAGGGAATGGGATGAGAGGAAGGGGGTATAGACATAACACCACAATTAAAATAATCTCCCATGTTATAGACACACATATACACAAATTACTTACATACATACATATATTTCCTCTAGGCTATAATATGTGACATTAATAACTATTTTCCAATTTTATAAAAAAGTTAGGTAAAATTTTAATCTCTTAAAAAATTGTATATCCTTTAAGTTTTACACTCATCAAATATTTTATATAAGTGTCTTAATAATGATAATTAAAATTTTAATACATAATTTTTTCAAAAAAAGTAATACATAAAATAGGGGTGTAGTTAAAAAAATAAAGGAGAATTACATCGAAGTCTCATATAAAAAAATTAATTATTATAAAGTTCAGTGACAACTAAACTAAGGAGGTTGACAACTGATTGTATTGTCAATCTCCTTAGTTCAGTTGTAAATGAACTTTGTAGTAATTAATTTTCTTCTGTAAAACCTGGATGTAATTCTCTCAAAAAATAATTTTGAAAACTACATAATATCAAGTGTTTTAGACTAAGTAAGGCTCTAAGAAAATACATTATGTAGTGGTTCGGAGGGAGCTCACTCCCTTCACCTTTATATACACTTCTCAACATGTTTTCATGTAGATTAAGAAAAATTATTAGATTCTTTTATTTTAAAAAAATATTTTAATATTTCACTCATACCCTTATTAATTAAAGAGAACCTCATCATGCCTTGTTCAAGTTACAAAAAACCATTATTATAGGGAGTAAAAATAGAGTATCATTTGATATCCTAATTGGGTATCTTATAATTTAGACCACTTTTATTTTTGAAGAGTACCTTATAATATAAGGGATCAGAGAGAACATAAGCATGTTATATGACTTTATTTTAAACATTTTTAAAATTTTCTAAAAAGTATATATAATTGTACATAATTTGGTATCTAATATTTCTAAATTATAAAATTATTTTTTAAAATCGGCCCCCTAACTATTAAAGCTGGTTCTGCCTCTACTTGAAATATATTTTCAAGATGGAATTAACTAAGGTTTTAAGACTTGATTCAACTTGGATAGTTAGACCAATTGGATTGTTGATCTAATCAGTTGAATCAATGAGAATCATGACCCATTGTCTTTTTCAATTTGTCATCCGGTGTTGTTTTTAAAACATTACTTTTAACAATCTTGTACATAAAGCTTGACAATTTGACCAACATGACCAAATATTTCTAAAAAAATTTATTTAAATTAAAGTGATTTTTTTTTCTTGTATTGATATATGAAAGATTAATGTTTTTTTTTAAATGGTACAGTTCAACCAAATTTCAAAAATCATGTGCTTGTCCCACCCCACTTAAACACATATCCCTTAAGCCTAATTCAAGAAATTTTTTACTTTTAAAAATTACTTTTTATTTAAATAAAGCATTAGTATTTTTGTAAAAATTTTGACAAAATCTCCCTTGAAAATAAGATTCCCTGAAATTCTACAATACAAATTTTTAGACAAATATCATAACAATCAGAAACCTAGCTCCTTCTAGCTAGTAGACAGAATATTTGACAAAGTAAGGACCCTAACCATAACCTACGTAAGCATCTAATATAATGCTTACAAAACATAATAAATGGATTTAAGTTTTCATTAGAAGAAACTTGATCTACCATCCTTTACTTCAACTCAATACTAAAACCCTTTAATGACCAGCAAAAGGTGCAGCACCGCTAATCTATATCAAACTAAAGAAATATTTTTTAGTGAATAGCGTTCTAATTTAAAGTTGATGGAAATAATAGAAAGAACATCAATGAGTCATTTGTAAACTTAATAAAATAATTAATTGAAATAATATAAACACATATCTCATAATTTAATAGTTATGCATATGTAAATCATGGATGTATGAATTCAAATAAAAATTATATATATGTATATAAGATTACAAAGGCAAACGTGGGAGAATGAGGGAATTTTAAATCTAATTGTATGCTTGGGAATTTTCTTCTTCATTTTTAATACAATAGAATGGAGTGAGCATAGAGGCTTGAGTGACTATTACACTATAGTTTGGATTTTGGAAGATCTTTTTAATATGGTGTGATGTTGAATAATAGCCTTTCTAATCATTCCGAGCTCTTTTTGTTTCCCGTCTATCCGTAATTAGAAAGTCAAAGATGGAATGAACAAGTAGTAACTAATATCATAATCAAATTACTATACCCTTAACTATATATATTCTCTTTAGTCTTATTTGTAAGTTACTTCTAACATTTTCACTGAAATCAAAAAAAATATTAAACCTCATTAACTCTGTCTAAAAATTTAACAAGTTTTTAACTTTACCTCTATTAAATATATTTACTTTAAAATCAAATACTATAGCATTTCATAAATTTCCCTACATTGAATAGGGGCAAAATGGTAAATATGAACATAATGATTATTGAGATACCTTTAAATAGGACCAAAACATTCTCTTTTTACCTTATAAATAGGATAAAAAGAATAATTCTCGCCATATAGTGCCAAGCTCTCTGCTTTTGTTATTTCAATTTTGTTGAACTCTTGTCCTACCTTTTCCATTATGCTGAATTGTCTCTCATTCTCTTAAATTTAAGAGAATATATTTTCAAGTTCGTTTAATTTTTTAATTTTAAATTAAATCTCTGTAATTTATTTTGTTTTAATTGAATCCCCATAGTTAAATTTTTAAAATTTTTTAACTCCTGAAAATTAAAATCCTTGAATTTTTTCTTTAAAAAAATTAAGAACTTTGATATCTTTATAAAATGATTATATGACTTTATAATTAATTACATTATTTTTATAACTCAAAATTTCTATAATTAGATTCTATTTTAAATAATGTTTTATGCTTATACAATGTTCATAAAAAATTAATAAAAATTTAAATAGTGTATTGAATCAATTTTCTTTCAATTTTGGATAAAAGTAATAAATTAAATTTTGTGTAAACTCTAAAAGTATTTTTGTTTGGAAAATTTAATAATTCATTATTAATTTTAATCTTCAAGAATTAACAATTTAATTGATCAAATTATAAAGGCTTGATTAAAACAAAATAAATTACAGATGGTAATCAAACTTAAAAAAAAAAAACTATAAGAACCTGTAAATGTCTATTTGTCACTTTACAACAGATAAAGAGGTAGCAAAGAAGGTGGAGAATCAAAAGATGCAAGGTGATCATGGCACCTCTTTCTGATGACGTGAATATTGAAAGCATTCAAAGCCAAGTTGCTGAGAGGTTAGGTACGCAACTCAATGAAAAAATTGTGGACACAAGAGCTTCTCGTCTACGTGAGAGGTTGAAACATGCAAAGAATATGCTTCTTATATTGGATGATCTTTGGGATGAACTTGATTTGGGCAAAGTTGGAATTCCCAGTATTGATTATGAAAATAATATCAAAAAGAATGAAGGTTGCAAAGTTTTACTAGCTTCAAGGAATGATATGTTGCTATCAACCTAATGAAATGTCAATATTATCAAAGTGGATGCATTTATAGAGAATGAAGCACGAGAATTGTTCAAGAGGATTGCTTATCTTTCTTTCAACTCAAGTGGTCCTGATTTGATATCTATTGCTACTGAGATTGTTCGAAAGAGTGGAGGCTTGCCAATAGCAATTGTTACAATTGCCAAAGCATTAAGGAATAAAGATGTGAATAAATGGAAGGATGCCCTTGCATGTCTGAAAAATCCTTTACGAAGAAGCATAACAGGAATTAAAGAGGTTGATTCCATTTTGAAGCTGAGCTACAATCAATTGAGCTCAGAGAAAAAAAAAATTTCTTGTTTGCTGCCATGTTGTCTCATGATCCCTTAATTGAAGACTTGCTCCTGTACTCTATGGGGTTAGATTTTCTTGAACACATAGAAAACATGGAAGATGCCCATGTTGGAATTTATAATGCTGTCAGTGAGCTAAAATCTTTGAACTTATTTCTTGATAAATTTTCTAGTCATCGTGTCACAAGGCATGATGTTATTTGAGACGTTGCACTATATATTGCGTCCAATGAGTTACATGCCTTCATTGTGAGACATAGAAGGTTGAAAGAATGGCCAAACAAAAATTTGCTAGAAGGCTACAAGGGAATTTGCTTAGAAAAAAGTGACATTACTGATCTTCCAGAAGAGTTGTCTGCTCCAAGGTTAGAATTCTTCCTATTAAATAGTGAAAACCATGATTTGGCCATTCCCTTATTCATTTTTCAGATCCACAAAAGAACTCAAATTGCTAAGTTTAATCAATGTGTGCTTTTTCATCATAACCATCTCTTAATTCTCTAAAAAAAAAAAAGCTCAAAACATTGTGTCTATACTCTTGTTTGCTAGAAAAAATAACTCAAGTTGGAAGTCTGAAGCAAGTAACAACCATGAGTCTTGCTTACTCTGAAATTGATCAACTACCATTTGAATTGGGGACGTTGACTTCATTACAAATGTTAAATCTAGTCCATTGCTCCAAACTCAAAGTGATTCCACCAAAACTCCTATCTTGTGATAACCCAGAAATTTTAGTAAAAAGAGAATAATAAAAATAATAAATAAATTTATATTAAGGTATTTTGATTTCATTCTTGTTAGTTTTTGGTATCAATAGAAGAAGAGGAAATGTTGGCTTAATGGTAATTGTGTTTCAATCCATCCCTCAGGTCCTTAGTTCGAATCTCTCTTATACAAGAGAGAAGTTTAATTTATTTTTGCTCCAGTCCTTGGGTGAAGTTACAAGTTTGCCCCTCTATATTAAAAAAAAAAAAAGATAAGAGACAGATAAAAAATGCACGACGGCTTCTTCCCTCCCCATTTTTTGTTTTCTTTGAAAGCTCTAGAACCAGCTAGCGCAGCCTCTACTCCTCCGTTCTACCTCCTGTGTTCTCCCCATTGTGCTTGACGCCGGCAACTATGATTGAGGAGCCCTCCTCTCCCTCCTCCGTCGTGCTGTTGTGTTGAAACGTTGGACTACATCATCTCCCCTGCTTCGCTCAACCTCACTAGCTGTCTAGCTCATCCTTCCACTATCGTCACTGCTGGAGTCTTCGTTCGTTCACACTTACTAGGAGTTTCAGCGAGGTCACCAACTCTTTCTGTTCCTGTGTAGCATCATCGTCGAACCTTCTCCTTCCCCTGTTCAGTGTCTGCTCCCTCCTCTTCTCTTTTGTGATGTTGGTGATTTAAGGTGAGAAGCTTCTATCATTTACTTCCTTCTTGTTGTGCGTATATGACTATGGATTGAGATTGTGAATTTGTTCTCCATTTTTTTTCTGCGGGCCATGAGTAATGTGATGTTGGAAATTTGATTTCAATTTGGTATTTAATTTGATTTTTGTTTAAAATTTGGAAGGCTAAATTATTTCAAATATGACTATAATAAAAATTTAGGGAATGACATTTGTAGAAAAGGAAGTTTGGTTTTAGTTAAAGGATTCATGCCTGAAAGATGTTTGATAAAATGCTCATTAGTAGAGTTTTTTTTAATTATGTATCTATAATAGTGATGGTTTCTCAAGAAGTATGATTTAGCTTGGATATTATTATTTGTATATCTAAATTAGGTTTTTGTGAAGGGGTGTATTTAAGAAGTTATCAAAATCTTATTTGAGTTTTAGATTATTAAGAGTTATATGGTTGATGATTTATAAAGTATATTATCATTTTGAAAGTCATACTTAGATGCTTAAAAATGGCTAGGCTTGAGAATTAAAAGATACTAGTTTTATTGGATAGTTTGGAGTGTCACACATTAGATGTTTGGTAAAAAGCCTAACAAGAAACATTTATGTGTGAATTTTGTTGCTAAAACTTTAAAGTTACTTATATTAATTTTGGTTGAGTAGATTCTCTTAAAAAGAGACTTGTTGGTTCAAAAATAAAGTTCATTGAGATCTTATTATATATTATAGAATAATTGTAAGAAAGGTGGCTCAATTGAAGTTGAAAGAAGTGAGTTTTAAGCTTTGAAGGTGTTACAGCAAGTGAATAACGTCCCAATTGATTTATCATTAAATTTCTTTTTCCAAAATATTTTTTATATAGATCAGTTAATAATAATTATATTAAATATTTAATACTTTTTTAATTAAATTATTTTTATCTTGGGAAATTACAAAGAGATATTGAAGAATATTTGAATTATGGCATCTGTATGTGTTTTTCCTTATGAAGGATATTTTCAAAATAGGTGAGATTATTTTTATCAACATTGATTATTTTTGGATTACTCAATAAATGCCAAATATGGACATTAATTACAAAATTTTATTTTGGCAAGTTTTTAATGCTTCAAACTATTCATGCGAGTTTGACTTTAAGAATGAGAACTATATTTTTATAGTGATGATTTTTTCACATGGTTGAAAATGGATTTGGAGGGGATTTTATACAAGAGATTGGTTGCTAATGAAAATCCCGTTAGCCCTAGGTGTGCCATGGTTAATGACTAGCTAATTTAATTTTCGTAAACTCTATTCTCACATTTGCTATTCATGGGTCTTATACCTACGTTTGTTTCTATCGCTTCAAGCCACATTTGGTTAGTATTACCCTCATGGACTTTGTGTCCACATTTGTTTTATAGCCAAGTTTACGTTTGGTTACTTACCCTCATGGACTATGTGTCTACGTTTATTTTCATGACTTCGAGTTGCATTTGGTTAGTATTACCCTTGTGGATTATGTGTCTATATTTGTCTTCATGGCATAAGCCACGTTTTTTATTTACTCTCGTAGATTATGTGTCTATGTTTGTAAATTATTATGCTAAATCCCCAAAAAAAATATGAAATTTTAATTAATTGGTAATTTCATACGTAATAGTTTTTTAAATTAATAAATATTGTTATTCTTATTTACTTATTTAATCATTTTAACTTGTTAAAATCAAATGTTAAAGCTGCATTGTCATTATAGCTTTAAATGTTCTTGTTATTGAAGTTATATAGAACTTTTATTACAAGTTTATAAATTTGTTTACATTGCATTGCTTTCGCATGTACTATCATACTCCAATACTAAAGGTATGATCGGCATAAAATATAAGGTGAATTTATATTTTATAAGCCTTAATTAACTAGAAATTAAGTTAAAATATCTGTATGTGTAAGTTATATACAATAATAAAGTTCATAAAATTTTAAACGTTCTATGAAAATTTCAGCAATGTCCTATATAATTTAGACCTCCCAAAATTTCCACAACAACATAACCTTTCAACCATACCAGCAAGGAGACTAGCTCTATTACAGCAATTTACATGATACAAAATAAGATTAGGATCTAACTATGATGTATGTAGAGCATTAAGCTATAATTACAAAATAAAATTCATAGATTTACTAAAATAACAATCATGATAGGCTTCCTTTTTCAAAAATAACAAAAAGGCCCCTCAACAATTTGTTGGAGGAGCAGGGTTAGCAACAACATTTGGGACTAAAGAAATTTTTCGGTGAGTAGCGTTCTAATGAAAATTATAATTTAAAATACATATATATAAAGGTAATAACAGATAAATTTAATTCAAAATGACTTAATGAAATCATAAAACATATAGTTTAGCTAACAATAAATAATGAATTTTCTCAATAATATAATCATAAAATTAGACAATGCTATCAAAATCACATAATTGTATTAAAATTTGTATTGCCCATAAAATAAATAAACATTTTTCAATAATGGTGCAATTAGAAATAATGCTTTTGGAGAACTAATCTAAACATAAAAATCTTAATTTAAATCTAGGACAGCTTTATTAGAACGAATAACAAGCGTTCACATACAATCTACAGGGATAAATAACCAATCAAGTGAGGTTGAGAGCCACAAAACAAGCATGGTGAAAGCCACCAATCAAGTGCAGGCATGACACTCATAAAAATAAGTATTGTACCATACTCATGAATAACCATCCCTCCGTTCCATGTGTGTTGGTCTACACATGGGGTTAGTACCTCATATAAGCACCCAGTTAGTTAGGTGTACCATGACGCTCCAAGGGCTAATAGAACTGCTATTAGCATCTAATGTTTTGAATTCAATCCCCCTCATTAAAATTAAGTGTATATGAAGAAAGAAAAATATTTTCAAAATTCTCACTTTCAAATATTATTCAATTATCATTTTTCATTGCTCAAAATTATCATCATTTCTTTCATGTACAAATCATTGCAATAAAAAAAATTGTATCAATGTGAAATTAAATATTTAAACTGTTTATGAGAAATAATACCATTAATATGGAAATAGGATTACAGGAATATGTAAACAATTTATAAAGCAATAATAATAATATTTAAACAAAAAAAATTTTATAAATACTTTATTGAAAATATATTTGAAACATCACTCATTCACCTGAATTTCTAAAAATCTTATGGCTCTTAATTTTTTGTTTATTTCAATAATGTCCCAATTTAATTTAGCATGTAAACCAACACATTTCATATTATTATGATTTCCTTTCTTAATATAAGCAAGTAAAATTAACATTCAAGCTCTTCAATTATTCATTAAATTTCTCAATAACCCCTAAATTCTCACCAAATTCTTCAACAACCTCTATCAAGTAGTCAACAACACTAGACACATTCAACCACAATCATTAACGTAATTCTTATTCTAAGCTTAGCAAAATTTTAATAATCTTATTATCACCAACTTCTTCTTTCAAGCATATTTGCAAAATACCTTGAATATATTAAAAATTTAATTCACAATAATCATCCAATAATTTAATCAATTTTCAACAATAACTTTATTATCACCATTCAGCTCATCTTCAAACTAGAACAGTACATAGCGTCAACTTAAAATACAAATCAATTTTTTCAAAATTATAACAGCCATTAGGAGAAGCAGAGCCACGTTCTTCGGCTAGGGGAAGGAGAAAGGATGATTCAAGCTACCTATAAATTCAAAGGAGAAGAAGAAAGGATCACCGTCTAATCTTGAATAGAAGTGCAGAAATAACAACCCCTCCTTAGTTCACAGACTACCCTAAAAGATAACAGAAGAATTCAACCTAGCTGCTCCACGTGAAGAAGAAGCAGGAATCAGCATGTATAAAAAAAACATGAGCTTTCCTTACACACACCCACACACACACGGTGCCTAGAAGCAGAGGAAAAGAAAAACTAAGGCTGAATATGTGAGCTTACACCTCATTCGTTAGTCACCAAACAGAGCAGAAATTTAGCTCATCACCAGACAAAACAAACACGGACGAACAACGAAGAGGAAGAGACTGAACGAGTTTTTCCAGCAAGGAGAAGAGAGGATCAACGATTTTCCTCGCACTACAGTACAGTGATGACAGCTGAAGATCAGCATGTGGTCGAGATTGGTGAAGGAAGCTAGCTCTGTTCTGCAACTCAAATAAGGAAGACGGAAACCAGAAATCGTGACCAGAAAAAAGAGAAAAATTTAGCTTATCATACACCTATACAAAACTTTTAGCAGCTAGAAAGCAAGAAGGATTGAAGCCACACACATGCAAGAGCACACGGACGCTCTACCTGGACTGATACGCAAAAGATGACAGCAAAGAAAGAACAGAACCTGATGAGCCACTTCCAGCTGCCGAGACGCACCAGTTCAGCCACGGGTGAAAGGAAGAGTAAGCCAAAGGTGAAGAGAAGGAGTTCGATGGTGAAGAGAAGAGAGAACTCGAGGTCGGTGAAGAACAAACGCGAATGCTGTGTTTTTTTTCCTTTCTTTCACGCGAAGAAATACTATCAGATATGGAAGTTTGGGAAAATTACAAGAAAGACCCAAAATTCTCCTATAATTTCAAATCAAATCAAACTTGAAAAAAAAATATTTAAATAAAATATCCTTTGGGAGAAAATTTTGTTCAGATTAAAAATTTTAGGTCATTACAAATATTTTATGTAGTTATTATATTTTATTCATTTTAGTTATGCAAACATGTTATGGTTAGGAGGTTATTTACTGAAAAATATTTGATCTGATCTCAAATAATATAGCTGACATTGTATGCCTTGCTGAACACTGGTGGATATTGTTTTCTTTCAAAGTAAACATTTAGTTATGTTTTAATTTTTGTTTTTATATGCTCCGCATTAACTATAGGTAGAAATTTGGTATGTAATATATATTGTGTGTCTATTATGGAGAAACAAAGCTTCACAATACTGGTTTGGATTGTACATGGTTATTGTAGTTATTTTAGGAAGTCCTATTTATGGAAGAAATTCTATCAAAATTCCTACAGAAAGTTTATAAATCTTTTTGTTTATATGAAAATGTTGCTACTATTTTCAATCCTATTTTAAATAAATTAAGATACTAAATTACAGTCTTCTTGATCAAGGCTTTATGTATGTGTGTTTGTGCATATATCCTGTGTTGGTCAAGCCTAATTTTTAGGGCACGAGATATCTAGTTGGAAAAAATTGGAGGTTTTGAACATGGAGAATAGCTTTTACCAGTGGAAAGCTAAAGGATCCAGTGAAGGTAAAGAAAATGCAAGACTTGATGAATTAAAGGATTTGCCAATTTATTTATATATTTCTATTCCTAATGCCTTTATTTTTCCAGAGAACTTGTTCTTACATACTCCCTCCATTTTTATTTATAAGAGAAACTATTACTTTTAGCTTGTTTTTTTTTATATAAACAAAATCATATTTTTCAATAAATATTTATTGCAAACTTTATAAATTATTCTTCATAATTTTATCATTTATAGTCATAGGAGACAATTAATAAAGGTTTGATTAACACAATTAATGAAGGCTTGATTAATGCAATTAATGAAGGGTATTGTAGTCCAATTCTTTTATTTACAGATACAATTAAATATAATTAATTAAATTTCTTAAACTATGTGATACACTTTTTTCTCCTACAAATAAAAATGAAGGGAGCATGAATTTAAAGAGATACAGGATATTTATTGGAAAACATTGGAAATGGAATAGCGGTTATGAAACTTCAAAGACATTGAAACTTGAGCTAAAAAGCAGTATCCATTTGAAGTATGGGGTTCAAAAATTATTGGAAGGAGTAGAAGATTTGTATTTGCATGGACCCCATGGGCTTGAAAATGTTCTTTACAATACATTTTCACATTTAAGGCATCTTCAAATTGAAAGTAATGATCATATTGAGTATCGTTTTGAGCTCAACACATCATGAAGATGCCCTAACAATCCTTGAAACTTTGAAACTTGAAAACAAGAATGGGCTAATGAAGTTATGTCAAGGACCAATTGCACCCACCTTCCAAAACCTAAAAGTAATCAAAGTGAGCTGTCGTCAACATTTGATGTGGATTTTCTCAACTTCAATGGTTGGATCATTTTCATAACTTGTTGAGATTGAAATTGAAGATTGCAACTCCATCATAGAGATTGTGATGTCTACCATTGAAGATTCACTTGATCAACAAAGGTCAGTTGCTAATGATGTCATTTTTTTTTTTTTTGAGAAGTTACGCACTTTGAAGATGGAAAGATTGCCGACTCTTACAGATTTCTTCATCAAGGAAACATCAACAAATAAGGATTGCAATAAAACATTGAAATCACTTTTCAACAGTAAGGTATGTTTAGATTATCCTATTGTTACTTTTTCTTGTTTTAACTTCCATAGTTTGTGAAATGCATTTTCACCAGAATTATTACTTTGCTATGGGGCTTTTGTGGCACTTTAAGTTGCAGGTTTTCTTTTTATCTTTTAAACTACTTAAAATAAGTTAATTATAAAAGAGATAAACTAATTGTATGCATTAAAATAAAAAAAATGAAACATCAAATTATTTGGTTTGCATCCTTTAAAAAAGGCTCAAATTCGACATTCTGGATTTTTTTTTATCAATGGAGCGATGTATATAATACAAGCTAATAGAGAAGAAAAGAAAAAAAACTAACCAGAAGCCCGAGAATTTAAAAAACCTAGTCACAAAACTTTAAAAATGAATAGATTTTTTTTAATTTAAAGTAGGATAGCGTTAACATGAAGTTTTATATTCGCATCTTAGATTTATACATATTTTTTTAAATTTTTAAACCATTTTTCACCAAGAAGATATGTTTATATTATTTTGTCTTCTTTTTTTTCTTTGCTTTAAATTCTTAAAAACTTGAGGCTTATCGGCGAAAATCATTTTCTCTAACATTAATTACTTTACTATTAGGCTATTATGGTATTTTGCAGTTTTTTTTAATATTTTAATCACTTTTTCCTTATGAACTCTATATTTTACTTTCCCCCGTCTATGTTATCATTGCGTAAACTTCAATTTTACATAACGCCCAACTGATGGATTGTAATTTTTTTAAAAATGTAGCTATGCCTTTTCAACTACTCAAGAGTCAAGACACATAACTTTACAGGTTTAAGGGAAAATGTGTAATGACTCATGAATTTAGAATTTTGTTAACTATAAAATAAATATATATTTTTTTAAAAAAAAATAATTAGACTTCTCATTTCATATTTGCATAAAAAATAATAAAATAAAATAATAAATTATTCTTCTAAATATTTTAACTTTCTTTTCATAAAATTATTGGGTAGTTATAATAAAGTGAATTAGTAGTATAATGATGGTTTTTAATTGATAGTTCACGTTTATATTTGGGTGGTGACAAAAATTATATTTTATATTTTCTTAAGTATTTCAAAATTTTAGAAATGCCATTACTTTAAAAAAAATTTTAAAAAGAAGAAAAGATCATCAGTTTTTTTTTCATTACCGACTTACTGTAATGACAAAAAAATAATAAAAATGATATTAATATTAATATTAATGAAGAATTATTTTGATTATATATATTTATATTTATATGGTGGAAAAAGTACAGCAAAGTGAATTTGTGGCTTAATGAAAACTGCTCTTGATGTTTACTTTAAAATATGGAGTTCGAAATCATGCTGTAAAGGAGACATTTTATTTTGCTTTAACACGGTGAAATTACTAGATTGCCACTCTGAAATAAAAACTCATCAGATTCATTATCATTTCCTTTGTCTACTTATTAAAAACGTGAGACACAGAGAAAGGGGTAGAGAGCGCTTCAGGAGTCTTCCATCTTGTTCTTCCTCCTCTGATTCCTTCGTTCTCCCTCCTGTCGCCGATGTGGTGCTCCGTTCGTCTGTTGCTGCTGCCACGGATCCGTCCGTTGTTCGTGTGTTCTTCTTCTCCCCTGTTTGCACTGTCTGATTATTTTTCTCTAGCTGACATCAGGCTAATCCGTGGGAGCTTCAATCTCTTCTTACCATTCCTCCTCCATTTCCAGCTCCCCGGCGTGGGTGCGTGAGGATCATCTGTTTCTTTCTTCTCCTTGTTCGTATAGCCAGCGTCTCTCTCTGTTACTCCCCTGCTTTCTCTGCCACGGTTGAGGTGAGCAGTTACGGTGCCTTCTCCTTCTTATTTGTTTGGGTATGTGTGTATGTTTAAGAGGTTGAAATTGTAATACCCACTTCACCGGTGCTGTGTGCATTTGATGGCTATAGCCATGCATTTCTCCTTTTTAATTGCCGTGGGTGTTGAGGAGTTGGGAATTGGGTTTTCTTTGAGATTAAAAATTGATCTTTCTTCATTAAAGAATGGAATTCAAGAGGTTGACTGGTTCCGATAATTTTATTGGAGAATTTTTGAGAAATGAAATTGAAGAGGAAGGACTTGGAATTTAGTCCCAGGTTAATGCTTGCAAGGTATTCGGCCAAATGTCTATCATTAAGAGTTTTGTTTAAATATGTTTTTTGTTTTTTTTAATCTCACTAGTTCTTATGAGGAGTGTGTATAGATTGGGCTTAATAATTTATGAACTTGACTTGAACTTTACAAAGGAATTTTATTATGAAGTTAATATGCAACTAGTTGAATTATTCCTAAAAGTTTTATGGTTATTGATAAATTTTTGGATAAGATATTCAAATGTTAAAAATATCCTTATGAAATAGTTAACTACGGTTAAAGTATTAAGGAGAAAGGAGAAACTTTATAATATAAATTATAGTGCTTGGGTAACTTTAAATTATGTAGACTAACTATAATTATGTTAATGTTGGAAAAGAGTTGATATATTAGGTGTATTGAAGCTAGAAATTTAGGATTTAAGTGGTTCAATCTTTACATTGATACTTGAGAATGTGTGGATATTGCTTGAATGTTTATAAATTAATTAATGTTAAATTATTTATTTATTTTATTTGTCATGAACTTGGATTGAAAATGTGTTCATTGAGTTTTAAATGGTGGCCTTAGTTAATTTAAGGAGACTGGGTTGTTATTAGAATACCTGCAAATATAAGATTAGAAAATGCATGCTTCGGATAGAATGAACTTGTGAAATGAAATAAGAAGAATATATATATATTTTTTAAAAAGATGACCGGTGGGTTAGGGTTAGAATTGAGGAGACTTTAATATGTTCAAGAAAAATGTTGAGTAAATGAATGTTTATTAGAGATGCATGGAGTAGAGTCACCATTAAAGAAATTTACTTGTTCTTCTTATCTTGGTAATAGAGTATCTTAAGGGAAAAGACATGGTGTTTAGAAGGAAGAGATTATTATTTTGGGAGTTTATCAGGTAAGTGGTTAGCATCCCAACTGATTTATGAATGAAATTCTTTTTCCAAAAATATTTTTTTTCATGGATCATCTAATAACAATTATATTATGTATTTCATACTTTGTTAATAAAATTATTTTTATCTTGAAAAATTGTAAAGAGATGTTAAAGGATGTTTGAATTATAACGTGTATGTGTTTTTTGATACTTTTAAGATTGATGAAATTATTTTTATTAGCTTTGGTAATATTGGTTTATTTATAAATGCAAGCGTGGACATTAGTTATGAAACTTTATTATGGCAAGTTTTTATTGTTTAAAATTCTTTATACAAATTTGATTTTGCGAATGAAAACTGTATTTAATAGTGATGACTTTCTCGCATGTTTGAAGATGAATTTGGAGGAGATTTCATACAAAATACTATTAACCCTTGGCGCGCAATGGTTAATGACTAGCTAATTGGATTTTTGTGAGCTCTATTCATGGGTCTCTTTCTCGTGTTTGTTTTGGTGGCTTCAAGCCGTGTTTGGTTAGTATTACTCTCATGAACTGTGTGTTCATGTTTGTTTCGTAGCTCATGCTATGTTTATGTCATAACTTAATAAAAAAATAATAATAACAATAATAATAAATAATAAATTAATTAATTGAAAAGTGATGATAAGATATAATAAGTATATTCTATATATATATAGTGAAGGTAAGTTTACTAGGGTAAATTGATGGTTCAGTGGCAAGTAATCTTGACATTTACCTTGAGGTTTCAAGTTCGAATCCTCCTTATGAGGGGTGGGATATTTTTTTTCAACCTTTATAAAATTACCATTATGTCCCTGGCAGCATAAGATATTTTTATTCCCTTCCCCAGTCAGCGTTCGCGGAAGCATCGGGGAGAGAGAGAGAGAGAGAGAGAGAGAATTCTGAGACCAGAAGCTTCGTTCTTGTCTTCTCCTTCCTCTGCCTCACCGCGTCGTCGGCACTGGATCATCAGAGTCCCGTCCGCCATTGCCGAGGTGTTTGGGCGACCTTCTTCCTTCCTTCCTTCTTCTGCACCTCTGTTTTACAGAAGGCTCCAGAAACCACCGACAAAATGAGAGAACTTTGGTCTTCCTCCACCTACTTCTTCTATCATAAGCGTCGCCGGCGAGGGTGGTAAGAAATCCATTCGTCGCCGTTCTTTCTTGTCTGCTTCTTTGGAGTATAACTGTTTAGGATTTCAGTAATCATCCTTCATGTCCCTGTTCGACGTCCCCTGTCGGTGTATGTGTCGGAGGTTGTGTGAGGAGCTTGGTCGTTGGAGAAGCTTGTGGTGCTGCTGTTATATGTTACCGTCAGCCTCTCATTTGCCTTCCTCATTGCAGCTATGTCTGAATCCCCTCCACCCCTGTTCAATATTGTGCAATCCTTTTTCTCTCCTTGCTTTTTCTGCTACTGATTGAAGGTGAGGAGTTCGAACTCCCTTCTCTTTGTTGGTCCTGTTAGTGTGTTTAAATTTCAGAGATTGTGGTTTTCTACTTGCTTTGCTGCTGGATGTTCGAACATTGACAAAGGGGTTTAGGCAAGTTGGAACTTTTAGATTTTTAGAGTTAGGTGCAGTGTAGATTTGAATTTTATTTCAGTTTATTTTTAAATTTAGTTGAAAGGATGAAATTTTGGAAAATTGGTTAATCTAAATATTGAAATTGAGAAATTTTGGGAAAGGACATTAAGGAAGAAGAGGCTTGGTATTTGTTTGAATTTAGATGCATATGAGATGGTTGATAACATGCTTGAGAGGAAGTTGGGATGAGGAATAGATATTTTGAAGAGAATATTTTCATTAATAATTCAACCACAAATTCCTATTTATGTATTGATCTTTGGAATATCTGTTGAATATTGTTTTGATGCTTGATTTTGAGATGCACCTAAGGTGCTTGATAAGATGGGTGCCAAAAGAACATTGAAATTTTTGTGAGATTAAGGATGATGTAAATTTATACAAGGTTGGTTGAGAGAGAGAGAGAGAGAGAGAGAGAGAGAGAGAGAAGGGTTGAATAGAAACAAAGTGTTAAATAGAGGGACTATATAGTGAGTATAGTAGAGGTTGGAGGAATTGAGGCATAAATTATATTTAGTCAAAAACTTAAGTGATCATGGTGTTGTTGATATCATAAAAGATCTTATTAAACTTGAGTAAGGATCATTGAATTATCTTTTATGTTGAATAGGGTGTTAGAAGAAAGAGGACTTGACTTTAAAGAGTGAATTTGCACTTGGGGACTCTACGGGTAAGTGAATAGCACCCCATTATTTTTTTAATAAAATTAGTCTGTTTTTGAAATATTTTACATTTTCAAATAAATCATTTTAACAGCTACGATGATTATCATGCACTTTGTTAGTTAAATCATTTTGGTTCTGGAAATTATAGAATGATGATGAAAGTTAATTAAATTATAGTATATGCATGTATTTTCTTTACGAAATATATTTTTCAAGATTGATGAAGGCATCTTTGTTTATTTTACTCTAAAAATTCTTAGTTACTCAACTAATACAAGCTTGTACATTAGCTATGAAATATTATTCTGGCAAGCTTTAAGATTTGAAATGATTCATGAGAGTTTGGTATTGAGAATGCAAATTATATGTCAAAAATAATTCTTCTCGCATGTTTGAAAAGTGATTTTTAGAGGACTTTATATAGAACATTGGTTGCTAACGATAGTCCCGTTAGCCCTTGGCGCGCCATGGTACACCTAGCTAGCAGGGTGTTTATAGGAGGTGCTAGCCACGTGCGATGGCCAATGCACGTGGAACGGAGGGATGGTTATTCGTGAGCATCGTACTCATGTTTGTTTCTTTAAACCGCGTTTGGTCAGCATTACCCTCATGGACTGTGTGTCCACGTTTGTTTCGTGGCTTCGGCTGCGTTTGGTTACTTACCGTTGTGGACTATGTGTCCACATTTATTTTCGTGGTATAAGCCGCGTTTGGTTATTTAACCTCGTGGACTATGTGTTCATGTTTGTTTCCTGTTCTATTAAGTCCTCAAAATTCTAAAGTTTTAATCAACTTGTGAACTTGAAATCTCAATGGTTTTAATTAACAAGTGTACCACTTCTATTTATGTATAATTGATTATTTTCTTAAGTATAATTAAAATCACATAATTTTAGTTTACTCTCATCTTTATGATTATGATTATGATTTCAAAAGCAAGTTTTTTTGTATAGAATTATTCTCATTTCAATTATTCTACATCATTCTTGAATCTATTTGTTTATTTATCTTTCTTTAAAATTTATTCATTAGGGATGCTATTCACTGGAAAAAAATTATTTTTGGTCCCAGATTTATTAGTTGACGATGAACCTCCTGCCGATCATTGGAAGGCTTGCTACTGTACTAGGTGAATATTTATTTTAAGAATGTCTTTTCTTTTGATGTATATTTTCAATTATGTGTTTTATGTTGAGACAATAATTTAGGTGCTCCACATTAACTATAGATGTACTTATGGTTTGGAAATTTATATAGATTTCCTGTTGTCGAGAAACAAAGTTTTGTATTATTAATTTATTTGAAAATAGTTATTGTAGAGATCTGAGGTGTCTTATTTACAAAGGAAGTTCTACGAAAATCCCTGCATCGAGTTTAGTATCTTTTGTTTGCATGGAAAAAATGTTACTATGATTTCCAACCCTATTTCAAATAAATTAAGATGTTAAATTAGAATTTTCTTGCTAAAGGCTTAAAGGATGTATGTTTGTGCATATATCCTGTGCCAATCACATCTAATTTTTAGGGTGTGATAGTTTAATTACTTACCCTTGTAAACTGTGTGTCCACATTTGTTTTGGTGACATAAGTCGTGTTTGGTTATTTACCTTCGTGGATTGTGTGCCCACGTTTGTGAATTGTTCTGATAAATTTCCAAAAGTATAAATTTTTAATTAATTGATTGATAATTTTACACTAATGTTTTTTAATTAGAAAATTGTATTATTTTTATTTATGTATTTATTTAATTATTTTGACTTGTCAATATCAAATATTAAAGCTACTTTATCGTTATAGATTTAAAGTTTCTTGATATTGAAATCATATAAAACTTGTATTCTGAGCTTACAAATTTGTTTACATTAAACTGTTTTCTCTTTAAGTTATGCATATGTTATAGTTTATTCATTTTGAATTTGCAAAACATTATGGTTAGAACATTATTTACTGAAAAATATTTTTGGTCTCATATATCTTGTACCTCTGTCAGATCATTCAAGGCATTTTGCTACAGGATTGAAGTTGTGATGTCATTTTGGTTAATCTGTATTTTTTTTATGTAAAATTTTAATCTA
This sequence comes from Prosopis cineraria, assembly GCF_029017545.1. Taxonomy (NCBI): domain Eukaryota; kingdom Viridiplantae; phylum Streptophyta; class Magnoliopsida; order Fabales; family Fabaceae; genus Prosopis; species Prosopis cineraria. The sequence goes on along the minus strand of NW_026555342.1, from coordinate 19,866,211 downwards.
TATATTGTACTTTTATAAATAATGTTACAAGTGCTCTACATAGGCTATATTGAGGGTCTTTATTTTGTAAATATTCTATTTATTAGTTAGAAGGAGCTAAGCTCCTAGATGTTACAATATTTCTTTAAAAAAATTGTATTATAAAATTTTAGGGAAATCCTATTCTCAAGGGAGATTCTACCAAAATTTTGACAAAAATATTAAGGTTTTATTTAAATGAGAAGTATTTTTAAAATGAAACATTTTTTAAATTAGGCTTAAGGGATGTGTATTTAGATGCATATTCTGTGACAGTCACTCTCATATTTTGGGGTGTGACAAGATGATTATTTTATCTTATAGAGATGCTGTTGAATGCAATTGATTAGTATAAGTGAATTAAAATGAAAACTTAATTAAAAATGTATAAGTCAATTGTTCAATTTTTTCTTTTGAAGACATTTTTTATCCTACAATTTTATCATTAATTTATTGGTTCTATATTTAAATTTGAACTTTTAACAATTTCATGAAAAATAAGCCTATAGATCAAAAGTGATTTTCTTTTAATCATATCTTCTTTGAATTGGTGTTATTTCCACTATTGAAGCTATTAGAATTGTCAAATTTAAACAATTTGATTTCATTTATATGGGATGATTGGCTTCTAGACAGCTCATTTAGTAACTTGAAAGAACTGGTCGTGTGTGGCTTTGTGAAATTAATGCCCTTCCAAGTTCTAAAATGCTTACACAATCAAGAAGAACTAAAAGTGAGAGATTGTAAGGAGTTGGAGATGGTGTTTGGTTTAGAAGCTTTGAATGATTGTAAAGAGAGACAGGCATCATCGATAGTTGTGCCATTGAAAAAGTTAAAGCTACGATACTTGCCAAAATTGAAGAATGTGTGGAGCATCACCACCAAGAAAATGTCTCCTTCCAAAGTCTAAGGCAGATACAAGTTTATTTTTGTGAAAGCTTCACAAGTATGTTTCCTGCATCTATTGCTAAAGGCATGCTTCATCATCTTGAGTAGCTTGACATATTGAAATGTGGCGTACAAGTAATTGTTGCAAAGGATCAAGTTTCAAAGTCTGTTGATGCTTCATTTGTGTTTCCTAGGCTGACTTCTCTTGCCCTTTGTTTCCTTCCAAATTTGAGCAACTTCTATCCATGGAGACACAAATTAGAAGGGCCCCACCTTCAATAGTTACATGTTAGAAATTGTGATGAATTAGAGATATTTTTTTTTAAAAAAATCTCAAGTTCATCAAAAATACATGGAGAAGGGAGCACACTAGACTCAAAATATCCTCTACACTCTTGCGACAAGGTACCTTTCTAATGAGCACTTAGTGTTAAAAGAAATAATGAAACACCAAATTATTTTATTTGACAACCTAAAAAAAACTCGAGATTGATATGTTTTTTAGTATTTAACCATATGACTGGTTCCTATGATTGGCATATTTAATAGAGTATAATTTAGAATTTGACAATTAGATTGAAAAAAAAACTAAAGAATGTAAGTTGTGTAATTAATATTTCAATCAATAGATTCTGTAAAATAATTAAATAATTTTCTATTCTTTCTTCTAAAAAGAGGGGCACCAATCCTCACTTTTGAGTCTTCATTCCAAATAAGCAACGCGTGATGATTTAGGAGGGAATAGAATTTTTTGAAAACCTTGTAAGTTTTAGTTTTATATTTTGTTTTGGAATAGAAAGGAGTAATAACATTGGAATGGCACAACAGAAGATTGAAAATCTATAAATTCGTATTGACTTTTATTTTTCATGATTACAATTTCAAGCTAATTAAAAGGATCATGTGCTATTATATGATGTATTGTGTAGGTTAATTATTCCCAATCTGGAAGAGTTGCGATTGGACGGAAAAGAAGTGGACAAGATCAGGAGTGGGCAGTTTGCAATGCACCGCTTTCCAAAAGTAAAAGGGCTTGGTCTATATGCTAAAAAAGCAACAACTTTGTTGTACAAATCATTATTGTCCAGCTTCCCAAATTAAGAGCATCTCACAATAGGCAGTGAGTTTAAGGGGATATTGTCAAGTAAGGATCCTTTTGGAGGGGACCATGTTGCTACACTTGTTGTTCCCTTTCTAAAATTAACTCTCCAAGATATTTCCAATATGATAAGCATGGAACCATCCTTCATTTCTCCATCAAATCTCACACTTCTCTGCATGGAATTGTGTACTCTATTAACCACTTTGCTAACATCATTAGTAGTTCGAAGCTTGGTCCATCTCACATGCTTCACAATTCATTTCTGTGATGAGATAGAGGAAATAATAACAAAGCAAGAGGGAGAGGATGATGAGGACATGGATGTCATTTTTAGCAAATCACAGTATTTGCAACTTAATACCTTCAGGTTTCCATTAGTGGAAGATGTCACCATAAGAGAATGTCCTCACCTCACAATGTTCTGTGCAGGTGCCATACATTTTTGTGCCTTAAAAGCATTAAAGTGACATACAATCCAAATAAAAAAAAAATTTGGATGTGTGATCTAAACAACACCATCCAATTTACTGTTCAACAGGTATGCTGAATATATACTCCAATTCTTATTTTCCACTTTTTACAAAATTCTTCACCTCCAAAATTTAGCATTACATTAATATTTCATACAATTTTGAGTTTTAACTTTTTGTTGAACCTTTTAAATTATAAACTTTCCATATTACACAGCTCCAATTGCATGCGAATGATGGCTGATGAATGTGATAAACTGCAAATAGTCCTATTATAGTTATGATTGATCTTCTTGTTAGCATCATTCTTTGATACATCTCTTACTAGAATTATTTAAAGGGTTTTATTTTTATTTTAAAGTATCAATTTTATTTTAGGCAGGAAATTAATGATAAAACTATAATTATTAGAAAACGATGGTAGATTGATTATGAAAGATTTTTTTTTCAATAAAATAATAAATTATTTTTTAAAAAAATTGACTTTAATTTATTAAACTATTGCCTTAATATCCGAATACTTTCATCAACTGTCATTTTTTAGGTCCATTGTAAAAGCCCTGAAGCTAAATAAGGGCATGAAATAGATGAAGGTTGTTAACTTTAATTTTTGGATGAGGCTTTAGGAAGGAATGTTTAAAAATATAAATATTAGAAAAAGATGAGTCATCAAATTAAGAAAGATTTAATCCTAAGCTAACTTACACCAGAAATTATTCTTCAAAACAATACATTGATGTAATTTATGGAATCGCCTTCTACATATGGTAATTATTTTATTATTTATCATCTTATAGCCAGGTAATTTCCACAACTGAAAGCATGGCGTTAAATGCAAAGAATATCACGACAATAATGGTTGTCTTTCTTGAAGTGAGCATACTTCATGTAGAAAACATTTTGAATGAGGGGGTAACCTTTCCTTATAACTTCCTTGAAAGATTTCCAAAGCTTTATAAGCTTTATGTTTCTTTGAGGAGATATTCCCATCACAAGACCATATTATTGATCATATGGGAAAAATTACACCATTTAAAGAATTATACTTGGCCTATTTGGATCAGGTCAAGAGCATATGGAAGGATGATTCCCAGCTACCACCAATTCATCAAAGTCTATATATCCTTACAGTCAAAAGTTATAGCTTGATTAAGTTAGCACCATCCTTTGGCTCATTTCAAAATTTGACAGAGCTGAAGGTATCTACATGCCATCAACTCATCTATTTAGTGACAAGTTCAACTGCCAAAGGCTTGGTGAGTCTTATAAGGTTGTGGACAAATGACAGCAAGAAGATGGAGGAAATAATAAAGAATGGGATGGATGATGATGTGGAAGGGGGAATCTCATTCAATGGATTATTTAGACTCATATTTACTGATATTCCAAGCTTGAAGATGTTTTCTCCAGAGAGTTACTCCTTTAAATTCCCAGCACTAGAAGAGATAAAAATAATTGGATGCCCTCAAATGAAGAAGTTTTGTGGAGGAACGAAAGACCAAAGTCGTCTAAAGTGAAAATAGAAGAGCATGTTTTGGAAAGACTAAGTACAATAAACAAATGAGCTTATAATAGTAGAAATATAAAAAGAGTAAGAGAGGATGAGTGTGGCGTCAGTCAAAGCGTCGTCACTATTGGCAGTGGCGGCATCAGAGGAGGAGGAGGATGCGATGGATTGAAGTAGAAAGACAGTTAGGAAAGACAACTCTAGCTTCTCAGGAAATGTTTCTGTTGTTTCGAGAGTGAAAGATTGGATGGAGGAGGGCACTGAGAAGCAAAGCATTCTATTATATAGCGAACTGGCGCATAAGAACTTGCCGAAAGCATGGTGTGATTTTGATGAATCTGAGGAGGATCTGTTGATGGAAAAGAGTTTTTCCATGGGTTTTGACGATGTGCTTGAACCAACATAGGAGATTAGGGTAGATCAATCCAATTCGAGATACCCTAACTTTGTGTTAGATGAAGTCGAAAAGGAGCGTTTGCTGTTACCGTTCAGGAGAACATTGGTAGCTAAGGTTCTTAATAGGAGTGTTAATTTTGACGCTGTGGTTATGAATTTGAATAGGATGTACTCTAAGGCTTGATAGATTCGAGTGTGTGATTTGGTGAATGAGTTTTTCTTGGTGAAATTTTAGAATCAGGATGATTTTGATGCTGTTTTGACAGGAGGTCCACAATTGTATCAAGACTGCTACATTTGTGTAATGCGTTGGAGGTCTGATTTTGATCCTACCACGCATGTGATAGACTGGGTGGTAGCTTGGGTGAGGCTTCCTAATTTGCCAGCCACACATTACGATAAGAAGTTCTTGTTTAATTTAGGGAATGCCATTGGGAAAGTTATCAAGTCGATATGCCAACATCACAGAAAAGCAAGTGTAAGTTTGCTCGTCTTTGTGTTGAATTGGATTTGACTAAACCTTTAGTTCCAGAATATATTATTGAAGGTCATGTGAAAACGGTTGAGTATGAATGTATGGGTTTACTCTGTATTATAGGAGGTTTGGTCATGTGAGGGATTCATCTGAGGAGTTTGTGAAGAAAAGTAAAAGAGAAACAGGCTACTGTGGAACAAAACGTTCATATGGATATTGAGGGTGCTAAGGAGGGGAAAAAGGAAGTAGTTGAAGAAGAAAGTCCATTGAAAATTGCTCATAGGCCTTGGAGGCAGAGAATGAATAAGGGAGTGCTGGAGGAGGTAAGCCTTTGAGGGATATCACTAACCTGAAAATGAATAAACAGTTTCAGGCCAAGTATGTTTGGCAAGTTTCTAAAAAGGGTGGCGAATCTTCTAATATGAGTTCTTTGAGAGGTCAGAAAAGTAATGTGGATGACCAAGCTCAGTTGAAGGACTTGGGTGGTGTAAGTCAAATGAGGAATGGTGGTTGTCAGAATGTGTATGGTCAGACTAGTTTGAAGACTTTTATTCTTGATATAGGTGAAATAAAGGAATTGTTGAGTAAGGAAAGATGACAGGCAGTGACCAGATTTGGTTGGTATGATTATCGAGCATATGTCATCTGATGGGGAATTGGATATGGTTTATGAGGATGATGATGAGGAGAACATGCATGAATGCGAGGAGATTGAGGCTCGTAATTGCTAATCTATCATTCATGATGAAGATTGTTGTTTGGAATTGTAGGGAAGTAGCGAGCAGGGGTTTTACTGCTTCTATTAAAAACATTGCGCATGAGGTTTCAGTTGATGTTGTTGTCTTACTTGAACCTAGAATCAGCAGGTTAGCTGTTAAAAAAGCTATCCAAAGAATGGGTTTCAAATTCTGTGATTTGGTTGAGGCAAGAGGTTTTGCAAGTGGTTTGTGGGTCCTGTGGAATATAGAGGACTTAGGTTTGAAGGTGGTAAGAAAGCATAAACAGTTTGTTCACTGTTATATTGAGCAAGGATCTGATTGCCTTGGTTCTTTACAGCGGTTTACGCTAGTCCTCATGAAGACAGAAGAAGGGCCTTATGGGAGGATCTCAAAGATATTGTAATGACCTATGAATTTTATATAAAATTTAAAAAGAAAATATATATATATATATATATAAGTTTATGTTTTAATAGTACTTATATTAATTCTTAGGATAAGTTTGACAAGAAGAGAAGTTAGTGTAGTGGAAATCATTTTTATTTTTATACTTTATGAAATTACAAATCTACCCTCATCTTTATCAGACTTTTTTTCCTTTTTTCCTGGCCTTCTTAGAACATTCTGGGAGAGTAGAGAGAGAGTTAGAAAGCTGATGCCAAACCCTTGTTCTGTCTCTCGCCGACTTCTGCCTCTTACCTTCTCAATCACTAGTCATACGCTATTCGTGTGAGTCGCTGTTGCCGTTACCGGTGTGCCTGTCACTGGTTCTTCCTCCGCGGCTGTGAGTTCTTCCTCTGTTTTACCATCGTTCATCCTCCTCTGTCACTACCTCAAGTATGTTTGACTTCTCTTCCTTTCTCCTTGCTGTTTCGTGTGTGTGTAATTGATTTGGTGAGCTAAGATTTCTTTCTTTCTCTTGCTCGTCCTGTCATATTGTTTATTTTTCTTGATTTATGGTAGCAGTCCTTCCTCTCTATTGTTCATACCTGAAGCTATCTCCTTCTTTCTTTGCTGGTGCGTGTGGTTCCTTTAAGTTAAAAACCTAATCTTATCTCATTTCCTTGGAAGATTTCTGAACGTGTGAATGGATGAAGAGATAGAGTTGATGCTGGGAAAAAAAATCATGTCTTGTATGCTTTAGTCGGTGCCTGAATTTTCTTTCTTAATTTCAATTAGCTTTCTTCTTTTTTCTCTTCTTTATGGTTGCTGACTCATGTCTGAAATTTTACACCTTCATCTTGATAATTTTCTGTGCGGGCATTTTTAATGGTTGAAACTATAGAATTTTGGCGTGCTCAAGTGTCTTAGAGAATAATAAATTCCAATGTTGAGGTAAAAATCTATCTTAAAGCTTGATACTAATCTTCATATGGTCATAATTTTTAGAATAAATTAACTTGATTGGAATGATTGATGTTGAAGAATTTAGTAAATTGAAGTTGGAAGAGAAGAGGTTAGATATGATGATAGGAGATTAGTGTCTATAAGATGCTTATTAAAATGCTTGTCAGAAGAATTGAATTTGACTTTAAAATTTTATAAATTCTTGTGGGAAGTAGAGTTAGCTTAGAAGTTAATAATCTACAAATTTAACTTGAAAGGTGCAAAGGACATTTGACTATGAAATTAATAGTATATGATTATTGGAATTCTTGGAGACTGATACTTTATTGAGAAAATATTTAAACGCTAGAGTTGTTATGAGGAGATTGGAAAGGATACATAGTTGGTGCCTTGACAAAATGTTGATGATAAATATATTTTTATATATAACTTCGGTTTAAATTTTCAAATTTATTATAGTTGATTAATGGTGAAAATGTTAAAAAGAAATTATTGTACTGGTTAAGGGTTGAATAGAATTTTAATATGATTTATAAGATATCTGGAGGAGGAGAAATTTGGTCAACAGTGAGAGGTGAATTTTAGTTTTGGGAATTTCAGGTAAGTGAATACCGTCCCAACTGATCGTCTAATAAAATTTTTTGTTAATAAAATATTACAATTTTATGCAAATCATTTTTACAACAACAATGTAAATATTGGATAATTTGTTGATCAAACTTCTTTACTTTATGAAATTGCCTTTATTACTTTTGAAATGTTAATTATTCAATAAATATAAGTTTGGACTTTGATTGTGGGATTTCATTCTAAAATTTTTATTGTTGCTATAGAAAATGATTCATGTGAGTTTGTCATGGAAAATGGAAGTTTTATTTTGAAAGTGGTGATTTCTCGCATGTTGGAAAATGAATTTGAAAAGGATTTTATACAGAACACTGATTACTAATGGCAGTTTCTTTAGCCCTTGACACGCCATGGTACACCTAGCTAGCAGGATGTTTGTAGGAGGTACTAGCCCCATGCGATGGCCATCGCACGTGGAATGGAAGGATGGTTATTCGTGAGCATTGTACTCACATTTGATTTCGTGGCTTTGAGCTGCATATGGTTAACAATACCCTCGTGGACTGTGTGTTGACGTTTGTTTCGTGGCTTTGGCTGTGTTTGGTTATTTACCCTCATGGATTATGTGTCCACATTTGATAATTGTTATGATAAGTTCCTATAATTATAATCTGATTATTTAGTGATTTTATATTCCATTGGTTCTCACTTAGCAACTTATTTATAAGTATTTATTTCATTTACATGCTTTCTTGAAATCAAGTGATAATAACAATTTTTATGATAGTTCAATGATTTACGATTTTATTTAAATCTTATAGAGCCATTACATTCCAGAGCTTATGGAAATTTTTTTTATGGAAGAAGTTGCCTCTTTGGTTACATAATTATTTTGAACTTTTCTGTTTATTCATGATCAATTATTTATTGTTGGGACGATATTCACTGAAAAATTTATTTGGATCTCAAATTCGTTAGCTGATACTGATCCTACCATCGACCTCGAAAAAGGGCAACACAGTTATACTGGGTGGGAAATTTTGCTTGATATTGTTACCTATTTATATAAATATTTTAGTACTCATACATTTTAAATCTAGAAGAAAGATTAGTTGCTCCACATAGATTGTTGTTAGAATTTTATTTTGATCTATATACTGTTGCTGGCTAGAAAGAGCTAAGTTTTTGACTGATACTGTTTTCTAAAAATTTTGTTGTAGAACTTTTGGGAGATCATATTTACAGGGAAGGAAGGTTTTTTCAAAATTAAAAAAAAATATTGAAGTCTTATTATGTCAATTAATATTAAGAGTGTTAGAATTTCAATATAATCTGATTATTTTTAAAAAGGAAGGAATTTTCATTTTAAGGCTTACGGAAATGCGTGATGTAGTTCACACCCGTGCTGGTCACTCTCTATTTTTTTGGGGCGTGACAGATATCAGTGATGGCATGACTGCACCTTGGATACTAGCTGGGGATTTTAATATGCATAGATGTAATGAATTTAAAAACCGGATTGATCGGTGCTGTCTAATTGATATGGAGGTAAAGGGGCCTAGTTTTACGTGGAGAGGTCCGAAAGGTAAGAAGCTTGATGGGGTGCTGTCTAATGAACAATGGCAGAGAGAGTTTTCTTGATAACTCTAATCATCATCCAGTATTTTTTTATACAAAGCCGATAAGAGTAAGAAGGGGAAGCAGGCCATTCAAGTTTAAGGCAGCTTGGTTGGATCATGTGGAATTCAAGAGTTTTGTTGATGATTCTTGGTGTAATAAGTTTGATACTCAAAGAGCTTTATCAAGGCCGAAATGGGATTTAAAAACCTGGAATCATAAGATTTTTGGTCTCATTAATAGGAGGAAGAGAAGTTTGAAGATGCAATTATTTGAGTTACAGGAACGTATTAATGGGAGAGATATTCATGATTTGTTGAGGCAGGAAGAAGAATTACAAGTACATTGAGGTTTTGTTTCAAGGGAAGTGATGTGGTATCAAAAATCTAGGGGGAAGTAGATTGAACAGGGTGATAGAAACACTAAGAATTATCATATGAAGACAATCATCTGCAGAAGAAATGAGGTGTGCATGTTAAAGAATGAAGTGGGAGAGTGGGTTTGTGAAGATAATGGTATATGTACACTAATAAAAGATTTTCATCATGTTTTATTCAGGGAAGAGACACAGACGAGGGATTGGCATATCAATTGGCAAGGTTGGGGAGCTGTTAGCCGTCATCGACTAGATAGGGTTAAAAGGCCTTTATCAGATGAGGAGATCAAAAGAGCACTAATGATGAGGTCTTTTAAAGCTAGGGAGGATGGTTATCCAGCCTTATTTTATCAACAGAATTGGGAAATAATTGGGCAGAGTGTATCCAATTCTGTTAAAACAATTTGGAATAATCCTACAAAGTTGGAGATAAACAAGACTTTACTTGTGCAATGATCTAAAAAATATTGGAATTCTGAAATATACAATAAGTATTTAATTGATCAAGTAATTTAATAATTGTGATGAAAAAATGGCAAAAGAAAAAAAGAAAAAGAAAAAGAAAAATAATGTAATTTAATAACTCAAATTTTAAGAAAATATTTATTGTAAAGTATTTTAAATATATTTTTATAAATTGAGATTGACCTATAAAGATATATTAGTGGCTCAGTGAAAACTCTTCTCAACGTTTACCATCGAACTGTATTTTGAATCCTTGTAATGTAATAAGAGAGACTTGTATTTTTATTTTTATTATAATTATTTTTGCATCAGTTTTTGGGAAATTATTAAACCCTCTCTGGAAAAAAAAAAACATAAAACCATACTCTTTTATATTTTTCCCATTCATTCCCTTTACCGACATCTATCATATGAGAGAGAGAGAGAGAGAGGAGTGAACTTAAAAGCTCTCCACCATTCATTCTCTTCTCCATTGTCGGTGAAATTAAAAGTCTCTCCACCATTCGTTCCCTTCTCCACTGTTCTCCATTGTCGGTGTGAGTAGTGAGTGGGAAATTATTTTGGATGCTCTCAGAAATTTGGAATCATTTTTGGAAATTTGGCCGCTGCTGCTCAATGCTTCGGATATATCCTATTTTGAGTTGAGTCCCTCTTGTCCTTCTTGACTTCCGTCAATGTCTTCATGTGGGTGTTTGAGCATGCGCACAAAGTTTCTGTTCTTCATGCGTCACGTCACAGTCCATCCACTGCTATCAGTTGCTGTTCAGTTCGCAAGTTCTTCTCCCCTATTTCGGGGCTGTTCTGGTGACGGGGGCTTTGAATCCTCCTGATCGTTTCTCTTTGCTTCATTGGTAAGCCAACTTCTATCCTTTCTCCCCCTATCATCGAATCTATGTGTGTATTGTGAGTAGGTAGAAAGTTCGGTCTTTGATTAAATCTTTTCTTCTTTCTACGTGTTTGCATGCAATGAATTGGAATTGCTTTGCTTTAATTGCTGTTGGACGTTGAATAAAAGGGAAATTTGGGGTGTCCTTTTTGTTAGTTTTGAGGAATACATAAGAAGTTTGATGATGTGGTTTGAATGTTAATGCTATTAAGGTGTTCATGAAAATGTGTAGAAGGGTTGAAATGGAGTAAGTAAGTATGTTCAAGGTTTAAAAGCTAATACTATGGATTTAGGTTCTGTGTTATGAATTTTAATTTATTCTTGATAAAGAAATGTGTTTAGGAAGCATAGTGAATTTGTTTGTATGTTTGAATTTTTGGTTAAGAGATTTAAAAAGTACTTGGCTGATACTTCAAAGATCAAGTTTGTTTGTTCTTATAGTAACTTTTTTGTGCTTGTGAAATGTCCGATGGAATGTGTGGTAAGGGAAGTTTATGAAAATTGGGCATACGTGAGTGATAGGTAATGCTAATTAAATCACAGAAGTGGTTTATTTTCTATATGAAGATCTGGAAACTTTAAATACTATCTATATATATTTATTGAAGATTTATTAATTAAACTTAATATGGGTTATTATTTGTGAAATGTCAATGTCGATGTTATCTTTTTCCATTCTTTAAATTTGTTTGGATTGAAGATTTTGAATTTATGAAGTGAATAAAGGAGATAACAAAAATGATCGTTTGGGTGCTAGGGAAATAAGGTGCAGGCCATATCACAAAAGGGGTTAATTAGGAGTAAGTTATATGTTTGAAAATATCTCAAGTGAGTGGATAGCGTCCAACTGATTTTTTTTTTTCAATAAAAATTTCCTTTACTAAAATAGTACTTTTTTATGCAAATTGTTTTAATAACAATGATATATTTATTGAATAGTTTGTTTTCCAAACTTCCTTATTTTATAAAACTACCTTTATCAGTTTTGAAATTTTAATTGATTAATAACTAAAAATTTGAATTTTGATTATGAGATTTCATTCTATTGAATATTGAATTAATATAGAAAATGATTCATGTGAATTCGACTATGAAAATGAAAACTTTATTTATTACCGATGGTTTTCTCGCATGTTTGAAATTGGATTTAAAAGGGACTTATTACAAAGCACTGGTTGCTAACGGCAGTTTCGTTAGCCCTTGGGACGCCATGATACACCTAGCTAGCAGGGTGTGTATAGGAGGCGCTAACCCTGTGCGATGATTAACGCACGTGGAACGGAAGGATGGTTATTCATGAGTATCGTACTCAAGTTTGTTTCGTGGCTTCGGCTGCGTTTGGTTACATACCCTCATGGACTGTGTGTCCATATTTGTTTCGTAGCTCAGGCTGTGTTTGGTTATTTATCCTCGTAGACTGTGTGTCCACGTTTGTCTTTGTGGCAAGAGCCGCGTTTGGTTATTTACTCTCGTGAACTTTGTGTCCACATTTGTTACTTGTTCTGATAAGTCCCTATAATTATGAGTTTTTAATTGTTTGATGGATCTATTTTTCATTGGTTTTGATTAATGACATGTTTCTATAATTATTTTATGCAATTATTTGCTTTATTGAAATTACATGATAATGACGTTTGATATGATATTTTAATGAATCAAGAATTTATTTAAAGTTACATCAAGTCCTTTTGTTGCAAAATTTATTAAATATTTGTTTGCAAAAATTGATATTTCTAGCACATATAATTATATTAAACTTTCTTTTATACATATTTAATTATTTATTGCTAGGATGCTACTAGAAATTTATTTTTGATCTCAGATGGTATTGCTAAACTTGTATCTTGAAGTTTCCATTGAGGAGTCTTATTGTTGAACTGGAGCAGAAGAATTATTTTAGATAAATTCTAATTTGATAAAAATTTAAACTTTGTACTTATGTTAGAGTCTGACTTTAAGTGTTCCACATAGAGCACAGGTAGGACATCATATTTTTTTAATTGAATATCTGATTTAATATTTAAAAAAAATTTAATCATCTTATTAATGTGTTCAAAGTATTAGCTTTGCAGTTTGTCCGATTGAGGCTTAAAAGATATGAGTTTTGTACTCATATTCTGTGCCGATCACACCTAATTTTGGGGTGTGGCAACTTATTATATTGCCAAAAGTTGAAAGTCCGAGAGTAGTTGGTCATTATAGGTCAATAGCATTGTGTAACGTTCTCTACAAGGGAAGAATGACAAAGGTGCTGGTTAATTAGCTTAAAGGGGTTTAGGATAAGTTGGTTTCCTCATTTCAAGCTAGTTTCATTCCTGGTAGTGTAATGACCCTGAAAATAATCATGATATAAATATTAAAAATTAAATTTAAAAATACAATAATTAAATTTAAAAATTAAATAAAATATTTTAATAAAATATTTTGATGATATTCTATAAATTTTGAGATAGATTTCCCGAGATGAATTGGTGGGCCCAATGGAAATTATTGCTGGTGTTAACATGTGGGTTGAGTTCGAATTTTTACTATGGCAAAGGAGGATTTTTTTTTTTTTTGGTTGTTGGTTTGTTTTAACATATGAAAGATACCATAATGACCCTCTATCTCCTCTTTTCGCTCTAACTGGTGTGTGCGCTCGCATGGTGTTCACTCATCGTCATAGCAATTAGACTTTCCTTTTCCTTTGCTTGTTTTGCTTCGTGTTGCTGGGCCTTTCTCTTCCCCTGTTTTTTTGTTCCCCGATTCCTTCTTTTCCATCGCTTTCGTTGACGCTGCAGTGGAAGTGATCAAAGTTTCGAAGCTTCCTTCTTCCCTTCATTCTCCAGTTGTATGTTGTCACAAGGGTAAAGAACTGAGCCTCCTCCTCTTATTTGCTATGAGAGAAATTTTTGGTTCAACAACTCTGTCTCTCTTGCTTCTTCTAAGTTGAGGTACTCCCAAATTTTTTTTCTTTCCCTTTAGTCACTGCTGGTTGTGAGTAAACAAAGGATTTAGCATGTTAGTTGTTCGAAACTATAAGCGTAGCAGAATATAGAATGACCTTTATGTGGTTGAGCACCTCCCAAAAGAAAGATAGCCCACGTAGAAGTCTTCGTGCCCAACACTGAGGTCGGTGGAAAAGCAAATAGGGTGCTTCAAACCAAAGAACGATCATAAGGTTTCGAGAGCATTCCACCAGTTTTTGGTGACTTTCACTTTCAACCCGATTCACCACCTATGTGCCCTTTACGCCCAGTCATTCCGAAGAACACTTGGCCCCCCGTCTTACCGCGGCTGCTGGCACAGATTTATTTTGATTGAGGTATTTCTCTATATTTATTTGGTTATGATCAGATAAGAAATATGGAGATAAAATTATGTTTTACTTTTATTATGAGGAAACTGCTGTTAAGAAATTGATTGAAGAAACTTTGAAAGGTCACTGTTGATGAATAACAGTGTATGATGGATTGTTTATAGATTAAGATGTTGTCTTATGATTTTCATTTTAAATGTACATAAAGTGTTCGATGAAGTGCTTGATAGAAAAATTATGATTTGATAAATATATTATTGTTGGTTAAATTATTATAGTAGACATTATCCTCTTTAAATGGAGGGTTCCAAATGAAGTAAGATAATTTTTTAAAAAAGTATATAAATAATGGTATTTGGTTAATCTATTTTCATTCTCCTTTTGAGTACATATAGTCTGATGAAATGTTTCAGGACTTGAAAACCTTGAATATTGGAGATTAATATTTAAACTTAATATTTAAACTTAACATGATTTCTCATTTTGAAAGGTTGATGTTGTGATTCTTCTCTCCAATTATCTGAATTTGTTAAGATTGAAGATTTAGGATTTATAAAGTATACAAGAAAATTAACAATAATATTCCTCTGGACATTGGCGAATTAAGGTGTAGGCAATATTACAAAGTGGTTAATTATGAGTAAGCTATGTGTTTAAGAATGTCTCTGGTAAGTAAATAGCATCCTAAATGTCTTATTAGTAAATTTATTTTCTTCACAATAATTTTTAAGTATATTCATAACTATTTATATCGTTGTATTTTAAATTTCATTATCAACTATCATAAATAAAAATGTTTCTATCGTATAAAAATTTTTATGAAGAGTTAGGATATTTTACAACTGGTGTCTACCATTATTTAATATATAAGTAATATTTGATTTTATGGTTTAAGGAATGATTTATTATTATGACTCATGCATGCTTGAATTTCAAAGTGTGGAACGAATCAAAACGTTGGTTGCTAATGGCAGTTTCGTTAACCCTTAGCATGCTATAGTACACTTAGCTTGCAAGGTATTTGTCACACCTCAAAAATAGAGGGTAACCGGCACGGGTGTGAACTACTCCCACATTCCCGTAAGCCTCAAAATGAATATTTATTCCATTTTTTCAAAAGAAAAGAACAAAATTTAATCAAATCACATGAGAATTAAAATAACTCCTTTAAACTCATTATCATAAGAAAGTGTCAATGTTTTTGTAGAAATTTCGGCAGAACCTCCCCTATAACTAGGATCTCCCGAAAATTTTACAACAAAATTTTTTTTACAGATAACAGTACAAATCAAGAGCATAGCTCCTTCCAGCCAACAACCAATATACAGATAAAAAATAAGATTTATCAACAATCTATGTGGAGCATGTACTCTTTCTTTCAAATCAAAAAAGACATACAAATTCTATATTTACATTAAAAGTAACAATACCAATCAAAATATCCACCTACTGTAGCTAGTTGCCCTTTTTGAGGTCGAGGGTGGGATTGGCGTTAGTTAACAAATCTGAGGTCAAATATTTTTTTTAGTGAATAACATTTTCATGGTAAAATTCTTAAAATTTAAATTGACAATCTTTAATAATGGTGTCAGATAATTAAAAGTAATTCTACCAAAATTTATAAGCATGTAAGTCATAACTATGTTTGTAAAATAAGAGTAAATTGAAAAAAATTTATATTATCATACTTAAGAAAATAATCTGCTCACGTATAACTCAAAGTGGTACAATTTGCTAGCCAAAATCATGTAAATTTTAAAAATACATATTAATCAACATTTAAGATCATGAGAACTCAACAGAACAAGTTACAAACATAGACATATAGTCTATGAGAGTAAATAACCAAACGCGGCTTATGCCACGGAAACAAATGTGGACACACCAGTTCACAAGGGTAAGTAACCAAACGCAGCCGAAGCTACGAAACAAATGTGGACATACAGCCCACGAGGGTAAGTAACCAAACACGACTTAGGCCACATAATCAAACGTGGGTACAAAGCCCACGAATACCAAACGTGAGAGCAAAGCTCACGAAACAAACTAGCTAATGATTAACCACAGCGCATTACGGGCTAACGGAACTGCCATTAGCAGCAGTGTTCTGTTTCGAGTTATCTTAAAATCACGCTTCAAACATGCGAGAAAAACAATTATCATTGAAATAAATTATCATTCTTGCTACCAAACTCGCATGAACTGTTTTAAATCTTAATATTTGTCAACATCATAAACTTGCATTAATTAAGTATCCAATAAATTTTGAAGTTTAACAACCATACATAAATGCTTTCATCCATCTTGAAAATATATTTTCAAGAATCAATAAACGCACATATCATAACTCATTTGTCCTTTACTGATATTTCATAATTTTTAAAATTAATATAATTCATAAGAATAAAATATTTCAAGAAAAGGACTATTAAGAATAAAAATAAAAATAAAAATAAATTAAATGAAATACTACTTATTTACTTGTCAGAACTTCAAATTCTCAAAGATATCTTTTCTTTTAATTTTGATCAGGGTCCCATTCTTCCTCACCCCTTATCAGGATAAAAATAATTTCATGGATTCCCAATCTTTAGTACAACTTCAAATTAACCATCCTAATCTAAAATTTAAAGCTAAATTTATGATTTAAAATTAATCCAAGTATTATCACTAATTCAATCACTTTCTATGGTTATACAACTACAATATCCATTAATTTAAAATACTCCTTTCTACGTATGCACATGTAATCACAAGGAAGGATGAATTTCTAAAATTTCAGCCCCCAACTCATATTTATCATATATTGTTTCTAAGTTCAGATGGGTTCTTACTTAAATTTTGTCTTCTCCTCTCAACGTAACAGTATAGGTGACAGCAAAAAAATCTAAAGTTGTCATGACTACACATAACCGAGCAGTAACAGCAACACACACACTATCTTCTGCGTTTCCACGTACACACACAGCACTTATATTCTCACACACAGCAATAGAAGCCTACGTTCACAACCCAGCAAAATTAATGATACAAGGATTGAAATTCCTCACCTCGACTTGACTGATCCAGACAGCAACGGACAGTAAAGGAGGGAGAAGAGGGTCCTTAAATGCTAAACAGAGGAGAAGACTGATGCTGCCATACGTTATGGAAGGAGAAAAATGAAGCTTGCAGCAGAACAAGGGAGCAGAAAAAAACTGGACTCTACTCGCAAGGAAACACAGAAAATGAATCAACAGCAATAGTCCAGACTCATTACAGCACTGTCGCAGCTCCAGCAACTCAGTTCCTCATCCAGCTACTGCTTGAAGGTAATGATACAAATAGAACCAGAGCAGAAAACGAAGAAAAAAACAGAGACAAGAAACACGGACAGATCAACCTAGTGCAGCTCAAGCTCTACTCTGGCCGGCGACCACTGAGAATACGAAGGAGAAGATTAGTCAGTGACCACACAACTTAGCTAACCTGAACCGCGGCAAACAAACAGAGAAAATAAAAGGAGATTCTTTTAACGCCGAACAGGGGAGATACAAAGCTAAACCTCTTGGAAATTCAAGAGCTGTGACAACCTCCACTCTTATCAACGACCACTGAAAATGATAAGACAGACAGAGACACAGAAGGACGAAGAGATAAGTTACACCAGAGTTCCATACTTTTCTACCGCCCTCTCACACTCTGTAAACCGACTCAGACAAGAGAGAGAAGAAAGAAAATATTCTGATGGAGAAAGGGTATTCTGGTAATTTCAAAGGAGCTAAGCAAAATAAAAATTTCATTTGGGAATTCGAACTTGGGACTTTCAAATATTGTAGCATGCACGCTTCCACTCTACCAACACTTCTCCTTATTAAACATCTTCCCAAATTAATATAACTACAATTAAACACAAACTTTTAAATATATACTTATTATTATTATATATATTTTACAATTTATAACCAGTAATACGAAGCTCTACTTCTCAACAATAGATAGACAATATAATAAAGAGAATCAAGACTCTAATTATATTCTATGTGGAGAACCTAATCATGTTTTTCATGACATAACCCATGAATTTATCTTTACATCAGTAGGAAATATTTATAGAACAAATCTCCATTAAGCTCAACAGAAATTTCCTCATTCGAAAGCAGGACATACAGTATCAACTATGCTATCTGAGACCAAAATAACTTTTTCAATGAATAATGTCCTAACCATAATATTTTGTAAAATCACAATGAATAAAATACAATAATTATATAAAATATATGAGAAAGCAATTCAATGTAAGCAAATTTGTCAACTTAGAATAAAAGTTCTATATAACTTACATCACAAAAATATTTAAGTCTATAACCAAAAAAATAACTTTAACATTTAATCTTGACAAATCAAAATAATTAGATAATAAATAAGAATAATAATATTTACTAATTTAAAATCATTAAATATGAAATCACTAACTAACTAAAAATTCATATTTTTTTGGAAATTTATCAGAACAATTCACAAACGTGGAGTCTACGGGAAAAAATAACCAAACATGGCTTATGCCACGAATACAAGTGTGGACACACAGTCCACAAGGGTAAATAACCAACTGTAGCCGAAGCTATGAAACAAATATGGACACATAGTCTATGGGCGTAATGCTAACCAAACACGACTCACAGTCACAAAAAAATTGCAAGTACTAGACCCACCAGTTACAAATGTAAAAACAAAGCTCACTAAAGTCAAACTAACTAGTCATTGACCATGGCGCATTAAGAGCTAATGGAACTTCCGTTAACAACTAATGCTCTGTATAAAATCTCCTTTAAAAATCATTTTCAAACATGTGAGAAAATCATCACTTTCAAGATACAGTTTTCATTCTCAAAATCAAATTCGTATGAATAGTTTTAAGTATTAAAACTTGCTAGAATAAAATTTCATATCCAACACTCATACTTGCATTTATTAAATAATCAAAAATTATCAATGCCAGTGAAAAGGAATTTTATCAATCTTGAAAGGATATCTCATAAGGGGTAAAACATTCATTGCTATGATAAATCATTTTTCACCACCATTTTAAAGCTTAAAAATGAAGAAATTTAATTAACAAAGTATCCACTAATTAACATAATTATTATTAAAATAATCAATGTAACAAAATATATTTTAATAAGAAAAATTAATTGATAAATTAGTTGAGATGCTATCCACTTACCTGCAATATTTTTAAGTGTAAAATTCACTCTTTAAAGTTTCAATCCTCCCTTGCTACCTCAATCGAGATTTTCTTTTTTCGAATCTCCTATTCAATAATACAAAATTTTAGTAACCTTTATCCATGTTTAATAAACTCCCTTCCTATAACAACACTTTAGTTACTAAGTTCTTAAATTAATTCGATATATTACTAAAGTCCTTCAATCCTTACAATACTTTATATATATATATATATATATATCCAAAGCTTTGTCAATATCAAACTTATCTTCCCAACTCGCCTCAAGCACAAGTAACTAAATTTTATTTAAAGTGCATACATTACAAGCATACACGCCCAAACTCTATTAATTTAAAAGGAAAGAAAATTAATTCTATAACCCACTTTATCAAATATCTTAATTTATAAATCATCAATAGTGTCATTTCCAAAATTCAGTTAACCACCCAATTACTATATAATCAAAATTCTCCACAAGGTTAAGTTGACTTAAATAGAGCCCATACCAAATGCATCATCGCAAGAACTAATAAAATTCATAAATTACATGATTAGATAAAACTCTTTCAAGTAGACATTTTTGTCAAACACCTTTTATGTATTAATTATTGAACTCAAATCAAGCATTTTCTCCTTAATTCCAACTCCCAAAAATTTTACAAATTAGATATTTGAATAAACCAACTTCCCAAATTCTATAAAAATAATTGTCTTCTAATGATAGTTTATTTAATCAATCAACAATATTATCATATATATATATATATATCATACCATTATATAACAAGACTCTCTCTTAGTCATTTTGTTGACATCAATCTCTTATTGAACTTCTTATTCAATTCAATTTTCCAAAAATTTCTCAATATCAATCTTTGAATGGCTTCTAAATAACTAAATCCATTTTATCAAACAGCTTGGATACACCTTCTAAATTAAGTCGTAAAACAATACCATAGTTTATAATCACCCATCATATAACTCCTAAGACTCAATTGGTTATACACTAGCTTCATAACCCAATTTCTTTACAACACCAAGCTCAAATTTACAAAATAATAGCATTTAAGCTAGTTGTGTTTCTTAAGAAATTAATGAGATTGTAGGAAATACAAAACCCAACGAGCTCCTTCTAATACACATGTAATCAAACACCTTGTAGGCATCAATTTTCAAATCTTAATTCTAAGCTTTCAGTTTTAAATCCTATCCCACCAACCTACAATAAAATGTTTGGGTTTGTTATATTTTAATTTTTTTTTTCTTCAATCAAACTTTCCAGCAATAGTCAATTAAACTCAAGAAAAACTCAATCTAAACTATCCTCATATTAAATCATGTCCCTCTCCAACTGAGACACACACGGTAGCAGATCAAATGGAAGGGGAAAATTTTTAAAATCCCAGCCACTTAAACGTGCATGCTCATGGAATTGTCAAGAAGAAAGGTTCGACACTTCAAACCTCAATCAGCAACAGCAAAGAAACGGCAGAGAAAGAAATAGACAAAAGCAGGGGAAAGAATCACGAAACCATGGCAGCACACAGGCAGCATCGCACAGACAAAGCAGGAATAAGGAGGAAGTTTACTGCCACTCACACTCTCCGATGGCAGCACCCAGAGTAAAAAAAAACAGTGACTTCAACAAAACCTCCACCACAGCAGCGATCATCAGCAACAGGAGAGGAAGAAGACAAGATTACAGCTGGTGTTGCAAGACAGCACGAGCACCACGGGCACCGGAGATGTGAAGAACGGTGGAGGAGTGCAATGGCGGTGAAGAATCAGAACGTCCATGTCGGTGAAGGGAAGGAAAGAAATGAACTGCCAATGCTCTGTTTTTGCGTAAGAAATATAAATTCTGAAACAAAAAGAATAATTGAAAAAACTACAAGGAATGACACAAAGAAAAATTACAAGAAGAGGCACAAAAAATTTTCATAATTCAAAACAAAATAAAACCACACTTTTTCTCAATAAAATTCAAACTCTGAACCTAAAAAAAATATTAGATAAGTTTCTCTAAGCTACCACTCTCCACTTACTATAAAATTGATTTAAATAAAATATCTATTGTTAATTCAAAAAAATTGGTTCATTACAAATTTCCTAATTGCTTGATGTGAGCTTGATGGTTAGAGAATGAAATTGGATTATTGTGTTATCATCACATGAAGATAATTTTGGGTCAATTGTTTAATTGAAATTATTTTATTCATGTACTCTTACTATTCTAAGTGGCTATTTTAGTTAAATTCATACTTATTCCATCTACAATTCTTTATTTTATTTCCTTAAATTTTATATTTGAAACGTTATTCACTAAAAAATATGTTTTTGGCCTTAGAAAATATAGTTCAATTTGTATCTCGAGGTGTTTATTGAGGGAATTTATCCATGAAATAAGGTGCAAGAGTTATTATAGGAAAAATCTCAACTAGATGTAAATTTAGACTTATGTATTATTTTTGTAGTGTAGTCCTAGATGCTCTATGTAGACTATTGCTAGATCTATATTTTCTTTGAGATTGTTTATTTGTTGGTAAGGAGCGAAGTTTCTTTTGTCAAATTATTGTCGTTCCTTTTCGTTGAAAAATTTTGAAAAGTCTTAATTATATAAGAGCATCTGTTGAAAATTTTCTTTATAAGAAATTTAATGTTTGGTTTGCATGGAAAAATATTAAAGATGTCATATTTTATTTTTGTAATAGTCTGTGTCCAAGGCTAAAGGAATATGGGTTTTGTACACATATTCCATGCCGGTCACGTCTTGTTTTAAAGCGTGACAGATAGAAATATTTAGTATAACATTATAATTGCAAAGGAGCTAGCACACATGATGAGTAGAATGAACAGTTGAAAGGGTTTTATGGCTATAAAGATTGACTTAGAAAAGGCGTATGATCGCATGAATTGGGGTTTCATAATCCGAGTCTTGGAGAAAGTCGGCTTACCGAATCACATTATTGACATTATATATCACTGTTTGAATACAGTGGAAATGGCAGTGTTATGAAATGGAGAAAAGGGTGAGTGGTTTTGTCCTTCTAGAGGTGTTAGACAAGGGGATCAGTTATTCCCCTATCTATTTGTGTTGGTTATGAAGAAACTTTTGCATGTCATCTCAGATGCTGTCTCAGAGGGAAAATGGAAGCCAATTCAAGTTGGAAGGAGGGGAATGTTAATCTCACATTTACTTTTTGCAGATGATTTATTATTGTTCTGTGAAGTTGATGTTCAACAACTTTGTAATGTGATAGATTGTTTGGATCTCTTTAGGGAAGTCTCGGGGAAAAGAGTAAATAAATTGAAAACTTGTGTTTATTTTTTAAAGAATGTAACAAGGGAAAAACAGAAGCTTTTATGTAATGCTTGTGGCTTTCAAAGTAAAGAGGAATTGGGCAGATACTTGGGTGCCTATATCACTCAAGGTCGGGTGACAAGAAAAAAATTTCAGTATCTTATAAAAAAGGTTCAGAGCAAGCTGTGTGGTTGGAAGAAACAAAGTCTCTCACTGGAAGGGAGGCTGACTCTGGTGCAATCAGTGACCTCTCAGATGCCTATATTCACTATGCAGCACATTAAGATTCCAAGTGGTGTTTGTGACGAGTTAGAGAAGATTCAGAGGAATTCTATATGGGGGGAGGTAGATAGAAAGAGGACAATTCCCATGATTAGTTGGGAGATGCTGTGTAGTCCCAAAGAATGTAGGGGTTTTGGTTTGCGGGATTTGAAATGCATGAGTGAAGCCTTGATCTGTAAGGTGGGATGGAACATGATTGCTAATCCTAACAACCTGTGTTCACGGGTTTTAAGAGCCAGATATGAAAATAAAAACGATTTATTTAGAGATTTCTCAGTGAAATCATCGGATTCCCAAATTTCTAGCTAGCTGTTGGTCTAAAGTGGTGGGGAAGATAGCTTGGGATTGTAGAGATGGTGCTACAATTAATTTTGGTCAGATATTTGGCTTGAGGACAATAGAAGCTTGTTGGAGGTGTGTCATAGAAGACCTAAAGGTAGATTGATAGATTGTAAAGATCAAGACATGGTGAATGAATTAAATGAGTGGGAATTCATGTATTTGAAGGATTACTTACCAGAGGAGATTTTGGCTAAATTGAGAGCGATTCTTAGACCGAATGTTGGAAATGGGACTAGTTTGATTAGATGGGGGGGGGGGGGCACGGCTCAGCACAACGTTTGTGTTGCTGATATGTATCATTATATAGCTGCAGTACAGGGGCAGGTAGCTGATAAAGCATGGATGAGGATTTGGCGATGGAAGGGGCCAAGAAGAATTCAAGTATTTCTTTTGGCTGGCTAGACATGGAAGGTTGATGACATCAAAGAGGAGAGCTAGGTTGATGAGAGGCTCACCAGTATGTTGCAGATGCGGAAATGCAGAAGAAAGCTTACTACATACTTTACGAGGCTGTGAGATCTCTAGAAAGGTGTGGTGTAGATTTGGTAGGATAGAAATTAACGATGTTCTTTTTAGAATAGATTTAATTGAGTGGATTGATAGCAATTTGTTGGGGTCTGTTGAGTGGGCAAGGATCTTTGGGTTGACTTGTTGGTAGCAATGGACATGTAGAAATGAATCCATGTCTGAAGATGGATTTGTTATGCCTGTAGATGCAATATTTTGCACTATGTGGAGGAGGTAATGGGTGTGGTCTGTGGCAGAGGACAGATTGGAGATAAAACTCTACCCTTAATGTGTGGTTTTGTTTTGTTCTGTATCAAGACTCTAATGTGTAAAACACTTGAAAATTGGTGTGTTGTGATTGTGAAGTTTTCATTTAACAGTTGCGTGGTCTGTTTAACTATGTATTGTGATTATTTGAAATAAAAATTAGGATAAATCTTCAACTTTTGGTAAAAATAAATAAATTAATATATAACATAAAATTTAAAACATAGCATGTTTGACATATTTAACGTAATCTTAACAATTTGAAGTTGATGTTAACCAATAACAAGTAGTTTTTGTGAAACATTGCCTTACATATTTTATTGTTTGATAGATCATAATTTTTACATATTTTATTCCATTTTTTCCTAGTATTTTAATAATAATTTTGGACTAATTTAAATTTATTATATATTATTTGGATTATTATCTAATTTTGAGAAATAATATAGTTTTAGATTAATATTGGTATTTTGGACTTAAATTGTCAATATTTTTTACATGATTTAATTTTGTTAATCTTTAATTGAGTTTAATTTGAATTACCATACATCATTTGAGTCTTTAGCTATTTTGTGGGAAATTATAATTGTTGAAAAAAAATTATTTAAAAATATTTCACATGACATGAGATTTATTGTAGATATAATCAACGTAAATAAGTTCATTTTGGCTTTTCAGGATTTGGAAGACATTTTTTTAGATTCATTAAGAGTATGATAGGCATTTTTAATTAAGAAAAATTAAATAATTTTTTCACTTTTCTTTTTTCTTTTCGCTTATTGCTATTTTTGAATTGAATGGGAGAACTTTTCCTAAATTCTTCTACCCATTATCTTTATCGTTGGATCAATTCTCCACAAACTCTTCCTCTCACACACGGCCGCACCTCGGGTCTCTGGGTTTTTCTTCATCTGCATTTTCCGTTACTCCAGAGCTTATCTCCAGCGTCTTCATTATCCATAATTCTTCCCGAGAACACACCCAACACCAACTCCATTTAATCAAATCATTGCATTCCCTTTTGTTATTCTTCATTCATTCATGAATCACGGCCCCTCAATTTGACCCAAAATTGACACAAACAACGTCATTTTCCCATTCAGTTGCCTTTTGATCTCAATCTATTACTCAGTTTCCATTTCATTCTAACGCTACCTCATATCTCCTACACCATCCCATCTCTCCCATCAACTACTCTCCATTTCCATCAATTATTTCCCATGGCTGTGACTTTTTGCTTGGAGCTTGGAGGAAGAGCGCCATTCATGGGAGCTTGAACTAGCTTGGGAGACAATTTGGGATGAGCAATGAAAGAAGTTAGAGCCTAGGATTTGCACTATTAAAATGTTATATAAATAAACGCACTGTCCCAATCTACAATATTAATTAGTTGTTATTAATTAGCTGAAAAGAAACCCAATTTTAGGAGGTCCCATTGGTAGAACAGGTGATGGAGGTGAAGATCGTGCATTGGTACCCCAAAAAGCATGCTGTACAAACTCATTCTATATGAAGGTCAAGCAACACTATTGTCTACGTACAGAGATTTTTTTTTTTTTTGGGGACAGCATGGAACTTAGAGAGATGTATTTCGAGTGCGACAATGGTCCTTCATGCATGCCTCATGAAAAAAAAGAGGTAAACTAAAGAAACTAAATGCTGATTTCACATAGTATTGCACCAAAAATGATGTTATTGAAATGTTAAAGGGAAATATTGCACTAAAAATGAGTTTAGGGTATCAAACACTCCTAGACCTATAAATAGGTTAAGGATTAATTTTCCATTTAATCCTAGGTTTTGTTCAATCTCTATTAAATTTTTGTTGAATTTTTGCACATTCTTTGTGCAATTTATATGCATTCTTATATCATTTGGGAAGCTATTATAAAGCTTTTATTTTATTAAGAACCACCAAAAACCATAATTTTCAAAAGGAAAATCACTACTTTTAATTCCTATACTTCGCTCAAGTTTTATTATAGATCCTTATACTTTTAAAACAAATTAACAAAAAATAATAAATGAATTAAGTATATTCTTAAAAATAATTATATCTTCATTAAATGTTTTATATCAATGCTTTAATTTAATAATGAAAATTAAATGATATTATTGAAATCAATTTTTATATACAGATCAGATATTAATAAAGATTGTTATCTTATCCATAATTATCTTCATATATTTATTATTATATTATTGTGAGATCTTCATTATCATCTTCAACTCCTTATGGTTATTATATTATATTAATATCAGATATTTATTGTAATTGTAATTTCATTATA
Source organism: Prosopis cineraria (assembly GCF_029017545.1). Classification (NCBI taxonomy): domain Eukaryota; kingdom Viridiplantae; phylum Streptophyta; class Magnoliopsida; order Fabales; family Fabaceae; genus Prosopis; species Prosopis cineraria. Next base: position 19,839,881 of record NW_026555342.1, on the reverse strand, counting down.
GTGTAGATATTTAATTATTTCTATTATTTTCGTGTTCTTATTATTTTCTTCCTATCTTTAATTTACTATTAGATATTAAACAAAGATCTTTTAACTTTTTATTTATTTTCTTATCTCAAAATATTTTCTATTTTCCAATCTTATTATTTTTATTGTTTGTTATTTTATATTTATTCTATAGTTGTTATTTTTTGTTACTTTCTCATCGTAAAATATTCTCCTGTTTTCCATTCTTATTATTGTCATTATTGTATATTTTTATCGTTTTTATTTTACTTATTTTTATTATTTCTTATTTTTTATTTTTATAATTTTATATCATTATTATTTTATTTTTGGAAAATTATTATTTTTTACTATTTATTTTTACTATTTTATATAGTTGTTATGTTATTTATTTATTAGGGCTCAGCAATGTTCATAGCAACTATGTGCTTTGGAATTTTCACAATTGCTACGAGTAAACCCACCCCTATTTTAAATTATTTTGTGAAAATTAATGTTCTAGAAAATCTTTATCATTTTTTGGCTCCTTATAATTCTTACTCGTTTGTAACTAAGTTCTTAAATTTCAACCTACTACAACTCAATTTCCATATAACTTTGACCCAAAATAATAGAAAAGTATGAAGAAAATTTTCTTGATCTTTTTCTATAATATTTTGATTAGCTAATGGTTAAAGTTAACATTTATTTATAATAGAGACAACAGTGTATCATTTTAAAATAATGTTGAGGGGAACATTATATCAAAACTGAATTTAAATCACAGATATTTTTGGACCTATATGTAGTTTAGGGGTTAATTTGCCATCTAATCCTAGGTTTTATTCAATCTCTATTAAAATTTTGTACAATGTTTGTGCAATTTATGTGCAATCTGTAACACCTCATTTATAGGATTCATTCCCAAACTCTTATATCATTTGGGAAGTGATTATAAAGCTTATATTTTATCAAGAACCACTAAAAACCATAATTTTCAAAAGGAAAAACACTATTTTTGATCCTTGTACTTTGTTCAAGTTTTGTTAAAAGTCCCTACACTTTTAGAACAAATTAAACAAGAAATAATAAATGAAGAAAGTATATACTTAAAAGTGTATGGATCTATAACAAAACTCAAGCAAAGTATAGGGACTAAAAGTAGTGTTTCCTCTTTTCAAAACTTCACTTTGTTGCAAATTATTTTGTGAATTCTAGAATTTCTGGACCAACTTTTAAAAATCATAATTGATTCTAGAATTTATAGAAAACTTATTTTTGAGTGATTCTTGGTTTGTTTTAAACCTTGAAGAATCCTTTATTTCAAAAAAAAAATTGAAACTAGGTTTTAACCAGCCCAATTAGTATAGTTTATTCTTTTTCCCAAAACAACTCTGTTTTCATGTCCAGAACTTTAAGCAAAATGATGGAAAGTCTAACTAGAGCTACAGATATCCAAATCTTTTTGTGTCTTTTTGGAAAGATCTATATGTCTAGTATTTATCATAAAAATTTCAGAATCAAAACAAATTTTTGATATGTCTACTACAGTGACTAATAGGCAATGCACAATGGAGATGCGGAAATACAGCACTTAATACATTTGCATCTTAAACATGTTTATTAGGCAATATCTTACCATGAAATTGAGTCTATCATTTCTTGACATACCAGAAAGGGTTCAATTACATACTTCCAAATAAGCCATTCATTCCATAATACTTTTACACAATTTTCTAATATTGTTTGACGACAAAATACACATATCATAACAAAACTTTGAAGGCGATTATGCATCCCGCCCCTTGAGCTTCTCTTTGGACATGCTAGGCCCTAAAATGTCAGTAGTTTTGGGGTAAGATTTGGGAAAATATCAGTAGCACAAACCAATCATATAAATAAGCAAGCTCAACAAAAGGATAAGCATCAACTTCTACCATAACATTTGAGTACACATGTTCAAATATGGCTAATACTCATAGCCAAGACATAGCAGTGGCACACTTCCAAACATAACAATATACAATCAACAATGAATATGTTCATCATATCATTATGGAAAGCTAACAACTTATCATAATATATCAAGCAATACTTAGATGTAGAGGTTATGCACTATTCGAAGCTTCCACGACTTAGCCTCTCAAGCTTCCTTCCTTCCTTTCTCTCCTCCAAGCCACTCCTCAAGAGCACTCTCTCTTCTCTCCTTTGTATGTGTTAGCCAAATGTGTGTGTGGAGGAGGGGATGAGTGTCCATTTACAGAGGGAAGGAGGGGGTCATAGTCATCCTAGTCTACCCATGTAACCGTCGTACATGCCCCTTGCTTTCCTTACAAGTCTTTCCCTCTTTTGACAATTTTCCTTCTGAAGTCTCCATGCATAGCCATCTCTTCTCCTACAAGTCTCCTCTTTCTCTTCCCTCACTATGCATTTCTTTTTCTTTTTCTACAAGTTATCTAGTCACACGATGATTAATATTTTATTATTTGGCAACCAAAATACAGTGTTTGTGATTGGTTATGCTCTTGGAGGACCAATATGCTTCTCTTTTCACTCTATTGCTTTTAGAAAAGATGGATCCAAAATAGAAACGTCCACTTTGCATCACCTCTGGTTCTCCACTTATCGGAGACTAAAAATTTCAACAAGCTATATCAAGAAGTTCTAATTAGAACTCTTGTTTTTGGCATGTGGCCTCTCTGCGTGACTCATTTCTTTCTTGTTCAATTTCTCACAATTCATACAGTCCCTCTGGAATATTCTTTTGGTGCTCAGAATATGGATCTGCTTGTTTTGAAAGCTATGTTTCTGTTCGACACTCTTGAACCTATAATTTAGAGACTAATTTGTTATTCAGTTCTAGATTTTACTCAACCTCTATTAAATTCTTATACAATATTTATGCATTCTTTGTGCAACTCACTTACAATGTTTGTACAATTATCATGTAAAATGCATGATATTGGTCATAGTTTGAATGTGAATTATAATTTTGAATAGAGATTTAAATTTTATTAATGAATTAATTTCATTAAAAATAAAATAAAACATTTTATTTTAAAAAATAAATTGCCAAAATTTCTTACTAAAATATTAAAAACCATTAAAAAAAAATTTGCCCTCGTTGTTGAAGGGTTTTGGATCATCCAATTCCAATGGGCTTTGAAGTTTCAAAATTGCCATACCAACTCCAATGTTCTATGATGAATGTTTGGTATTTCTTTGAATTCATATCAAACAGAAGAACAAGTTCTTTGGCAAAATATAATAGAGGCATTAGGCTGTGATGACATTTTGCACTTTTTTTTATTTTTAATTGCTTTTTTAATGAAATATCTGTTTTACTTTCCTTCAACTATATGGCAGCTGCCGTCAAATATAGAGGAAATTATAACGAAGCACGAAGGAGAGGATGATGATGACAAGGAAATCATATTTGACAAGTTGGCCTATCTGAAACTTGATAAACTACAATGATTGAAGCATTTTTCTGGGTGTCCAAGTGGAAGATGATGACCAATTTCGGGACACCAATCTTCATAACACAATCTACCAATAGATTGTCCAGAATGCTCAATTATTAGTACAGATTACAGAATATTAAATTATGTTGCTCTAATTGGATTCTATCTTTGCCCGCAATTGTTTTACAACGATTTCGCGCATGAAGAGAAATTGTGTTAGATTAGATTCATGTTGCCACGATCAGGAATGACCAATTTCCAGAGTGCAACATTGTCCTCAAGCGGAAATTCTTCATGTAGAAAGTTTCAATGATGAATAGGTAACATTTCCATATACATTCCTTGTCATAAATGAATGTTTGTCCATTGCTTTTCTGGAACTCTCAGGGCTGCCACACCACCTTTACCAAATTAACCAACTTGGGTGTGCTTTGTGGACAATACTAAATAGCATTTGTCCTTTTCTGCTGACTCACTGTGTAACAACCCAATTTCTTTGTTTAAACAAATTAAAATTAAATTAAAATTTTTGGTATTATATTTTGATATTTAAAAAAAGACATTTTTGAATAAATGCAACCGGAGAGATTGATAGTTTAGTGGGAACCCCCCAGTAGCTTATGCCCTAGATTGAGTTCGAATCCCTGTAGCATAAAGGGAAAATTTTATTTTCCTTCAGATTTTCTAAATTACTAGATGCCCCTGTAAAAATAATAATAATAATAAAGAGATAAATAAATAAAAAATAACCCCACACCCCCCCCCCAATATATCAGATTTTTCATTTTCTCTCCCCTATTTTCATTTCAGAATACGCTGAAACAGAAAGAGTGAGAGAGCTCATAAAAAATCCTCTTCCTCCCCACCATTCTTCACCTTGCCCGTCACCCTTAAGGGGCTGCCGTCGCTGTAGATCGTGGTGTGGGTGTTGAAGCTGGCGGATCCTTCTTCCTATCTCTCTGCCTTGGTGAGCGTCACCCATATTTTCTCTTCCCCTGTTCGTATCGTAAAACGTTCCGGCTCTGTCACTGCTGTTCCAGTGAAGGGAGCTTCGACTCCTCCTCTTCATTCCACTGTTGCTTCCTTGGTGAGCAAAGTACCGCCTTCTTTTCTCTTTCTCCTTCGTTTGAGAGCATATAGTGATGGGGGAAACTGTTGAAATTTGACTAAGAAATTGATTGCTGAAATCGTGGAATTTTGCTTCATTGTTGAATGTTCTAGCAAGCTTAAATTGAAGATTAGTAAGCTCACTTTAAATAGGTGACTCTATTATATTTTCTTTGGTGGTTGTGTGAGGATCATGGATTTAGATTTGGTAACTCTTTTGAGTTTAAATTGATTTTTGTTGAATAAATGAAATTGGAGAAGTTTGATAAATTTAAAATTTCATATTGAAAATTTTTGGGAAATAAATTTAAAGAGTAATATGTTGTTGTATGGTTTGATCTTGAGTGCATATAAGGTATTTGATGAAATATTTGATAAGATAATTTTGATCTGTGGTAGCAAATAAATGTGATAACTGTATGATTGTTGCTTAAACTATTATAGTAGACAATTATTTGGTTGGAGATTACATTAGGAAATTTTGGAGAAATATATTTGATTAATAAATTTATGTTAAGGTTGGTTTGTTTGTTTTCCCTCTTATGTTGGCTTTTAGGTGCATATAAAGTGTCCACGGGGGAAGGAAGTTTTATGAAAATTGAATGCATATGAGTGATAATGTTGAATAAATAATAATTGTTTATTTCTATAGGAAGGCTTGGAAATCTTGAATGACATTATATGCATGTTTGTTAAAGATTTATTGATTTAAACTTAGCAAGCATCTTCTTTGTGAAAGGTTGTTGTTGAGATTTTCTATTTTCAGTTCTTAAAATTTGTTTGGATTGAAGATTTTGGATTTATAAATTGCTACAGGAAATAATAATAATGTTCCTTTGAGTATTAGGAAATTAAGGTACAGACAATATTACAAAAGCAACTAGTTAAAAGTAAGTTATATACTTGAGAATATCTTAGGTAAGTAAATAATGTCGCAATGACTCTTTGACAAATTATTTTCATAAAAATATTGATTTAGCATACCCATGTGCCATCTCTGTTATTTATATAACCCTTTTATTTTTGCAAGAACAAATAATAGAGTATTTTAATTTGTTTATTTATTTATTTATTTTGATTCATAATCTTAATTTTATTATCAATTGTCACACATGTAAATGTTTTTATTATATTATATTATATTATATTATATTATATAGTATATGTTGGATTTATCTTTGTATTTACCATATTGAAAATGTTTTTACAGAATGATTTAAGTATCATGATTCATGTATGGGATATATATATATATATATAGATGAATTTATGTATACTGAATATGATGAGAACTATTGAGAAGAGATAATATATTGGTTTATCAACCCATGCATGCTTGATTTAAAATGTGGGACCAAATCAAAAAGTTAGTTGCTAAAAGCAGTACCATTAGTCCTTAGTATGCCATGGTATACCTAGCTAGTGAGGTGCTAGTCTCATGCGACAGCCAATGTAGTGGAATGGAGGGATGTTTATTCGTGAGCATGGTATTCAAGTTTGTTTTCGTAGGCCTTGGGCCTGCGCTTGATTTCATGAGCTTTCTACTCGCGCTTATTTTCATGGCTTTGAGCTGTGCTTGGTTACTTACCCTCATGAATTATGTGTTCATGCTTGTTAGTTATTTATTCTCGTAGATTGTGTGTTCACACTTGTTAATTGTTTTGATCAAGTCCTACTAGAATTTTGAAGCTTATTTTTTTATATTGATCTCATAAAACAAATTATTATTTTTAGTTTTTTTTATTTTGTTTTAACTTCATAATTCTCAATTTGTTCAAGCATATGTTGAGGTTAAAACTAGAACTTGAGTTTCTAATCATTTCTATTTGAGTTCATATATTCCTTGTCTTTATGTTTTCATAAGTGACGATATATGAGGTAAATTGTTATATTATTTCAATTGACTATGTTATTAAGCTTATAATTAACTTAATATATTTTTCATTACTTATTTCAACTTTAGATTGGGACATTATGCATGAGAAAATTATTTTTTTATCTCAGATTCATTTGACAATGTTGAATCACTTGTTAAGTTCTGAGGGTCTTTTAGCTAAGCCAGGTGGAGATTTAATTAAAAATTATTTCTTTTTTGATGTTAGTATAGAATTTATGTATTTTACTTTGAAAATATGGTTAGGGTATATTGTTGTCATATACTTTGCCTGGGGTTGAAAGTAGCAAAGCTCCTAGTTGTTGTGGTTTTTTTTTTTTTTTAAATGGTATTGTAGAATATTTGGAAAGTCTTAGTTAGAGAGGAGATATTGTAAAAATTTCAAGCTTGAAGAATGTATGGTTATATATATATATATATATATCGTGCCGGTTATGGTGAAATTTTGGGGCGCGACACACTGCATACAGTTTCAAGACATAATATATATATATATATATATATCCACGTTTGCAAGTTTGAAGGTTTGGTTGAATATTTTGCCCAAAAAAAAAAGTTTGCTTCAATATTCTTTTCAGCCAGTGTGGGATGAGGAATATGTCACTGTTTTTTGTCATATATGTATACAACAATAAGTTAAGGAATACATGGAGAACTTGGGCTTGGCCAAAGCTCCAACCTTGCATGTGATTTGTTTTATGAAAAAATAATAATAAAATTTCTCTAAAATATATAAATGATAAGTTAGTTCCTCAAAATGTCATGATTCCCTTGAAGTCTTTAGAGACTTTTTTATCATTAATGAGTTTATATAAATTATTAAATTACCTTTATTGAAGATAAATGATTTACAAGTTTTGTTTAAATATTTATAACTTTCCTTTTTATATTCACAATAATACAATAGTAAATAATAATGAATTTAACATGCAAAGTTGTAATTTGTTATTGCATTGTTACGAATATAAGAAGGAAAGTTGTGAATATTTAAACAAAACTTATAAATCATTTATTTTTAGCGAGGGCAATTTGATGATTTATATAAATTCATTAATGATAAAAAAGTCTCTAGAGATTTCAAGGGAATTATGACATTTTGAGGGACTAACTTATCATTTATATACTTTAGAGAAATTTTATTATCATTTTTCCTTATTTTATTGTGTATTATGACTCTAATGTATATATAAGACTCGAGAATTCGTGTGTTGTGATTGTGAAGTTTTCATTCAACAATGGTGTTCGATTTGCTCAGGGTAGTGTTTGCTCTTAGGCGAGTGGTGGCCTTAGGTCTCAAAAAATGTTTACCTATACTATATATAATCAATTTTTATTTTTTCCATTAAACATTAATATTAATTATATATATAAATTGAAAATAAGAGTTTTTCTTAACAACAAAAAACATTAGTTTTGATCTCAAGTATTGGCCATATCATATATGTTTCTCTTCTTTTACTGTTCATTTGAGATTGTGATTGTTTTTTTTTTTTATAGGGTTTGAAGCGGCAAAAATGTCAAATAGAAAATTTGAATATGGTTTAATAAATTAAAAAAATTGAAAAATTGATTCAATAACAAGGTGGCGCTCTAGATAAATTTACTACTATTCACAATGAAAAAGATGTAGCAACATTAGTGGTTTCATTTCCAATGAAAAAAACCAAAAGATGATAAAAATTTAAATGAAGATGATTTAATAGAAGAAATTGTTGAACATAATAATCGTACATCAAATAAAACATCTCAAAATATTTATAATGCAGGACAAAGGAAAAATATTGATTTAAATTTTATAGATAGGGTCCTATCAAAAAGCTAGAAAAAGTGATATGAAAATAGATAAATAATAATATATTAGGCCTTTTAAATAATTGGGAAAACCACAATTAAATATCCATGGAGACAATTAATTATGATGTATGATTCTGATAGTACTCTGTAAGACCAAATGACCTAAATATAATTAAAATTTATTGTGAAAAGACAATACTCCTAATGTATTTTTGCTATAACGAGGGAAATTGATTGTTGTTAAAATGAGAATGAGATTTTTTTTTTCTTGAATGGAGACTTGTTCACCATATTATAACAATTCTTCTACCGAATTAATATTTTGTAGTTGTTAATGAAGGAATTGATTATTATTAGAATGAAAATGAGACTTGCTTTTTTTTTTTAATAGGGAATTGTTGTTCACTGAATCACAATACTTGTTCCTCTCCGCTACCAAATTAATTTTTTGGAGTTGTTATTAGAATGAAAATGAGACTTGTTTTTGTTGAATGAAGACTTGTTCATCAAATTATAACACTTGTTCCTCTCCACCACCAAATTAATTTTTTAAAGTTGTTAATAAGGGAATCAATGGTTTTAAAAATGTGAATGGGAATTTTTTTCCCAAATGAGAAGTTATTGTTAAAAAGGTATATAATATACACATGAAGGATATTTTTATCTTCTAACAACAAAAATAGGTACTTTGGTCCTATAAAGTAATTAATATTAAAATTATTTAATCTTGCAACATAATTAACTCACTCCAGGAGTCCTTGATTATGATTTTCCCTAAATAATTTCACTTTAGACATCAAAGCTCCTTCACGCGGCCCTAGGTTTGCTTCAATCAGACACTGGTACACTTTATGTGATTAAATTCCGGTGTTTGCGGTTGAGATTATTGTTATTAAAATTGGACCAACGAACATGGGGGAGCGCATGGGATAAGATTAAATTAGCTTGTACTGCTAAATTCAATAGTATTACTTGCTAAAATTGATCAAGAACTAATCCCTACAAAGGTCAGAATTTATAAGTCATACACTGGACTCTTACCTTTTGGATTACCTGAGAAGATATAGTAGCTAGAATACGAAAAGAACTTTTACCCATTCTTTCTTAAGTCAATCCTAAAGAACAAACTCTCTACTTGAATAAATGAAATAACTGGTATGTAAATAAGGCTATATAAATTATAGAATCATTATATTCTTAAACTAGAATCGTGACACCTGTGTATTCTCTCTTATCCTCTCTGTACTGAGCATGTTGATTTCTCAAAATATTGATGAGGCGGATTTGGATCCTCTCATAGTTTGTTTCTCCCATTTTCTTCTCTCCATCTTATTTTATTACTTTATAAAAGATATTATTATTAAAAAATAATTATGTATTTAAACTATTAAAACTTCATTCTCACAACTGTGGACTAGACTCGAAAATAGGCAAAATATTTTTAAAATTTATAAGGGGAATGACATAAAGCGATTGATTAAAATATTAAATTAAATTTAATCTTTTAATTCAAAAGATTTAAAAATTCAAGAAAAGACCAAAATCTTTTAGTATGAATTGCTTTACAAATTTGCTATTCTTATTCTCTAATTTGCAATCATCAAAATAAGCATTTGCGTGTGAAATTTCCTAATTTGTAAAGGAAAAATTTGTGAAACATATCACAATTTTTTTAGTGATTTGCTACTCTCATACTTGTATTTATAATTCTCAAAACAAGAATGTGTAAGTAAGATTCATTAATTTATAAAGCAAAAATGATTTTCAAGTAATGATATACTCCTCTAATTCCTATTGTATGGCATATTCTAGAAAGATTCCTTGATCTTTAATATAAGGCATATGGAGGATTATTAAAAACTAGCTATTTTTCAATTTTACCCTTGTTGTAAATTCAATTTTATAACTTATCATATACTCCCTCCGTTCCAAATTATAGGGCACTTTTAAAAAATTTTCTCCATCTTAAAATATAAGATAATTTGGGTATATTAAAGTTTCATTAAATGCATCAATTCCAAATTTATCCTTTCTCTCTTTATAATTAATTTTCATCCATTTTTTTCAATATATTAAATGATAGATATTTTTAAAGTTTATATTTTTGTTTTGAAAATATAAGATTGTTAAGTATATTTAATAAGGTTTATTGGTATATTAAATTTTGCCTAAAAGTGTCTTATAATTTGGGATGGAGGGAGTACTATACATCTCTCTCTTCCAATTTTTAATAGGAGTAAAGTAAAAAAATTATTTTAAAACATTTAATGAATTAACTATCATTTCTTGATTTCAGTGAATTAATTAAAAGTGGCTTATAATAAAAATTAGAAGGAGTATTTGACTAGAAAAATTTTATAAATTAGCAAACATGGCTTGCAAACTTTTGTTTCCAAAGTTATAAATCATGGAACGAAGGGTATCAAATTTTCAGACCAATTCACTAAAATAAGTTTAGCCATTTTTTTAATTTTCAAATCTTTTGGTCCTCATTTAAGTCTAATTTTAATTCAATCTTTTCGTCCATTAATGTCATTTCCCCTAATATATACTCTATTCATTCTTATCTATAAGACATATAAAGAACGAATTTTTTTGATCATATTTATGAATCATGTCATTAAATTTTGTTCATGATTTTCTTAATTAACAATCAAAATTAACTTGTGTTAACAACAACAGTCAAATTGCGCCATTCTTAAAAGTTAAGGAAACAATTTGAATAGTAAATAATTTTAGTATCTATGATGATACTTGACCTAAGGTTCATGATGATTTGTTCATTTACCCTTTTATAAATGATATTATTATTTAAAAAACAAATATATATTTAAAATACTAAAATATATTCCAAATAGTTCACATCTGTGGACTACCCTTGACTATAAACAATATTTTAAAAATATATAGGGGGAATGACATAAAAGGATTAATTAAAAGATAAGATTAACTTTAAATAAATGTTAATAAAAATTTAGAAATTTAAGAAAGACCAAAAATCTTAGTTTGAATTGCTTTACAAATTTGCTACTCTTATTCGATAGTAATTTGCAGCCATCAAAATAAGTATTTTCATCTGAAATTTATTAACTAGTAAAGGAAAAACTTGTTAAACATTTCACAAATTTTCTGTGGCTAGCTACTCTTATACTCTTATTTATAATTCTGAAAATATGAATTTGTAAGTAAAATTAGTTAATTTATGAAGGAAAACAATTTTCAAGTAATGACATACTCCTTCTAGTCCTTATCATAGGGTACCTTCTAAAAATATTTTTTGATTTTTAATATAAGGCAAGTTGAGAGTTGTTTATTATCATTTTCCAATTTCACCTTTGTTGTAAATTTAATTATATAGCTTATGGTATATTGTGTATCTCTTTCTTTCCATTTTTAGTAGGGCTCAAAAATATTGTTTTAAAACATTTAATGAGTTCACTGTCAGTTTTTGATTTTAGGGAAGTAATTGTAAGCGACTTATAACAGAGATTAGAAGGAGTATTTGCCAAGAACATTTATATATTGGCAAATCTGGCCTGCAAACTTTTTTTAATTTTTAGAGCAATTCACTAAAACACCTTTGGTCCTTTTTTAATTTTCAAATTTTTTATCCTTATTGAAGTGTAATTCAATTTTTTTGTTCTTTAGTGTCATTTTCCCTAATATATAGTACTATCTTATATCCTATTTATAAGGTATAGAATGAAAGAATTTTTTGATCATATTCATAAATCATGTCATTAAATTTTTTGCATAAGTTTCCTCAATTACCCAACACTATTGAGAGACAATACCTTGTTAAAGAATATATATTTAATATGGCCAAGGTAAAAAATTATTAAATTTTTAAATAAAGTTAATGACTTTTAAGAAAATAAGTTCTAGTAAAACATGTTTGAAGTATTTTATAAATAGAATGGGAGGAAGTATTTAGTTTATAGGTGTCAACTATTGAAGTTAATTTTTTACAGTTTAAATCATTTTATTTTATTCAATATTATTTTTTTAATCATGATCATCTATAATTATCTTTGCCGTTCTTTGATGCGTTTCATCGAACTTGTGGCAGGCCCTAGAGTAAATATAATCAGCACAGACTTGAAAGGTTTAATGCACTTCTCCGATTTAAAAAAAAAAAAATTGTAAACGTGCATTTTTGCATCACTATTCTTTAAGTAGTTTATTATCATAAATTATTTATGTAGTATTTTTATCTATAAAGTAAATGAAATCACAACGTTAAATAATAGATACTAATAATTAATATGGTGCGATAAAAGGTAGTTTGATTATCTAATAGAAATTTGTGAGTATTTAATCCCAGTATAAAGAATACTATATTTTAATTATTTTCAAAATAAAAATACTATACTAAATGATTTAAATTGTTGAATGTTACTCGAAAAAAATTTTAAGAGAAAAATACACATTTATCAAAAAAAAAATGCCAGGTGTTATGAAATAGAGACTAAGAGTATAAGAGAATGTATAATATTATATTGAGAGAATAAGGAGCTTTTTTTATTTCAGTGTGTCGAATACAACTAAGGTGCCTTTTATTTATAAGCACAAATATATCAATTAAAGTGAATAAAAAATAGAAGATAATAATAACTGAAAGATATTATAGTAACCGAAAGATATTGGAGAATTTGAGATAATGGACATTCACATAATATCCTAATATTCATAACACTCTCCTTTGGATGTCCAGATATTACGCGTCATTAAAACCTTACTAAGAAAAACCTCATGAGACAAAAACTTAGTTAAGGAAAAAGATTACACAATATCATTATATTTATTGAAGTTGCCTTATTAAAAACCTTACCAGGAAAACCTAGTGGACAAAACCTTGGTTAAGGAAAAAAGAGTGTAACATAACTTTTACTCCCCTTGATGACGATGTCACTTAATATTTCTTAGCTTGTGAACCCTGATTGTGTATACAAGCTTCTCAAAAGTTCAAGTAAGAAGTGTTTTAGTCAACAAATTTGCTAGATTATTGCTGGAATGAACTTGTTTAATTTGGATTTCTCCATTTCTTTGAATATATTGTGTGAAGAAGAATTTTGGCAAAATATGCTTTGTTGTATCTCCTTTAATATATCATTCTCTCAACTGGGCAACACATGCAGCATTATCTTCACATATGATTGTTAGGATCATTTTTTTAGAAGAAAGAGCACAAGTGATTTGGATGTGATGGATCACAGATCTTAACCAAATGCATTCTCGCCTTGCTTCATGCATTGCTTAAATTTTTGAATGATTAGAAGATGCAGCTGCTATCGTCTATTTTATAGATTGCCATGAAATAGCAGTGCCGCCACAAGTAAACAAGTAAACCATTTGAGATCGACCATATGAGGATCTAACATGAATCCTGCATCTGCATAGCCTATTAAATCCTATTTGATTTTACTAGAATATAATAAACCTATATCTATAGTACCTTTAAGGTAATGTAGAATATGTTTAACTCCATTCTAATGTCTTCATGTTGGTTAAGAACTATACCTTGCTAATAGATTAACAGCAAATAATATATCAGGTCATGTATGACTAGCAAGATACATTAGTGCTCCAATGACAATAAGATATGGTACTTCTAGACCAAGTAGTTCTTCATCCTCTCCTTGAGGCCTAAAAGGATCTTTGTCTTTGTCCAAAGATCTAACAACCATTGGAGTAGTGCTTGAAGGATGTGCTTTGTCCATATAAAATTACTTTAGGAAACGTTTTATATATGCTTCTTGGTACAGAAAAATTCTACCATTCAAATATTCAATTTATAATCTAAGGCAAAATTTTGTCCTTCCCAAATCTTTCATCTCAAATTCTTTCTTCAAGCAATTCATAGCTTTTGGAATCTTTGTAGGAATTCCAATAATGTTTATGTCATCAACATAAACTGCTATTATTACATATCCATTTTTAAATCTTTTTTAGAATAATGCATGGACAAATATGAGCATTCTTATATCCTTCATTTATTAAGTATTCATTAAGATGATTATACCACATGCGCCCAAGTTGTTTGGCACAAAAACTGAATGAAAACAAGCAATTCTTATTCTTTTCAAGTCTGAGCTCCTTACACAACCAAAGGGCCCTATTTATAGTTCTAGAATCATGAAAACTGAAGCTTACAAATTAAAAGGGGGGTTACAGGAATAAAGGGAAGGTTACAAAGAGTTTATTATGCTCCATTATGCATCTTCCGTTTCTGCTCTTTCCATTTCATCTCCATTATGCATCTTCCGTTTTTACTCTTTCTGTTTCATCCTCCTCAGGTTAGGCAGAACTTGCCCTCGAGTCAAATTCATCATCTTCATCAATGTACGGAGATAGATCAGCGACATTAAAGGTGGCAGATACACAATAAGAACCAGGTAATTCCACCTTGTAAGCATTGTTGTTGATCTTTTGCACTATCTTGAAGGGACCATCAGCTTTCGAGGACAACTTAGCATTTAGTTGTTTAGGAAATCGTTCCTTTCATAAATGTATCCAAACTAAATTGCCCTACATTAAAAGTTTGATACTTTCGATACTTGTCACGTTGAGTCTTGTATCTCAAGTTCTGCTTCTGTATTCGGACACAAACTTGTTCATGTAACTTCTTGATTTCCTTAGCCCGTTGGTCAGCATCAGAACTATATTGCTGCTTATCAAGTGAAGGGGTCAAATCTAGTGGACTAAAGGGACGAGTGCCATAAACAACTTCAAACGGACACTTCCCAGTTGCTTGGTTGACAGAGTTATTATAAGCAAACTCAACTTGAGCAAGAATGAGATCCCACTGCTTTAAATTCTTTCCCATGAAACTACGAAGAAGATTACCAAGAATCCTGTTTATAGCTTCTGTTTGGCCGTCTATCTGGGGATGACTAGCACTGCTAAACTGGAGCTTAGTTCCCATCTTCTTCCATAGTGTCTGCCAAAAGTGGCTGAGAAACTTTACATCATGGTCAGAAGTGATAGTCTTGGGAATGCCATGAAGACGCACAATCTCCTTAAAGTATAAGTCTACTACTTGAACACATCATTAGTCTTCTGGCATAGAAAAAAATGGCCATTTTTGAAAAACGATCCACAACTACCATAACAAAATCTTTTTGCCTCTGAGTCTGTGGTAAACCTAGAATAAAATCCATAGTTATATCTTCCCAAGGTGCTTTGGAATTGACAGAGGCATGTATAGTTCAGTATTCTGACCCTTGGATTTAGCCAAGTGATAAATTCTGTATCTTTGTATATGCCTGTTGACATCCCGTTCAAGTTGAGGCCAGTAAAAGTTCTCCTTCACTAGGTCAACTGTTTTATCCGGTCCAAATGTCCAACTAATCCACCATCATGTGCTTTTTAAATTATGGCTTCTCTCAAGGAACCCTGTGGAATACAAAGGTGTTTACCTTGAAATAAAAACCCATCGTGTTTGTAGAATTGGTGAAAAGTTTAATTTACAGTTGCTTCCCATACTCCTCAAAAATCAAGATCATTCTAATACAACTCTTTGATAAGGTCAAATCCAACAACCTTAATTTGTAGTGTTGTAAGTAGCACATGGCGATGACTAAGGGCATCAGCTATGGAGTTCAAAGTTCCAGCCTTATGTTTGATAAGGAATGGATAAGACTATAAGAGTTCACTCCAACGAGCATGTCTGCGACTGATCTTCTATTGGGAATTCAAATACTTGAGAGCCTCATGATCAGAAAAAAGTATGAACTCTTTATTCAAGAGATAATAACTCCAATGTGGAGAGCTTGAACAATGGCATAGAATTCCTTATCATAGGTAGAATATCTAAGCTTGGCATCATTAAGCTTCTCACTATAAAAGGCAATGGGATGGCCCTCTTGGCTTAAGATAGCACCAATACCGGTGTTAGAAGTATCACAACTAACTTCAAACACTTGGTCAAAGTTAGGAAGAACTAGGACTGGAGCTTCAGTTAACTTCTTCTTAAGCTCTTTTGAGCTTTTCTAAGCTTGCTCTGTCCACTGAAACTTCTCTCCTTTGGTGCAATATGTAATTGGTGCAACAATTGAGCTAAAATTATGAATGAACCTCCTATAGAAAGAAGCTAATCCGTGGAAGCTTCAAATCTCCTGGATAGATTTTAGAATTGGCCAGCTGTCAATGGCTGCAACTTTACTTAGATCAACGCGAACACCCTCTGCGGTAATGATGTAACCCAAAAACACAACTTCGCTGGTAGGAAGGTGCACTTCTTAAGATTTACATAAAGCTTCTGTTCACACAAGGCTTGCAGAACTTGCTGCAAGTGATCTAAATGCTCCTCTTGATTCTTACTGTAAATAAGAATATCGTCAAAGTACACAACAATAAATTTACCAATGAAGGGTCTCAATACTTGACTTATCAAGCGCATAAATGTGCTAAGGGCATTTGTTAACCCAAAAGGCATCACATTCCACTCATATAAGCCATCTTTGGTCTTGAAAGCGGTCTTCCACTCATCTCCTGGCCGAATTCTGATTTGATGGTACCCACTACGAAGGTCAATTTTAGAGAAAGTAGTGGCACCATACAACTGGTCTAACATATCATCAAGCTGAGGTATTAGAAACTGATACTTAATAGTGATCTTGTTGACGGCTCAACAATCAATGCACATTCTCCAACTTCCATCCTTCTTAGGTACTAGAAGAATAGGTACAGCATAAGGGCTGACACTTTCTCGAACTAACCCTTTCTTCAATAACTCTTCAACTTGCCGTTAGACTTCGGCATGTTCCTGGGGACTCATCCTATAAGCAGGCTTATTAGGATGACTACTCCTGGAACGAAGTCAATGGCATGCTGTATGTCTCGCATTGGAGGCAACCCTGGTGGTATCTTATCAGATATTACATCTGGAAATTCTGACAATAGCAGAATGACTCCAGGTGGATTGGCTATCTCGTTGTTCACCTCAAGTACTAACGGTTTAGATTTCGACACCTTGAATTCCTCCTTAGTCATCAAAGACACTAACGGTTTAGAGACACTAGATTCCCTTAAAGATTGGCTAATCTCGCTGGGTGGCAGAGGTGCTAGTGTGAACTTAACACCATCTTTCATAAAAGAATAGGTGTTCGTTCGCCCGTTGTGCATAGCATGTCGGTCATATTGCCATGGCCTCCCTAAGAGAAGGTGGCATGCATCCATGAGAACAACATCACATAAAACTTCATCACAATATTGATTCCCAATAGAAAAGGTCACAAGGCATTATTTAGAAACTTTTATCTCATTTCCTTTGTTGAGCCAGTGAAGCTTGTAAGGTTGCGGATGATCTTGTGTTGGCAACTTCAATTTCTCCACCATGTAGTTAGATACTACATTTTCACAACTTCCACTGTTAATGATGACATTACAAACTTTTTCGTGGGCCGTGCAATGAGTATGAAAAATGTTGCGTCGTAGCCAAGGTTCTTCTTTGACTACTGTTGTATGCAGACTTCGACTAAGCACCAATGCTTCTCCTTGATCAGCAGGTGTGACCTCCTCATCATATACGGGATTAGTGCCGTAGAACTCAGCGTCCTCCTCATCTTCTTCAAGTGCTTCATACCCTGATCCTTCCTTAATGGTAACAACCCTTCAAGTAAGACAGTCCACAGCAATGTAGCCAAATCCTTCGCATTTAAAGCATTTTACTGCTTTAGAACACTAATCATATTTTCCTCTTAATCTTTCTAGGAATTATGGATAAGGAATGGATGTCTGCCAATCATCTATCCAAGGAATATTGGAATAAGGTGGCATATTTTGTTAAGCTTGTAATTAAACATGCGGAGAACCCTACTAGGATTGTTTACCTGTGTTTAAAGTGTGGTCTTATAAAGTGGCTTAGTCCAGATACTTATGAAGAACACTTAGTGATTAACAGAATGAATAAAAGTTACAAGTGTTGGACAATGCATGGTGAGACAAGCGATGATATTAGTTGTAGCCAAAAGCATAGTGAAAGCCGTGTATCATCTCCTAATTATTTTAACATACGCACACTTGAGGATGATTGTCTCAAACATATGGCTAAAGTAGTTGAAGAGGACCTTGAGGATTGTCCAAAAATGTTTGAGAAGTTGAAAAGTAATGTGAAGACGCCGTTGTATGCTGGTTGTAGTATACCAAAGTTGTCAGTAGTGTTAAAATTGTACAACATGAAGGCAAAACATGGATGGAGTGATGCAAGCTTTACTAAGTTACTTGGGTATTTGAAAGTAGAATTACTTCCTAAGGAAAATAAGCTTCCTTGTCAAACATATGACGTAAAACAAGTACTGCAATCAATTGGCATGAGTTATGAAAAGATACACACATGCCTTAATGATTACCTTTTATTTTGAAGTGAATATGCATTGTTAACTGAGTGTTCAAAGTGTAATGCCTCACACTACAAGCAAAACAGATCGAGTCCCGTGAAGGCACTATGGTATTTTTCAATCGTGCCTAGATTTAGACATATGTATAGCAGTGCAGAAGTTGCAAAAAGCTTAACATGGTATGCGGATGAAAGGATAAAAGATGACATGCTTCGTCACCCTGCTGATTCTCCACAATAGAGAAAGATTGATTATGAGTACAGTAAATTCAAGGAAGAGAGTAGGAATCTATGCCTTGCATTGTCTACTAATAAGATGAATCCTCATGGTCTTCAAAGTAGTAGCAATAGCACATGGGGTGTTATTTTAGTGATTTATAACCTTCCTCTATGGCTTTGCATGAAGCAAGTATATGATATTATCCATGTTAATTGCAAGACCCAAGCAACCTGGGAATGACTATATATATATATATATATTTGGCTCCTCTAATTGATGATTTAAAGATCATGTGGGAGTCAGTATAGAGGTATATGATGGGTATAGAGAAGAAAAATTCAATTTTAGAGCTATGGTCTTCGGTATAATCAATGACTTTCCTGCTTATGGTAATCTGTTAGGGTATAGCATTAAAAGGCAACTTGGATGCCCTATTTACGAAGAGGAAACACATTCTATGAGGCTTCAACATGGGATGAAGAATGTTTACCTTAGGCACTATAGGTTTTACACCAAAAAACATCATTATAGGCAGTTGAGAAAAGCATTCAATGAAAATCCAAAAGAAGGTCAGACACCTTTGTCGTTAACTAGTAATTAGCTATTTGAGAAGATCAAGGATTTGAATATTGAATTAGCAAACCATTTGCAAGGAACCTTAAGACAAGTGGATGGAAGAAGAGATCTATTTTCTTTGAACTCCCTTATTGGACCACCTTGGATGTTCAGCATTTTCTTGATGTCATGTATATTGAGAAAAATGTCCGTGAGAGTCTTATTGGGACTTTACTCCAAGTGTTAGGAAAAACAAAAGATGACATAAAGGTAAGGTTGAACATGGTTTCTTTAGAAATAAGAGAAGAATTGGCACCCCAAGATAAAGGGAATTGTACCTTTCTCCCTCTAGTAGCTCATACGCTATCTAAGAAAGAGAAAACTGCATTTTGTGAGTTTCTTAATGCAATTAAAGTTCCTAAGGGCTACTCTTCAAATATAAAAAATATTGTATTAATGAAAGATCTGAATTGAATGGTTTAAAGTCTCACAATTGCCATGTTTTAATGGAAGATTTCATTCTGATTGCTATACGTGCAATTTTACCCCTTAACGTATGAGGGACGATCACTAAGTTATGTTTATTTTTCAACTCCATTTGCAGTAAAGTAATTAACCCACATAAGTTGCCAAGGTTACAAGCTCAAATTGTATTAATATTATGTAAGCTTGAGATGTATTTTCCACCGACATTCTTTAATATTATGATCCATCCAACTGTTCACTTAGTTAAGGAGGTTCAAAGTGTGGACCTGCTTATTTAAGATGGATGTATCCTATTGAGCGTTATATAAGATTTTAAAAGGCTATGTGAAAAATGAGAGTTGACTGAAGGGTTGCATTATTGAACGGTATATTTATGAAAAGGTCGTTGACTTTTGTACTGAGTACTAGAGTCATATTAGCTATGTTGGGCTTCCAAAGTCTCGACATATGAGTAGAATAAGTGGAGAGGGATCATAATGAAAACAAAGTCATTACTATCTCAAGTGTATAATGGGAGCAAGCTCACCTATATGTGTTGCATAACACTGAAGAGGTTGAAGAGTATGTAGACAAGTATATGGTTGAACTTAGGAGGGATAATCTCAATAGATTAGAAATTTGGTCATGCCAAGGAACACAATAAAACTTTTACAAGATGGTTAAGGAGCACATTCTTTAAATGTTAAATGTTGATTCCAATTAAGTTTCTAAAAAATTGAGATGATTAGTTAACGGTCCAAGCAGATAAGCCATTTCTTACACTGCTCACCTTGTCAATGGATACATTTTATATAAGGGAGCAAGATGATAGAAGTGTAATGCAAAATAGTGGTGTAACTCTTGCAGCTCATTCCATGCATATTTCCAACACTAAGGATAAAAATCCTATTTATGCAAACATGTCATACTTTGGTATAATTAAGCATATATGGGATTTAGATTACATATCCTTTCGAGTTTCAGTTTTTAGGTGTAAGTAGATTGATTAAAAAAAATAGCTTGAAATTTGATTATCAATTTGGATTTCTACAAGTCAATTTGAACAAGGAAAAGTATAAAGATGAGCTTTTCATTTTGGCACAAAAGCCAAATAAGTGTTTTATGTCCTAATAAGGGATGGTCTATTCTTATGTTACATGAAAAAATAAATGAAAATGTAGTAGTTGAAGATGATCCATTTGAAGGGACATCAAATCAAAGTAACGACACTGTTGATGAAGCTCTATACATGAGAAATGATCACAATGAAACATTTTGATTTCAAAGAGGGGTAAATTATTTCAGCATAAGAAAAAAAATATTTCAAAGAGAGGGAAATAAAAAACCAGTGTCAAGGAAACGAAAAAGAGCGACTTGAATTTGTAACCTTTGCATTAATTGTGCAATTTTTTTCATGTTTGAATTAATATAGTTGATTAATATTTGAATTAATTATGCCATTTTTGTTTCATATTTGAATTAATACAGTTGATTAATGTTTGAATTAATTATGATTGATTAATTTTTTGAATTAATCATGATTGATTAATTTTTGAATTTATTGTGTTATAGATAAATGGCTTTAGATTCTGAGTCCACTGAAATCCCTCCATCAGATCCCACTACAACTTCTACTAATGCTCTGTCATTAAAAAAAATTGGATAGGAGTAGGAATATAACAATATCCAACGGGGCCTGACAATATATAGAAGAAGTCATAAAAATAAGAGTTGCAGGGAAAAAAATAGCAGTACAGTGGAACAAGAAAGGGCAAGCCATCATATCTATAAAGTTTATAAGTTATATTAGGGTTATGGCAAAGATAATTGTACTTATCACATAGAAATCATGGCGCAAAGTTGATCAAGCCACGAAGGATATTGTTTGGGAGACCGTATCTGTAATTGCATTTTACTAAGTTATATTCTATTTAATATTTTAAACTTAACATATTTATTTTATTTTATAGTCAGGATTTGAAATAGATGAGAGTAAGAAGGATTTTGTCCTTTAAAAGGCTAGGAAGGCATTACGGTCTTTCAGACATTTTATCACACAAAAAGATTTGAAAGACCCTGATGCTGAATTTATAGCCCAAGTTCCTCCCCTGTTACAGTCTTTAGTAAAGTAGGAATATTGGGATGCTTTTATTGCCTCTCAACACGAGAAGGAATTTAAGGTATTTGTATTTCTAAAATTTAAATTTTGGTGCCTTTTATTGAATGTATATATGTGTACTAATAGGATATTTTTGTTATTGATTAAAGGAACTGAACGCCCAAAATAAGGAGAGAGTGGCCAAAAATGAATACCCTTACAGAGCAGGAGTTGAGGTATACAAGCGTAGAGAGCATAAAGAAGTAGAGGCCAAGGGATTGGATGTTACCATATCCCGCCAAAGACTCTAGGCATTAGCATGAACAAATTAAGATAGAGTGATTGACAACCCTCATGTGAAAGAAGTGTTAAAAAAATTGTAAGTGTTATTTTTATCTATTAATTAATAAATGAGTATAAAAATGCATACTAATCAGCTCTATTTTTCATAGGACTCCCTTTCTCAGAAAGTCTCACAAGGCAAGCTTTCTGAGCATGAGAATATCTTAGCTAGAGCATGAGAGGACCCTTGACCACCTTGGTCATGTCAAGGGTATCGGCTTCGGTGTCATGAAGATGTAATACTTTGGCATGATTAAGAAGCAAACATCAACTTCTTCATCCGAGGTTCAAGAGTTGAGAAAAGAGCAAGCTGTTATGAAGCAGCAGCTAAAAGCCCAAGAAAAGTTAATTGACATGCTAATGAAGGGTCAAATCCTTAGGAGGCTAACGTTAGCCCTAGCGGGAAAGATAGCTACACAGTCCCTTCAGACAAAAAAACCTAAGGTAATACATTTTATCTTCTAAATTTGCTTAACTAATTTTTTGTCTAAAAAACTGGCGTTGTTTATTATTTAGGGCAAGAATGACTGTAACTATTTAGCAGATGATCCTTCACACAAAGTAGTTGCAATGAGATGTGTGTACAACATTGTCAGGGACACAATCTATAACCTTCCCCTCCCGCCTGATTGCATTAGGGTTTCCTTACTTGTTGCAATCGACCCCAAGTATCCATTACCTTATCCTACCAATGAAATGCAGACGATGAGATGTGTTGAGGAGCTTCATTGCATGGCCTAACCACCTTGTTATGGTGGGTATATCAAAGTTGATAAAGGACCCAAAGCCACTAAAAGATCCATTGCCAGCAAAGAACAAGGTATATATGATTTAAATAATTATATAGAATCTTTTACACATATATATATTATATATATAGTCTAACTTTTTCATTGTATAGCTAATGGGGAAGAAAATTGAAGGGCAAGGTGTCGGGCCATACCAAAGAATCAGCCATGATTTTGCAAACATCCAATGCCCATGCCTATTATAGAAAACAAATTCTATGATTCTCTTGAGACTTATGCTTTGGCTACAAGGATGATTCATCAAGTGCCGATGGGTATATCATTAATTTTGACGATGGCTATTTGTAAAGTATCATTTGAAGTTGTTTAGGGTGAAATTTTAAATCAAAATCCTCAAGCACAATATGGCGAGCACTAGTTTGATGACTTTCTACATGAGGTAATTCTTCAATATTTATTAGTTAATTACTTGAATTATTTATGTGTGTCTATGTAAGCATATTAACTTATATATTTTTTTTCACCCAAGCCACCTTTATACCTCATTCATGATTCTTGATGGCCTCAAGTTGAAGATTAAACTAGTTAATCCTCATAAAGTCTCTCCCCACAATAATATACAAAAGAAGCTCTTAAAAATCAAGCAAGAATGCTTTTCAAATCAATTCCGGGAACGGAGGAGGACAGAAGGAGGATACTTTATTTCTCGCTCCTACTTACTGTTAAGGGTGAGTGTTAACACTTGTACGAGCGAGCAAATTTTTTTTATATTTACTTGTTTGGTAACACGTGTTATTTCTTTTAAGGGACACTGGATGCTTATTATGGTTAATCCCACTGCTCCAAAATATGGGTATCTCGATTTCCTTAATGGAGGAGAGCCAAGCAGCAGGGAAGATAAGATAATTTTAACAAGTTGGATTTTTTCACTTATTATTTCTTATTATTTTTAGTTTCCATTATATATATTTTTCATATTCATTCCATAATTCCTTCTTAGAGCTGTGGTATTGTATCACATTACGGACCGACAAGACTGTGTCCCTTAAGATGAGGGCATTTGAATCTTCAGAGAAATGGATCACTATTA
>NW_026555342.1:19580710-19815679 GCF_029017545.1 Prosopis cineraria | reverse complement strand
ACGACGAGCTCCACGAACACGTGTAAAAATTTCAACAGTTGGCTTATGTGTACACTTTCACAATCAATATTCACCAACTCAGCGTACATGATATAATTGCACTTATTAATTTAACATTTGAGATACTTTTACATCTATCTTCACTTTATAGTAATGAATGCTTTAGATGACTACTTTATATACGGATTTTCCTTTTAACCCATAAAAATATAGAAGCTTACCTTGAAAACTACTCACAGCGGCGAGATAAGTGGCAGACCTGAAGATGGTGCACGGTGGGGCTCGTGGGGGAGCAAACAAGGGAGAGAAATGAAGATGAATGAATTCGAGAACTAAGAGAGCAGACGAGGGAGAGAAATGACGAGAAAGAGTGACACGTGTAAAATTTTAGGTCAAATAAGGGAGTTAACAGTCAAATATTTTTACAGTAAAACGTTTTGTATTATTGGTGGTATATTATTGAACTCTTTTTTAAAAGTTTCTTTGTTTTTTTTTTTCTTTTGGCCAACTCTTTTTTAAAAGTTTCAGTTGATGTTGTTGAAAAAGGTTAGGATAACATAGTATGCCGTTTTGTGAAAAAGTTTTAAAATATTTTTGTCATTTAACCCATAATTAATTATAGATTAATATAGCGCAAAATGAAAGAGGACATTTTGATTTGTGAATTAAATAAAGTTGATAGGCTTATAAAAATGAATCAATGGAGTAAAATGAGATTATCACCCTTACCTAGAGACCAAGATGTCCTTTTATTCCCATGTAAAGTAAACAATGTCTCCTATATGAACCAGAAACTTCCCAATTTGCAGTCCACTCTTCCCAAAGCTTCAGATCTTCTGCTGCTTCTTCCACAGTCTCACAAATCTTCTTTCGTTGCTTTCCCAGCTTCTTCTTTTGCTTCATTTCTGCAACTTCCTTTGTGTTATTCGCATATTCTAATTTTCTGTTTCCTTTCCCTCTGCTCTGCCCGAAAAAGAAAAAAAATTACTGCTTTTTCCAACTTTCGCTGGGACCTCTGCGAATTGATTTTTCTGTTTAATTTCTCAACTTTTTCTCAAACGTCGTTTCCGCACTTTCCTTTGTTTTGCTTCCCTCCTGATCATTTTTAACTTCATTTTGCTAGTTTTTGTGATATTTCCTGAAGAAGAAAATCCTACAAATTTCCACAAAAAAAAAACTGCTCTTTCAATTTGTTACTGCTCATATCTCCAAAAAAAAAAACAAAAGAAAAGTCTAGTTATCCTCTGTGCTTTCATTTTCTGTGATAGTTGGACTTCTTTCCTGTATGTTCTTGTTTTGATTTGTTGTTGTTCGTTTCTTGTTTGATTTCACAAGTTCATCATCTTTCTACGAAAACCTTCAGATTTCATGGTTGTCTTTGATCTGTGTGAAGCATTTGTTTTTTAAAGTTGTTAAAAACACCATGAGAAGGGTGGTGTCTCATGCTTGATCTATGTTGGAAGTCCAAGGAAAGCTAACTGTTGCTGGGAGATCTGAGGTTTACATAACTTGAAACTTCAAAGTTTCTCGTTGGCTACTGTAAGCTGAAAATATTTTTAGATTTGTGGCAAAATAGTTTGCGTTTATCATTGATCTGTATTTACAAAATTCAATTTGTGTTTCAACTTGTGCAGCATATTCATATTCTTATCTTTCAGAACATAGAGAGCAACCAAGAAGAAGAAAGCTGATCCGACCATGCGTAATGTGTTATTCGCTTTTTCTTTTTTTCTTTTTTAATACTCAGTGTTGGCTGCGGCAAATTGACCGTCGTACTAAAAAAAATATTACATATTAAAAAATATTTGTCATGACATTATTGATTGCAGATGAGTTTGACTGACATCAACTTTAAATTTTTTCTTTCTGCGTGACCAGCATAAAAAATATTTACAAAATATTTATCATGACAGTATTAAATATTTTTTATTAAATTTTTTCTTTCTGCTTGACCAGTATAATTATAAAACTCGCGATAGCTATCTCCTACATCTGACATATCTTTTTCTTTTTCTTTTTCTTTTTCCCAATTAATAAGAGTTGGTTTCATACTGACCGACACTCGTCATATTAAGAGCAAAAAAATTTAAACTTGATAGCAATCAAACTCAATTTCAATTTATATTATCATGATAAATATTTTTCAATATGTAATATTTTGGTAAATAATTTTTTCCCTACAGCATGGTGTTCAATTTGACGTTGGCTTCTTTTGTTTTTGTTCTTTCTTTTGAGTGACCGTTGGTTTCTTTTGTGGTGATGAGTCAAAGTCCATTTCAAATAGCTCATCAAAGTAATGACAGCACATCTCATTCTCTTCTTCGTTCTCTTTTCTTTTATAATTTTAAATAATAAGATTAAAAAACAAAAAGTATCTTTTTTAAGTCAATAAAAGTGAAGGTGCAGCATGTGAACCAGTGGCCGAGCCTCATGGTGGGGGGAGGGGGAATGCACCCCTCACTTTGAGAAATATTATAAGCATGATATAAAAATTTTGTAACTTTGCACCTCTTATTTTTTATCCTTTGTCCCTTTTAAATTAAATAAAAAATATTCAAACTTAAAAATTTATTAGATATAAAATAATTTAATAATTTATATAAGATACGAAGAATATATTTATATAAAAGATCTTATCAGTTTGGACATTATAATTTTTAAGAAGAAAAATGATAATCAATCTATTTATGTTACTATAATTTTAATCCTACAATATAATTATTGTTTTTTAAAAAATATTATTTTTTATTAAATTATCCCGCATCTCCTGGTTTCGAATCCTGATTCTGCCACTGATGTGAGAGTTGGTCAAATTTAATGGTTCATAAGTATCGTATACTTTTTTAAATTTAAGGACAGTGAATGAGAAGGCAAATAAGTTCCTAAATATTTTTTTATTAATAGTGTTTGAAAAATATATGCTCTTTTTTTATCACATGCTTTCTCCTGTCTTGGAGTTGGTTTCTACATTATCCTTTGCTCTAATTTTCTAATTTCCCAATTTATTTGATTAGTTTTGTTTTTTTATTTCTTATTTCTTCCATTGGACAGTGAATTAGGGCTCTAGCTGTTGCCAACGACCCTCAACCAGGCTGCAGTTGTCATCGAACAAGTCACAAGGTTTCAGGAGTTTTTTTTTTTTTTTTTTTCCTTTTTTGGAATTTAAGTCTACGACATAACCGCACAACAGTGACAGAAATTAAGTCATGTCTGAAGGCTCTGAGCGTTTCGGTATAGCACTCAACTCAATATTTAATTCTTTGTTTTTGTTTTTCTATTTACGATTTATGATGACTATCCTGTCTTGTTTTCTAGCGTTGATGTTTTGAAATGGTATAGTTCCATACTTTGATTAACTCCTTTTATATTTTTTTAATTATTACTCCCTTCATTTCTAAATATATTAGGTATGTGTAATAATTATGTTTAAAAATAAAAAAATAAACTAAATTATTCCTATAATTAATAAAAAAAATTTCTAGTGAAAATAAATATTGACTTTATGAGGGATAATTTGAAAAAAAATGTGATAAATGGTTCTTAAAATTTGTAATTTTGCTTATAAATAAAAACAAGAGAAACATGATAATTTTTCTTATATTAAAAATTAGAGTAGTATATAATTCTTCATGCTGGACGGGGAGATACAATACAATTACGGAAAATCAAGAGACTTCAAAGACATTGAGTCTCATTTAGTGTTCCGTTAGTAAAAAAAATTAGTTTATTAAAAATTTATTTAGAAAAAATCAATTTAATAAAAGCTAATTATTATGAGAAAATTTATGTTTAGGTTCATAAGTCAGTTTGATAGATTGAAAGTTAATTGAATTAATATGTAATAAAAAATTTTCATAAAAAATATAAAAGCAATTTTGAATATATTATTACTAAAAAAGATATTGATTTTTATGATTTGTATTTTTTGATATACAATTATATTATGCAAAAACTGTTTGAAAAATATGTGATAAAATTATATAAATAATTCAATGTATATTACTGGTATAATACTAAAAATTAACATGATTAATTCTTCAATCTATAATGCACAATTTGAACTCTAATCGAATTATGCACCCTATAATGGTATACTACTAAAGATTATTTTATATTTAATTACAGTATTAAGAAGTAATATATTATTTTGATGTAAGGTTTGATGATACTTTATGTGTGTAGATTCTAAGAAATGAATTATTATTTGATTATTTAACCCATCTTATTACTTTTAGTAGCTAATTAGAGTAATGTTTTAAGAGAATAAGAAATATGCTTTCTTTTCCTCTCAAATTTCTAAAAATGGTAAAAAATTCTAATTTTTTTAAAAAGTTATATATATATATATATATATATGCATGCATGTAAGTATATAAGTATTTTTTTTAATTAAAAAACACTTTGACATTGCATAAACGCGAACGTGGGAGAATGAGGGAATTTAAATCTAGGGAGAATGACAATTAAGTACCTTTTAAGAACATTAATACCAATTACAAACCATGAAATTTTGAAATCTCAGTTGAGGACCATGATCCTTAATTGTGATAAAAAAAATGTAATTTGTGAGGTGGAATTCATTATTACCACTTGGGAATTCACTAACTCAATATGAGAAAATTTGTAACATATATTGTAAAAACATGAAACCTTACTTAAAAATCAATTGTTTAACAAAAAGCGCCACTTGAAAATTTACTAACTCAACTTAAAAAAATTTCTAACGTATATTGTGAAAACATGAAACTCCACTTAGGAATCGATTGTTTAATAAAAAACATCAATTTGGACAAATCACTTTTTTTAAATGATTCTCAAGTAGGGTTTTATATTTTCACAATATACGTTAGAAATTTCTTCAAGTCTAGTTAAGGAATTCTCAAGTAGTGTTTTTCATTAAACATTCCATTTTCAAGTAGAGTTTCATATTTTTACAATATACGTTAGTAATTTTACTAAGTTGGGTTAGTGAATTCTCAAGTCGTGTTAGTGAATTACACCTCACAAACTACATTTTTTTTTATCACAATTAAGGATCATGATCCTTAATTGAAATTTTAAATTTCACAATCCGTAATTGGGATTAATATTCTTAGAAGGTCCTTACTCGTCATTCTCCCTTAAACCTAATTGTATGCTTAGGTTTTTTCTTCTTCATTTTTAATATAATAGAATAGAATAGAATAGAGTGGATTATAGATATAGAGTCTCGAGTGACTATTACACTATTGTTTGGATTTTTGGAAGGTCTTTCCTCTTCACTTTTTTTGTCTCATGTTTGCTGCCTGCACTTCGACAATAAATAAATTACGGAGAATGCCAGTTAAATTCCATTTTTTGGCCAAAAATGACAGTGAAATTCTAAAAAAAGAAATTAATAACAGTTAGGTTGTGCCAAAATTTTCTCAAAAAATAAGCTGTGAATATTAATTCAAATAATTATAAATTTAATGATTTCAATTACTTTTACAAATAAAATATTTAAATTTTAAATGTAATTCTCAATTCATAATCAATATTCTTATTTACAATTGTCTATAGTTATGTATAACTTATTTTTCAAACAAAAAAAATTATCAAGATCTGACTGTCATTAATTTCTTATTTGAAACTTTACTGTCATTCTAACTAGTAAATTATACATTTTTTTGCTTAAGTATATGCATAATAACATGTAGGCGTAATAAGCACGACTACAAGAGTAGAGTGAACATTTTAATTTAGCCCACTAGGATCAACATTACTCATTTTAATTGAAATATATAAACAATCGTATGATTTCTTATTTTTTGTTATTTGGTTATTGCCACTAGACATTTCAGCCGGAGGAGGAGTTGAGACTTTTAGAAATTATTCCAATGATTTGACAATCGATTCTGGCCTTGAACTCTTATAGCTCTGTGTTTTAGTCTACAATAGCAAATAAATGTAATAAAATGTATGATAGAAGAATTATTATAGTACACAATTATTCTTTCATAATGAACCTTAAAGAACAATGCCTTTTTGGTTTGAAGATCTTATGCCTGTATTTATGAAAATGAGTCTTCTTATAAGAACAAAGATCATGTTCTTTACATTTGATCTTCAAATAAGGCTTTTTATAGGCAAATTGTAACTTTAGCTTTACTTTAAGCATTGACTTCAAAGAATGCTGTTCACAGAGCTTATTTAGTGTAGACAGAGCTAACTGATTGATTTCTTTGAGAGAGATTTGTGACATATCTCTTCATAATGCATTGATTACTCTATATAGCTCTGGCTGGAGTTCTTCTTGCAAAGAAGCAATAAATGTATGCCTGAGGTTAACATCATTAGGACCATTTAACATATAATATTTTTTAGATATTCATTGAAAATATTTTTATAAATCCTTTCAGTAGAGTGAACTACATTTCATTTCAAAGAACTCTTATCTACTCTTATCAATGAGATTGAAATCTTCTAGGAATTCTTTATGGATTGCCCCAAGAAACTAAGAGGCATTAAGCTGAGTGTCTCAAATCTTATCGTATTCATTAAGACTTTAAAACCATTCTCTCAAATTTTCAATTATCCTTGAGAGAAATTCTAAAAGTACCTCTCTCATAGTAACATCTAGTCTGATCATCTGTAAGTCAATCCAAGCACTAAATTCTTAAAGTCTTTCTCTCTATTTGTATAGAGGTAAATTATCAAATGTAAACCAGGATCCAGAAGTAGGTTTGGAACTAGAACCATGATGAAGTGGTTCAGTCAGAATTTCTTCCATAGTTCCAGATTCTTTATCAGGAGGGTCTTTTACAACTATTTCTATCCTAGTTTCATTTTGAGTTTGCTGCTGGTAAGTTTAAGGTTGGACCATTGCAATTTTTAATAAATCAACTAAGTATTGTTCTTCTTTAGAGTCTATATACTCTGTAGAGGTTTCAATTGAAGCCACAGAGTTTATGTCATCTTATTCAGTAAAAACCTAGTTAAAGATAGCATTTTGATTAGAAGTAATAGTTCCTAAAGGATTTGAGGGATCTTTAATTCCTTTAGCTCTATCAATTATTGATGGTGGTTTGGTCTTTGGTGGAGGAGGAGGAGGTGTTTTTATGGTTAATAGTTTTTTTTTTTTGAGATTTTGGTGAAAGATGGGGAGGCTTGATAGTCTTGAGGTTTTTGGTGAGAAGGTAGGTTTTCTATATATGAGACAGGTGTTTTTGGTTTTTTAGTCGATTGTTTCTAGGCTTTTCTGAGAATTGGATAAGACATTGTGAATACTTTACTATAATAAGTCTGAGTTGGATAAGTTAGATGAATGGAGGTATAGGTAGGGAATTGTTTGATCATGGTTAGGTAAGTTGGATAGGGCTCATATTTGCTGTAGTTAAATGTAGAGATTGGTCTTGAGCTAATTCTACTTCTATCCACTGTAGTTGTCCTTTTACTTGAAAAATTTCATTTTCCTTTTTGAAGTATTCTTGTCCATCATATCCTTGTTTGATAAACCTATGGAGTTTTACATCCAGCTTTTGTTCTTGCTTATAGAGCCTTTGATATAAATTCTTTATCTGATCATCAATCTAATTAACCTGTGAGGACAAGTTTCTTATTATTGTTGTTAAATGATTAAGTTTTGAATCTATCTTGTAGATGACTCTATTTTAACTAACAACATTTTGAGATTGCCAGTTGAGAATTTCTTTTGCTAGTGTAACAGGCTTGAGAGTGTCTTGAGGAGTTACGTCTATCTATAGAACAAAAGGTCCACTAGTCACCTTTATACTATCATCTATTTTTCATTTAAGAGGAGGATATTCTTCCTCGTAAAGCCTCGTCATTGTAATATAAGGCAAGGCTTGTGTTTATGCAGGTGGGATAACTGGGATTATTGGTTCTGGGAGTTGTGGAGTAACTAGAGTCATTGGTTTTGATTTATCTGGAGGAGGAGATCTTCATGACTAAGTTTTCTAAGGAGTTTAAAGAGAGTGTTCCTTTTTATAGGAGGATTTGGAAGTCCTACACATTTTCTCTTTCTTGGTTGTTTAGGGCCATGGTCATCATCATCATCCTTAGGAGGAAGCTTGTGCCTACATGGAGATCTAGGATGCTCAGGTTTCCTAGCTCCTTTTCTAGAACTATAGGCTTCATTGTTAGAATCATTTCAAAGATAATAGTCACAATTTGGATCACACATTTTCTAGGCATAGTCCCAAATAAAGTGACCATTAATGTGCAAGATATAGACAGACTTGGCTTTTGCAGTAAACCATTCAATAAGAGGATCCTTCTTGTCTCCAATTAAGTCTGAAGAGATTGACAATATCCTTCTAAAAATCTAGTTTGGATTTTGAGTTCCAGGTTTCTTGAAGACAAAGTTGACAATACCATCTTGTAGCCTATAGAGCGTAGGAGGTTTTGTAGTATGAACATCCTTTTGAATACCATGGAATTGCTTTTCATAGTTGTTTATCCATTCTAGTGGGATCATGTCAGCTAACTACTCAATAGGTAATTGCCTTGGAATTTGAAGGATTGAAGCATCTCCTAGGTTGTTTGCAACCATGTACAATGCATCTCTAGTTACATTGGGGAAGTTGAAATTAGAAGAATGATCTTGAAGCTTGAAGATCATTTAGTGATGGAGGGTGGCCATGACAGTATCAGCTTGTTGTTAGTTTCATGAATCTGGATTTGAACTTTGAATCTTATAGAAAGAGTTGGATTTGTGAGCTTGACATTAAAGTTGGATGCTATTGTAAGAACCACACTTCGTTGATTGAAAGTAGTCAACATGGAACCAATTAAGGCATTGCCATATAACTTGAAGGTTAAGTCTAGTAAAGCAACCCTAGTAGTGGCTACCATACCTTTTCTCTTATAATAGGTAAGGATGAGGCGAATAGATCCAACATGAAGGTGGGTGTAACCCTAATTGATTCAACCATCAATCAAATGTTAGGCTATCTTAAAGGTGATGAATTGTTCATCAACTGTGGCAGGAATACCATGCTGGTTAATACTAGAGGTCTGGATTATTTCTTTTGGCTGAGGACGATTTGTATGAAGCAAAGTTTTGATGCCACAAGTAAAAGAGTTATTTCTATGGTAAAGTTTGTAAGGATTTAGATAAGAGAGTTAGGTAATTGGGACTCCGACATTCTCAAGAACAATAGAATACTCTATGAGACTTTTTATTTTTTGAGAAAGGATTCTTTTTATAGATGAAGGGATACGATCAAAGGAAAAAGTTGAAGAAAGACGATCTGGTTTAAGAGAAACAATAATTGGAGTTTCAAAAGAAGAGCTTTCTTGGAATCTACTTATATTTTTTGGAGTTCTCCTTACTCATTTTTCATCAATAATATATAGCATCTGTTAATGAAGATATGCTAAGTTGTAAGTTAAGTTAGTGATGAATTATAAATCTTCATATAAAATTTATAAATCCTCTTTCAAAAATTTAAAGATAGCATAAAAAATGCATTCACTTTTAAATCACAAATATACTAGTTATATTGTAATTTTGAAGAATTTGCAAATATCAAAACTTGACTTGTAAATTGTGTGCAAATATTTGTAAATAATAATCATATTTAAATTATTATTTATTAAAATATTAATGTTTATTGAGATATTATTAAAATAAATATAATATTTTTATTACTTACTAATGTTATCATGATTCAATAACCGATCACCCAATAGCGTTTTAAAGTGATGGGTTAAAATGATATTTTGGTTTTTTGTATGGGTAAGAAATAACATAAGTGTTTTAGAATTTATTTATAATTTAGAAGTTTTAATCAATATTATTTTTTTTATAGCTATAAGGTCAGTTTCAGTAATTTTTAGGTTCCTTTTTATAATTTTTGAGGTCTTTTTTGTATATTTTTTTATGTTTAACGAATGGTCAAAGTTAATCTTTATTGATTATAAGAGTCACATTGCACCAATTTCAATTGTTGAAGATAAATACTGCATAAAAAAAAGTTTAAAGTATCAAACATTTTTTTGAGGTCTTTTTTCTGTATTTTTTTTTATTATTAATCACCTGGCTAGCTAACCGTAGCTAACCCTATGCCCACTCTGGGAATTATGCACGGCACAATCAATTAATCCTTTATTTTGATCAAACAATATATCGTACCTAAATACTTATTTCTCCATTTGTGCTTGTCATTCTTGGGCACAGGCGGACTCAGTACTGAAGAGGCAGAAGCAGAGGTAGAAGAGCAAACCGAATCGTCAGAGAAGCCAAGCAGCCGTAAGTGTTGTTGACTTGTTGGGCGATTAAGTGCATCAAACTAACTTTATTGCTTTCTTGCAGAATTAATAATGTTTTGTCTTTTCTTTTATGCTCTCTCATGTCTTTATTATATTCATAGTTAAATGAAAAACTTTTAAATTTACATTACATTCATTTTTCAAATTAATGAATTTAAATAAGAATAATATTAAAAAAATGTAATTAATACCTATCAAGTGCCTTACATTAAAGACATAAAAGGTGCCTTATATAATAAGTTAGGGAGAGATCACTTACAAAGTATATATTCCTTCCGTTTAAAAATATAAGACATTTTTTAAAAGGTTGAATATTAAAAAATGTAATACATTTTTAATTTTTTAAAGTATAATCATTACTTTTTTTTAAAGTATCCCTCTTAAATAAATTATTTTATATTTATTAGGGTAAAATACCCTGTTAAATAAGGGTAACTATAGAAATATAGTTAGTTTAAAGATAAGTAATTATTTTGTTAGGGGTGAAATTTAATTAAAAGTACTTTATATTTTTTAACAAAAGAGTATCCTTCAGCCTCTCATACTAGATATATAATATATACATATATATATGTATATAATTGTATTTGTGCGCACGTTCTTCCTTTTTATCAGCAAGAGATTTCGATTGATTCAGGTCAGAGATATAATTCCATAATTCAGGAATCTCCTCGCCTCTCATTTAGAAATTGGTTTTTACCGGAAATGAAGGAGGACAGATCGGAACCTGTGGTGAAGGTGACGAACTTTGGTAATGAGGGTATTTGATTCCTTTTCTTTGCAACTTGTGCAAAATGAATCGATATGAATGTCATACGTACACATGATTGGGATTTAAAAACTGATTCAAACAAACATGCCTGCCACATTATTATGAAGGGATAGTCTTCTTCTCATTGCCAGGCGTAAATCCCGTAATGTCCGAAGGTATGCCAAATCTCATTATTGTACAGCTACCTAGCTATATATGCCATGCCACTATCTTGAGTACATATACAATACAAAATGAACGAATACTTGTACTTAATCAGTATACATAAATGAGAATTAACACGAGGTGAATCGTCTCCAGTCACAGTTGGGATCAAGAACCACTCGGTGGTGTACTCGTGGTCTTATCCTAGCCCGCCGGCTATGAGCCCGAAATTAGACGTGGAACTTGAGCAACAGAGACCCTCACAGGAGATTGTGCCTCCATCAGCTTCCAAGTAAAAGTTAATGTTACATAGACATGCATCCAACAAGGATCTCAAATTGCTGACAGCTGCATACCAATGTATCACTATACCTCACAACAACATTTACAAGCAACGAACCCCTCTAGGCAATACTGTCCTGCACTTGGCTGCTGCCGAAGGCGATAATGAAATGATAGCAAGCGTGATAGCTGTACGAGCTCCCCACCTTTTCACTGTCACTAACAACAATTATGATACTGCACTCCATGTTGCAGCAAGGGCAGGCCGCGCCTCTACCATTCAAACCCTCCTTAATTGCTTTTTCAGATTCATTCGGGGTAAAACCGAACGTCGAGGTGATCGGTTCATGTTGGACAAGCTGCTTATGGTATCACTCACCTTGTTTCGAAACAAACAAGGAAACACCTTCGTCCACGAGGTCTTCATGGCCAATGGTCAACACGGGGATGAGATTTTTCAAGCTTTCCAACATTCTTTCATGCAAGATCTTTATTCTAACCAGCAGCATCCTTTCACCGAAGATACTTTCGACGAGGCTGACTTCAAGGGGATTGTTAATTATTTGGCAGCATTTGCAGTCAACAGGGAAGGGAAATCATTATTGTACCTGGCCGTTGAGGCTGGCAAAAATGAGCAAGTCATTGTTCTACTCATGGACATCTGCATCAAATATGACCTAGTGCCCCAAGGAAAATCATTGGGAAGAACAAAGGTCGGCTTACTGTCACTCACTCCTTGCTTAATTCCTCACCACGCACATATACTACTTAGATCTAGTTATCAATCAGCTCTCGCATTTCTCCACACTTTTCATACATATGCATGCATATTTTTAATTCCTAAAATAGTGAACAGCAATAATTCAGATCGTTTGGGCAAACTTCAAGGGAAATATTGTCAATATATCGTGCATTATCACCCTTTGTAGCTCAACCAAGGGCGGAACCGTGCTTTAGGTTTTGGAGGGGGGTTTAAAATATACTCTCTTTATTGAAAAATATAATACATTTTTAATTGAATTATACCCTCTTAATTAGTTAATTTGTTGTTTTTAAATTGATATTATTTTTTCATGTCTGTATTTATTTAATAAAAATATGGGAAAATTATCCTCAAATCTCACATAAGCAACATCCAACATGTTTTATCAAAATTAAAAAAATAATTAAAATTTATTAACTTTATCTAAAAATTCAACACGTTTCTTATTTCATCCCTATTAAATATGCTTATTATGTTTTGCTAACATTAAATATGTATCCTTTAATAGTATACTTCTTTCGCTAATATTTAATTTTTTTATTTAAAAAATATAAGAAATTTTTAACTGAATTTTACTTCCTAATAAAGTAGTTAACTGGTTTTAAACTAATATCATTTTTCATATTTATGCTTATTTAATAGGTT
This sequence comes from Prosopis cineraria, assembly GCF_029017545.1. NCBI lineage: Eukaryota > Viridiplantae > Streptophyta > Magnoliopsida > Fabales > Fabaceae > Prosopis > Prosopis cineraria. The sequence goes on along the minus strand of NW_026555342.1, from coordinate 19,802,819 downwards.
TTTTACTTTAAAATAAATATAAATTATTGTTACATTAAAAATGCCTTATATTTTTTAATATCCAAGCTCTCAATCTTATATGTAGAAAAAGAGAGAATATTATATAAGTGTGCACTTCTTTTGTCTTTTATAGAGGGGAGGGGGTTAAGGTTTTTCATGGGACTAAATATTTGGAGGCCCATAACATATATGAGAAGAGGTAGAGAGGTTTTTTTTTTTTTTTTTTGCCCCGAGGGGGGGATGGTTCCGCCACTCAACTCAACAATTATTGATGGATTTTATTTGCATAGGTGAATTTTCAAATAGAAATCACCGCTTCTTACTGCTATTTACTTTAATTTCTTTACCCCACGCGTCAGCATGCGCGGCCACACGCATTCCTTAAATAAAATTTAAAAACAACTCTATTAAGTATTAACACAAATATAATTGTCTTGTTTCACGTGCGGGCATGCGTGCGCGCACGCATCCCTTAAATCAAAATTTAAAAACAACTCTTTTAAGTATTAACACAAATATTATTGTCTTGTTTTGGTAGAAATGCTACACACCATATTGGAATACAAGTCAGATTGGATTCACTTGAAGAATGAAGAAGGGAGACTTCCACTTCACGATGCAGCGTCCACAGGTTTCCTTGAAGGTGTTTCCCACTTAATTGAGAAATGTGAGAACTGCATTATCGAAAGGGACAACAATGGTTGCTTTCCAATTCATTTGGCATGTATTGGAGGTCATTTCAAAATAGTTCAAGAATTGCTAAAACGCTATCCACATCCCATTGAGACTGTGGACAACAATGGCTGAAATTTGCTCCATGTTGCAGCTGAGAGTGGAAATTTTATAGCAGTTAGGTACATCCTCCAAAATCCTGAACTTGAGGTTTTGATAAATCAGAAGGATAATATGGGGAATACTCTGCTACATTTGGCCACCCTTCACTGGCATCCCAAAATTGTGCATGCCTTGACTTGGGACAAAAGAGTTAATCTCACCCTGCCGAATTTTGAAAATGAAACAGCTCTAGACATTGCTGTCCGAACACATGACCAAAATCCACCCCTCGAACAGGCATGTATCTATGTATAATTGACAATTTCAACTTAATCCAATCTTTTGATGATATGATGATTGCTGCTAAAGATTCAGTTTGTAGCGCTAATCAAAAGGTATCTATTAATTTGCAGCGGCTTACATGGATTGCGTTGAAATCTGTTGGTACGCCACGAGTCTTTGTAAGGCATCGCTCAAGAGGCACAGAGGATGTAGTGAAAAAAGAAGAACTCGACATGAAACATTATAAAGGCAGAATTAACATTGCTGGTACGCCACGAAGCTTTGTGAGGCATCGTTCAAGTGGCACAGAGGATGTAGTGAAAAAAGAACCCGACATGAAACATTATCAAGGCATAATTAAGACTCTGATATTGGTTTCAACACTTATAATAACTGCATCCTTTGCAGCTGGGTTTTCCATGCCAGGCGGCATGGACCGAGGAAGAGCTGTTATGCTACATAATTTCATGTTCCAGTTCTTTATTCTCTTCCTCATAATCTCTATCTTCGGGGCTATCATTACAACCATTATGCTCTTGTGGGCTCAATTAGAAGATTTGTGTTTGATGAATTTTTCTCTCAGCTGTGCAATGCCAGTTCTAGGCATCTCCTCGATGACATTATCTCTGGCATTTGTGGTAGGTGTATATCTTGCAGTGAGTGAACTCAGATGGTTGGCCTATACTTTCCTGGGGATCAGTGTGGTTCTGCTCCTTGCAGTTTTGATGTCGTACCCCCTCGTCTGGTTGCCCTCCTCGTCAACCTCACCATTCTCTCGATATATTTCTTATTACCCTTTCCTTTTTCTTGCAATGATAGTTGAAGGAAAAAAGGGTCCCAATAATAAGGGTTCAACTTCTGGCAGCTGAATTCTATGATTATGACTATAATGGATGATCACTTTACATTCGTTTTTGGTGGAGTGTCAAATTTGGAAACATTAGCCTAAATTCTTGAGTTTCTCTCAGCTACTCTTGTATGTAGTAGAATATGTCACGGAATTACCTGACAAACCATGCATGTTAAAATAATATTTCCATCCTTGATTTTTATGGGTTATTTGTTGTTTATTTTAAAAATAAATAATGCATGATGATGTCATGCACCCAAAAAATTTGGTGTAACCGGCCCGGAATTGAGTTTCACTTTTAAGCTATAACATCTGCCTTGAAAAATTAAGAGTTATGTGGTGCATTATATAAAATTCATGCATGATAAAAAAAAAAGTTCGCTTAGCAAAATCAGTTTAAAGGCAGCAAATCTCACAACTCATCTTTTTTTAGGACTTTATTTGAATGAATAACAAATGTAAACACAAAGTCGATGAGTAAAGAACTAATCAAGTATGATCAAAAGCCAAAAAAATAAATGTAGGTATAAGACCTAGGAATAATAAGCCTAAATACATTGCTCAAGAATAATTAGCATAAGTGTGATGCTCATGAAGACCAAACTAGTTAGGTTTTAATCATGGCATGCCAACATAACTAGCATTAGGAACTAGTATTATGAAATCAATTCCTTTGTTTTCTTCAAGCATGCATGGAAAGTCATTCTATCTAATTATGATCTCTTCAAAGAAACTATCATTATTTCAGCTAAACTATTTTTTCCTCATTCCATAAATGAATTTATTTGAGTAATTAAGAATCGGTAGCAATTGCAACAATGCTTTTCTTTAATTCTATACATCTATAAATAAATTAACCATTTACAATATGAATCTAATCCTTTTTTTTTTGGGTGCTTGCTTTCACTTATTTTGTTTTGATTATATAAAAGTATGTTAGGCATATAATATTAAGTATTTTTTTTGTTTATTTGAAAGCATTTCACAATTTTATCTCTTATGTTTTTCTAAGGGGGAAAAAAGGTAAGACTTGTTTCTGAAGCTTTGTTCAATTCCTCAAAACAAAAATATAAATTTTTTAATATTAGCTTTCATTTAATACTCTATTTGTAAAAGAATATAAAAGAGAGCGAATACATGAAAATGATAATATTAGAAAATTATAATTACTGAAATTTTATTTTTATTGAAGTATCTTATATTTTGATGTATCAAATTTCTTTCAAAAATGTCTAATAATTTGAGACAACGAGTGTATTATTTATTTCACAATAAATTTTTGTTATTATTAATCAACAGCTAGTTATCTGAGTAACAACGTCACCTCCTCTCACCGGTTTAACCTTGCTTGCCATTAATATTTTGGGTGCGTGCTTTCACTTATTTTGTTTTGATCATATAAAAGTATGTTAGGTATATAATATTAAGTATTTTTTTTGTTTATTTGAAAGCATTTCACAATTTTATCTCATATGTTTTTCTAAGAAAAAAAAGGTAAGACTTGTTTCTGAAGCCTTGTTCAATTCCTCAAAAAAAAAAAATTCGTTAAAATATTCTATTTAAATTTCATGATAAACCATAAATATATAGTTATTTTATTAAATATTTTTTTGAAAAATTATAAAATTTAAATATATAATTTTTTATATATTTCATATTATATTGATATATTATATTATGTGCACGAGGGTTAGGAAAATTACTTGTAAAGGGGGAGAGGAAATTTTAGCCTTGGAGAGAAGTTTGGGTTAGGGGCGCGTGGCGCTAAATTGTGATAGCTATCTCCTACATCTACAGGTTTCTTATCACAAGCCTTCCCCGGTCTTGGAGTTGGTTTCTAAATTTTCCTTTGATCTATTTTTCTAATTTCCCAATTTATTTGATTAGTTTTGTTCTTTTATTTCTCATTTCTTCCATCGGACCATGGATCAGGGCTCCAGCTGTTGCCAATAACTCTCAACGAGGCTGCTGTTGTCGTCAATCAAGCCACAACGCTTCGGGAGTTCTGGTACAGCACTCAACTCAAGGTTTAATTCTTTGCTTTTGTTTTTCTATTTACGATTTATGATGACTGAACTTTCTAGTCTTGTCTTGTTTTCCCACTTTGGCGTTTTGAAATTGTATAGTTCCATACTTTGATTTACTCTTTATATTTTTTTTAATTATTACTCCCTTCATTTCTAAATATATGAGAAAATAATCCACACAATTTAAGAAAATTAGGTAAGTGTATTAATTATGTCTAAAAATTTAAAAATAACTAAATTATCCTTGTAATTAATAAAATAAATTTATCTAGTGAAAATAAATATCGAATTTATGATGGATAATTTGAGAAAAAAGTGATAAATGGTTCTTGAAATTTATAATTTTGCATATAAATAAAAGTAAAGAGAAACATGGTAACTTTTCCTATATTCGAAAACGGAGTAGTATATAATTATTCATGCTGGACGGGGAGATACAATACAACTATGAAAAATTAAGAGACTGATCAAAGACATTAAGTCTCGTTTAGTTTTCAATTAGTCAAAAATTAGTTTATTAAAATTCATTTAGAAGAAATAATTTTATAAAAGCCAATTATTATAACAAAATTTATATTTAGATTTATAAGTCAGTTTAATAGACTGAAAGTTGATGAATTAATATGTACAGAAAATTTTTCATGAAAAAATATATAATGAAAATTGCTTTTGAACATACTATTACTAAAAAAGATATTGATTTTTATGATTTTTATTTTTTGGTATACAAATATATTATACAAAAAATATGTTTGAAAAATGTGATAAAATTATATAAATAATTCAATGTATATTAATGGTATAATACTACAAATTTACATGATTAATTGTTCAGTCTATAATGCACAATCTGAACTCTAATTGAATCATGCACCCTATGCATTTTTTTCTTGAAGAAGCTAGCTACACTTGGATGTGCGTTGAGAATGTAATAAGTTTCTACAACTCACCAGGTTCATACGGACTCTATGAAAAAGATTATTTTATATTTAATTACAGCAATAAAAAATAATTTATTATTTTGATTTATTTAAGGTTTGACGATACTTTATGTCTGTAGATTCTAAGAAATGAATTGTTATTTGATTATTTCACCCATCTTATTACTTTCAGTATCTAATTAAAGTAATTTTCTAAGAGAATAAGAAATATTCTTTCTTTTCCTCTCAAATTGCTAACAATGGTAAAAATTTCTAATTTTTTTAAAAAATTGTATGTATGTATGTAATTATTTTTTTTAATTAAAAAACACGTTAACATTGCAAACGCGCACGTGGAGAATGAAGGAATTTAAATCTAATTGTATGCTTGGGTTTTTTTCTTCATTTTTAATATAATAGAATAAAGTGGATTATAGATATAGAGGCTTGAGTGACTGTTACACTATTGTTTGGATTTTGGAAGATCTTTCTTCTTCACTTTATTTGTCTGATGTTTGCTGCTTGTACATCAACAATAAATAAATTATGGAGAATGTTAGTTAAATTCCTTTTTTTTTGGTCAAATATCAATTTAGACCTTAAACTATAGGTCTAGGGGTGATTTAAACTTTAAACTTTAAAAAGGTATATTCTGAACCCTAAATAATTAAAATTTGAGTAATTTGACTCCTACCGTTAATTTTCAATAAATGTTCGTCAACTTTAATTGAAAAAAATTGCACTTTAAACTCTAATTTGACAGACATTTGTTTAGGGTTTAGAATGCATCTTTTTAAAGTTTAGGGTCCAAATTGCCCTTGGACCTATAGTTCAGGGTTCAAAATGCATATTAATCCCTTGATAATGTAAAAAATTTCTCAAGATATGAGAAAAGGGAATTAAAAAAGGCAAATGATGATGACGATGATGATGAAACTATATAAAAGAAAGTTGTAACTTGTAACAATGATTAAAGAAGTTTTTGGTGGAGATTATGGTGGGTGTGAATGAGATGTTGTCAAATAGACTATTTTTGTTTTTGTTGAGTGAGGTTTTGATAGGCAATCAGTGGCAATAATAGGAGCACAACATCATCTTTTGTTGTAAGCATACTTTCATATTTTTCTTATTTATTCTTTGGCGTAATGGAATCTCATAATAATATTGGAGAAAAATATTATCATTCTTTGTTTGAGAAAAATTTAAAATAGATTCCTCTTCATACATTTTTTTCTCTATCTCTTTATTTATCATATAGGCATTTAGTTTTGTTTTATAAATTTTCACCTTCATCGATCAATTCAAAGCAAGAAACTTACACACTCCTTCAAAATCTTTTTTTAAATTGATATAATATGCAAAACATACTTTTTTCAATTATTGTTGAATTATCATTGATTAGAATGCATTTTTTAAAATACAAAGGGTTAAATATCAATTTGAACCTTGAGCCATAAGTCCAAGGGTGATTTGAACTCTAGACTTTAAAATGATGTGTTATGAACCCTAAACAATTAAAGTTGAAGCAATTTGACCCTTACTGTTAACTTTCAACAAACTTTTTTCAAGTTGAGGCCTAAAGTTTAATTTTTTCCAAATGAATTTGATGAATGTTTGTTAAAAGTTAACATTAGGGGTCAAATTGCTCCAACTTTAAATTATTTAGAGTTCAGAGTGCACCTTTTTAAAGTCTAGGGTTCAAATCGCTCCTGGCACTAGTGCAAAATAGCAATTTAACGATATATTTTTTACCACAGTTCATAAAAAAACTGTGGTAATACATGAGATAATGGTTTTTTGATAATTAACTTGAAAAGTAGATCATTTACGGTGATAGTTCTATGATAAATTGTCGCCGTAAATGCTTATGAGAAATATTTAAATTAAATAATTTAATTAAATAACTAAAATAAATTATTACTTAAATGTAATTCATTTATGAAATAATTATAATTGAAATCAATTATTAATTATATTATTTATTATTTATTAATGATAAATTAATATTTAAGGCAAATTAATTTTTTCTAAATTAAAAAATATTAAAATAAATTTATTTAGAAGATAATTATACTTCATCAAAATTATTTATTATATTCATAATTAATTATGTAATACTGAAGATAAATTAATTGTATCTAAAATAAAAAATATTAAATGAATTTTATTTAGAGACTATTATAATAAATAAAAATTATTTATTATATTCATAATAAATAATGTAATATCTAAGTTAAATTAATTGTATCTAGATAAAAAAATATTAACAAATTTTCTTTAATAACATTGAATAATTAATATATTTTTTAAAGTTAAAATTAAAATTTTCAAAAAATCGGGCATAGTAAAAATAGAAGATAAAATAAAATAAATCTTAAAATAATTAAATTAAATTAATTTTATATATTTTATTTATTTATTTATTTACGTCTGAATTCAGACATTTTGAAATTCAAAATGTTTGAATTCAGAAACATTAAAAGGCTTTAGCGACAGGCGCCCTCGGGCCTGTCGCTAAAGATAGCCAAAGCTTATCTGAATTCCAGACAAATTAAAATTGTCTAGAATTCAGACAATATCTTTGGCGATAGTCCCGAGGGTGCCTGTCGCAATAGACTTTTTAAAAAAAAAAAAGTTTATGGCAACAGTCCCCTAGGGATCTGTCGCCGCCATAAATATGTCTTGTTAAAGACATATTTATAGCGACAGACCCCGAGGCATCTATTGCTGTTATTAATTGATTAAAATAAAATCTTATTTTTAAAATAAAATAATATTTTTCAAAATAATATTTTGTTTTAGGCCACATTTAATGTTTCTGAATTAACACATTAAATAAAAATTTTTAAATAAAATCTTATTTTTTAAAATTATATTTTTTTAAGACAGATTTAATGTGTCTAAATTAAGACACATTAAATGTGTCTTAATTAAGTTAAATAAAATATTATTTTAAAAATAATAATTTATTTTAAGACACATTAAAAGTGTCTTAAAATAATTTTTTTAAAAAAAACATGGTTTACGGCGACAGTTGCCCTATGAAAATGAGACACATTTATGGCGATAGGCGGTGGGTTAACTGTCACCGTTAATGCTGTTAAAAGACTTAATCCCTCAGCTCGTGATCTCTCAGCTCGTGCCGTCACTCTCCCTCACAGCTCCAGCACTTATAGTCGTCCACAGCTCGTCTTCCCATAGCTCATCCTCAAGCTCACTCATTCCCCCTTAGCTTGCAGCTCGCTTCCTCATTCCCCTTTAGCTTGTAGCTCCCGCAGCTTGAAGAGTGCCCACAGCTCCAGCTCACCTTATCCCACAGCTCGCCGTCGCCTTCAGCTTCTGCGCCCCTAGCTCACCACCGCCGCCTTGGTTCAGCTTCCCTTGCCCTAAGCACATCTCAACTTTTGGTTTTTTTTTAATTTTTTAATTAGCTTTTTATGCTTCACAAAATAATTTTTTTTTGTTTTCTTGTTCTTTTTTACTAAGTTTTTTAGTTTGTTTCTTGATAATTTTTAAGCACCGCTTTCATCGTCTTTCCTTCCCTTGCCCCAGCACATCTCAATTTTTAGGTTTTTTTTTAATTTTTTAATTAGCTTTTTATGCTTCACAAAATTAATTTTTTTTGCTGATTTTAAATTTTGTCTTTTTTGTTCTTTTTACTATTTTTTGCTTGTTTCTTAGTAATTTTTAAACACCTACTATCATAAATTAATTAAAATGTTGTTTGATGGCTGTATGTAATAGTTTGAATTGGTTGTTTATTAGAGTTAATAATTATTGACAATTCAGTTGAATTTAATCTTAAAATTTATTTAATTTTGTTCAAATTGGTGTTTTGGAAAGGTTAAATAGATCAATGTATTTCAATTATCCTTTTAGCTCTACAAAAGTAAATTAGATTATTATTTGACGGTTATATGTGATAGCTGAATTGGTTGTTGATTAGAATTGATAATTTTCAAAATTCAATTGAGAGGTTAAATTGAACAAATTGAGGGGTCTAATGCTCGGGAAATCTTGCTTTGTGAACCATTATGCTGTCAAAATTTTTTTAAATTTCAAAATATAAATTATGTATTGAAATTTAAAATAGATAATGATGAACCGTAGTTGGATAGATGCTTTGCAAACAAGTAATGAATATGAGATATGTTATTATATTTTTTTCTACTAACTTTATTTATCTTATTTGTTTTAGGAAAAATATGAAGAATCTTGTCACCGACAAATCGAGTTCTAAAAGAGGTAAAAGAGGGGCCACACAACTTACTAAGTTAGCCCAAATACATGAAAAAATTCAACTTGATTTTGATGACAAAGGCCAACCAATTGATAAGAAGAAAAGAAACATTTTTAAGAGTTTTGTGGGTTTGGTGGCACGTCAAAAAATCAGCATCTTAGAGGACGAGTAGGATGATGTAAATAAAAGTGACAAAAATAATGTTTGGGAATCTATACTGGTATTTCTAATTGTTATATGTCATATCTACTTTTTATTTTGACATTTATGTTGTTACTAAATTCTTTGTTGATGTGTGTTATTTTGCAGATTACTTATGATATTAAGGAAACTTCATTTTTAAAGAACAAGTGGCTAAAGTATGCTAGGGACCGATGGAGGGACTTTAAGTCCAAACTTACCAGAAAATATGTGTTTCCTAAGAGTTGCAATGAAAATGATGATAGTGATAATGATGTCAACATGGAAAAACCTTGGGAGAAATATCCATTCATTGATTATGACACATGGATGAAATTTGTTCATAGTAGACAAGATCCCAAATTTTTGGTAGGTGAAACAAGAATATGATAATTTTTTTAGTATTAGTAAAAAATCATTTCTAACAAATGCTTTTCATTATTTGTTAATAGCAAAAAAGTCAAAAAGGGCAAGAGTGTTGAGAGAAAAATCTTTACAACGATACAATGTCTCGAGGAGGGTATGCATATATTTATGATATAATGACTCAAGAGAAGTGGGAAGTTAAAAGACAAGCAGTAGGTGTTGATAATATTGAAGATGTTTCTCCTCCATCTCCTGTTAATCGTGCTCAAGCATGGAAGAGAGGACGGATTAATAAAAAAGGAGAGTTTATGTCCCCAGAGGCTAGAGAAGTGGCTAAAAAAATTGTATGTATCTTTACAGTCAATATCTTAATCATATGATTGAAATTTTTTAACTGTATTGATTTCTATTTGCTCGCATATTCTAGGATGCTCTTATAGAAGCATCCTCTGAGGGGACATTTGTGTCTACTAGTAGGAATGATATATTGACCATGGCCTTAAGGAGTGAAGAGCACCTCGGCTGTGTTAGGGGGTTCCAAAAGGTGTGGGTTTAAGACAATATTTTGGACCTCCACTATCTAATCTTGTGCTGATACAACAAGTACAAATGATGATAGCAGAATGCAAGTCAAGCATGATGATAGAAATGCAATCAATGATTAGCAGTCTACAGATGCAACCACAACAAGCACCAAAATATGATGGTGTTACAGAGCCAGTATATGATCCTAGCCTATCAGATCAAGGAATGCCATGCATACTTTATGTGAAGGATCATGGCAAAAAAGTAGTTGCATATGGAAAAGTATATAATGATGCAACTATAGTCCACCACTAGCAGATACAACATAACCAAATAAAGGTGATGGTTGAAGAGGTTGTAGATGCTAATGCTCCTGTTCTATTCCCTAATGAGGAGGTGCAAACAATAGGACAAGCTCAATATAATTTCATTATTTGGTTGAAAAAGCTAGTCCGACAGGTTACGAAAGAGGTATAAAAATATTACAATTTTTTAGATTTAATTAATATCATAGGTATTTTTAATTTTCATTATATATTAATCTTAGAAACTTCTACAATCAAAAGAATCTCTGGGCTTCAATCCTTAACCAGTGCAAGATGATTTGAAATGGTTGGCTTCGGTGGTGGTTGACATGGATGAATTTTATGATGAAATAAATATAATTGAAAATATTGTTGGCAAGCATATTATGTTTAGAGTCGCCAGAAAAGACATTAATGATCTCATTATTTTTGAGTGGTTAGACTTGGGAATAATTCAAATTTTTATCATGTAAGTATTCATTTTTATTTCTAAATTAATATTTAATATTTTTTTATTGCTAACGTATTTCTTATTATCAAAGGTACCTCTATAAGATATGCAATGAACTTGGTGTTGATAATAATTATGGGTTCTTGTCTCCACTTTTAACTGCATGTGGCAAAGTGAACTAAAGAGCTTCTTATATTGGAAAGACGATGTACAAGCAAAAGAAGATGTGCTGGTTTTTACCAATTATTGAGAGGTATTAAATTTTAAATTCATCCCTTAGTTTATAAAGAAATTTCCTTAATAATGTGATATTAATATATTAATATATTGTAGTCATCATTGGATGCTTCCTGTCATTTGCCCATATGAAAATACCATATATTGGTTTTGTTCACTACAAAGGAAAATAAGCGACAATATGAAGACTTTGATTGAATTGTAAGTTTTTGAATAATTCTATTTTGTGTTATTAATAACATATATTTAATATTTTTAAAGTTTTCTAAGTGTGTATATTTGGTAAATAGGTCTTTAGCGATATATTGGAAATTAGCAGGAATGGTTAACAAGAAAAAAAATGAAATCAAGTGGGTGCCAATGCAAGTAAGTATTTCAAATTTATTCCCTAATTAGAATAAAGATTATAATATTGATATAATAAATTTAATTATTTTTATTTCTTCATAGTGTCCTCAACAACCAGGAAGTGTAGAATGCGGTTATTATGTGATGATTTTCATATATGAAATCATCACTCAGGGTATCACTCACTCATTTGATCAGGTCATAATTTGTTAATACTAATTTATAATTATGATGTTTGTTGTATACTTAAGTTATTATTCATACATATATTACTATTTAATTTGTAGCACTTTCAAAGTTTAGAGCCATATTCTAAGCAAGAGTTAAGACATTCGCAATATGTGGTCTAGGTTTTTCTTAGAATTGACAGGATTAGAGTAGAAACTTTCTAGATATTTGTATTAAAAATGTAGACTTTTAGTTTCATATATTTATACCAGATATATTTGTACTGATGTCTGGAGTTGCTGTTTATGTATTAATGCAGGTTTTGTAATCAAAGGATGTATATATTTATTTGTGAATCTATTAAAAAATATAGTATTTATGGCCACAATTATCACTATAACTGTGGTAAAATATGATATATGGCGATAGTTATAAAAACAACTGTCACCATATATGAATCTCTAAATGCATCTTTCGCCACAGGTGAGCTCGGACCTGTGGCGAAAGATACTATTTTTTGCCACAGGTGAGCTAGGACCCGTGGTGAAAAATGATATGTTTTACCACTATTTTTTTCGCCATAGGCGAGCTGGGAACTATGGCGAAAGATATCATTTTTTGCCATAATTGAGCTGAGAACTGTGGCGAAAAATGATATTTTTTTACTATTGTATTTTTCACTACAGGTGAGCTTAGATCTGTGGCGAAAAATATCTATTTACTACCACATGATTTTCTACTACAAAGCTTTTTCTGTCACAAAAAATGTGTTTTAACTGTGGTAAAAAATACTTTTTGTACTAGTGGACCTATAACCTAGGGTCCAAATTGATATTTAACCCTTTTTTGTTTTGTCAAAAATGATTGTTAAATTCTTAAAAAAGAAATTAATAACAGTGAGGTTGTGACAAAATTTTTTTAAAAAATAAATTATGAGTATTAATTCAAATAATTATAAATTTAGGAATTTCAATGACTTTTATAAATAAAATATTTTAATTTTAAATATAATTCTCAATTTACAATCAAGATTCTTATTTATGATTGTCTATAGTTATATATAACTTATTTTTCAAAAAAAATTCTCATATACCAATAAACCTTATTAAATACACTTAACAACCTTATCTTTCTAAAACAAAAATATAAACTTTCAAAAATACCCATTATTTAATTCATTGAAAAGAGAAGGGATAAAAATTAATTATAGAGAGAGAAAGGATAATATTAAAATTGGTATATTTAATAAAATTTTAATTTACTTAAAGTATTTTATATTTTAGAATAAAAAAACTCCTTCAAAAGTGCCCTATAATTTGGGACGGAGGGAGTACAATTTTTTTTTTTTGCTTAAGTATATGCATAATAATATTTAGGCGTAATAAGCACTACTACAAGAGTAGAGTGAACATTTTTATTTAGCCCACTAGGATCAACATTACTAATTTTAATTGAAATATATAAAAAAATGTACGATTTCTTATTTTTGTTATTTGGTTGTTGCCACTAGACATTTCAGCAGGAGGAGGAGTTGAGAAGTTTAGAAATTATTCCACTGATTTGACAATCGATCCTGGTCTTGAACTGTTATAGCTATGTGTTTTAGTCTATAATAGCAAATAAATTTGATAAATGTGATAAAATGAATGATAAAAGAATTATAATAGTAGACAAATATTCTCTATAATGAAAGGTTGACTGCAGAGGAAGAAAAGCCGTCAAGTGTGGAATTGAAGGTTGGGCAAATGGATTGGCAAGAGCCAAGTAGCAGTGGGTGTTGTTTCTCATCATTAAGTGTTGTTTCCCGAGACCCACCCCCCTCCGCGACCCATCTCCTTCCTCCTCCTCCTCCTCTATGAAGTTATTTTAATTTAATTTTAGTTTAATTTAATTGCATTATTTTTTGTTAAATCTCCTAATTAGTTAGGCTGATATATATATATATATATATGATGATATATAATTATTGTTTGGGTAGTGCTATTAGTGGCTATCTAATTTTTAGGTTAATGCATGTGATCAAATTGTTGTTGTTGACATTGTTTAGATATAAAATTATGTATTTTTTGCTTCTAAATTTTGTTGGAGATCCAATTTTTAGGAAAAATTCTGCCGAAATTTTTTGAAATTCATTATTTCCCCTAAATTACTTAAATTTAATTGTTATTGATATTGATTGTTGTTAAAAGTGCTGTTAGTGGCTTCATTAGGCCTCAAGTTGTTGCATGTGATCATTTATTTGGTTTAAAATTATCAATTTTCTTTTGTAAATTTTTTTTAAAAGTTTTGGGAGGTCCAATTTTCAGGGAAAACTGTGAAATTTTTTTTTAACTTTATCTTTTCCCTAAATTACTTTAGATTTTTGGTTCATTAAGAATTTATATTTTTGAAATAGTTTGAAGGTGATAACCTTAGTTTTATTCTTTAGGAGGTAACACATGGATCGTAGTTGGATGAATGCTAGACGAATGAGTAATGACTATGATAATGGGGTGAAGGAGTTTTTGGAATATGCTAAGAAAAATGCTGTTGACAATAGTGAAAAATTCTATTGTCCTTGTGTTAATTGCTTGAATGAGAGGAGACAAGATGTTGCCAAAATAAGGCTAGAATGTTAACTTTCTACATTAGTTCCTGTTAATACCAATATAGAATGTTGACTTTCTACATCGATTGTTCTTAACAACTGATGTAGAAAGTCAACATTCTACATTGGTTCTAAGCACAACCGATGTAGAAAGTAACTTAATTCTTTTTTTATTTTCGACATTGGTTCTATCAACTGATGTAGAAAATGAAATTTTTACATGAGGTTCATAATCAATATAGAAAGTGAGACTTTCTACATCCCCTGAAACAATATCACCTTTTTAACCAATGTAAACAGTCATTTTCAATTGATGTAAAAAGCCTTTTCTATACTAGTACTTACTATTAATAAAGGTTAATTTTGATTGATAATTGACTAGAAAATGACATGAAAGAATCTCAAAAATCATAGAAAAACACCTAAGAAATTAATAAAAAATTTTAATGATGAATTCTATTTTAAAGATCATTTAACATCTCAACTAGTGTATATAATATTTATAGATGAATGTGTTTTTTTTTTTGGGGGGGCTCATGTGCACCTAGTCTTAGAAATCCTTGTATCTCAATGCTAAAGGGTATATTGATCCTGGTAGGGCTCCTCAAGGCCTCTCCTTGGCAAATCAGGCCACTTTAGGATCCTCAACCCTTTGGCACCTTAACCTATAGATATCTAATCGTGGTGACATGGGCTCACACTCATGGATCATTGGTTGAATTCTTTCTTATGCACAGGTTCCTTAAAGAGGTAAGTGCAGAACATACTTGAATCTTAGTTTGACATATACATGATATTAAAGAGTCAAACTTTTAGGAGAGAGAAGAGAGTTTAGAGAGATATATTAGGGAAAACACTCAGAGTTTTATTCCCAAAATGAATTTTAGTTTACAAGATAGCTGAGGCCTTCTTATATAGACATACTGAGGAGAATTAGGACAGCCTATGCATGTTTACAAGCAGACAAACTATTATCATATATGTACATGCTTTTAACACTTATGACGTAGAGTAAAAGTAAAAAATAGGATAATATGACTAAAAGCTAACTGCTTTGTTCAAAAGTCAAAAGTGAATTTTGAAAAAGTGTACAACAGACAATACTTGTTTTGACATAATTAAAGTGATTTTTGACAAAATAGCCAAAAGATAAGGCTATAAAGTAGGTAACAGATCATCATAGGCTTTGTGGATGCACTTATGATCTAACAAATGGTTGAGCCAATTCTTCTCTGCCTTTTGGTGCCTTTTAGCTACAGGGCTATCACACATGAGTTGTTGTAGCTGGCTATCATTAAAATCTTGATACATATCATGAGAAGGTCTAAGGGCTGATGTGTCCTTTAGTTTTGGGAACATCTGATAGGTTTGAGTCTCTATTTGGTATGGGTCCTGTCTATTTGGTGGAAATGATGGGGGTGCAGATAATGATGCTCCATCATAAGATTCCCTCTAGGTGGTGTATCCTATTTGTATAGCAAGATTTACGAGCCATTATGGAAACTCATACTGAAAAGCTGATGAGGGATCACTAGGTAGGATGGGTTTGTAAGGAATAGGACCAAGAGACATGCACTTGAGATTATGATCAAGAGCTGGATAATTATTCATGTTACATAAAATTCTTTTAACTCAATTAGAGTTTAATTTCCAAGTGTTATCCAGTTAGTGGTTGTTTTCCATACGAAAGCTTAATTGGCCATGTAGAGCTTTCCTTTACTTTCAAGGTGATATGGATGGTGAACAATAAAGAAAGAGTAAGCCTTTTGTTCATGCAAGGGGACTTTTCATAATAATTCTTTTTCGACTACCCAAGAGAGTTCACTACACCATCTAGAAATTAGTGTGAACCATTCAAGAAATCTCCAAAAGTTTGAACCTTCATGAGCTAAATAATATAAATAATGAAACATTTCTAATAATGGAATAGCTATAACACAAATATAAAGGGAAGACAGGGACCAGATATACCACATAAGTTTATCATGAATATGGGCTTTGATAAAAGGGATAGCAAGAAGGAGCTTGAATGTCAAAATATTCAAGTTGAGGTTGGATGTGGGCCTTTTGTAGAAGGATATGGAGCTAGTAAAATTGGCTTCTTCTATCTAACTTTTAAACTTCCAAGATAATGGTTGAATTATGACCTGGTAAGAAGACTAAGTTGCTAGGCATGATGTTTAGGATGAAGAGGGGTGAATTTTTCTAAAAGGGTGATGAGATTGATTTTTTTTAGGTCTAATGAGGTAGTCTACAATGGTGTTATGGTTTTCTTTAATGGGTCAGACTGTAAATTTATAGTGAGCAAACTAGTCTTTCCATCAAAGGAGTTGGGCTTCAAGGAGAATCTTTTTGTTTGGATCAAGAATCTTCAGGAATGATGTGTTATCCATTTCTATTATAAAGTGATAGGGACTAAGGTGAACATAGAATTTTTCAATGTCACATTTCATTGCCAGGACTTTTTTGTAAGATATATGATAATGATTTTCAGAGGGTTTTAATTCTCTACTAGTATGACTAGAATAATGTCTTTTCCTATTTACTTCTTCAAGCTGCAGAACTCCCCAAAAATCATCATTAGCATTAGTTTTCAAGATGCACTGTCCTTTGTCAGGGATTTTAAGTAGAGGAGGATGTCGACAAATTTGCTTTAAGTGTTTGTCACACCCCAAAAATCAGGTATGACCGGTACGGGATATGGGCATAAAACTCATATCCCTTAAGCTGTGATCGGAGAAACTCTAAAATTAATATGTCAAACACACTAATAGAATAATTAGAAATTGTTACAATATTAAATCAGATATTCAATTTTAAAAGAAATGTATGGATCCTACCTATAGTCTATGTGGAGCACCTAAGGCCAGATGCTAATGTAGGTATAAAGTTTAAATTTTTCTTCAAATTAGGATTTGACTAAAATAATTTTTTTGCTTCAATTTAGCAATAAAACTTCTCAGTGGATATCTCAAGTCACGAGTTCAACTATACCATCTGAGACCAAAATATTTTTTTCAGTGAATAACGTCCCAACATAAATAATTGAACATGAATAAAAGGAAAGTTTAAAATAATTATGCAATTCAAAGAGGCAACGATTTTCATAAAAATTTTATAAACTTCAAAAATAAAAGAATTTTATAAATTTTAAATAAAATCTTGAACTATTAAAATATCATATCAAGTATTATTATCACTTGATTGTAAGAAAGTAAATAAATAAAATAAATAATAATAAATAATTCACTAATTAAAAATCAGTGGAATGTAAAATTATTAAATAATCAAATTCATATTACAGGGACTTATTAGAATAATTAACAAATGTGAACACAAAATCCATGAGGGTAAATAACTAAACGCAACTCTTGCCATGAAGATAAACGTGGACACGTAATCTATGAGGGTAAGTAACCAAATGCAGCCGAAGCCATAAAACAAACATGGACACACAATCCACTAGGGTAAGTAACCAAATGTAGCTGAAGTCACAAAACAAATGTGGACATACAATCCACGAAAGTAATGCCAACCAAACACAGCTTGAATCCATGAAACAAACGTGAGTATGATACTCACGAATAACCATCCCTCCGCTCCATGTGCATTGGCCATCGCACGGGGCTAGCATCTCCTATAAACACTCTACTAGCAAGGTGTACCATGGTGCACCAAGGGCTAACGGAACTGCCGTTAGCAATCAATGTTCTATATAAAATCCCTTTTTAAAAACATTTTCAAACATGCAAGAAAATCATCACTTTCAAGATACAATTCTCATTCTTAAAATCAAACTCGCATGAATACTTTTAAGTATTAAAACTTGCCAAAATCAAATTTCATATCCAATGCTCATGCTTGCATTTATTGAATAATAAAAAATTGCCAATGCTAATGAAAAGGAATTTTATTAATCCTAAAAGAATATCTCATACGGGTAAAACATTCATATGCTATAATGAATCGTTTTTCACCATCATCGTAAAACTTAAAAATGAAGAAATTTAACTAACAAAGTGTCCACTAATTAACATAATTATTATTAAGATAATCAATTAAAAAATAAATTTTAATAAGAAAAATTAATCGATAAATTAGTTGGGACGCTATCCACTTACCTGTAGTATCCTCAAGGCTCCAAACTCATTTCTTATGACTCTATTTGAGCTTCCCTTCTTCCAAAGATCCTATAATATATAATAATAATATTTTAATGGACTTTATTTTTTTAAACCAACAAGATCTCATTTCGAGAGAAAACACTCAACTAAAGTTAACAATAATAATTTTGAAGTTCTAAGAACACAATTCAGTCATAAAAATTTCTTCTTAGGCTTTTTACCAAACATTTAATGTGCGACATTCCAAATCATTCAATAAAACATGAAACCTCTAATTCTATTGCCTATCCATTTCCAAGCATCCAAGTATAACTTCTAAAATGATAATGTACTTTATAACCTTTCAATTTTGCAACTCTCAATAATCAAAAACTCAAATAAGACCTCAATAACTTCTTAAATAAATTCCTTTGCAAGAACTCAATTAGATTTACAAATAACAATGTCCAAATATTACCACTCAGGTCACTAATTTCCTACATAATTCTTTAGCCATACCAACCTATTTGCTTGAGATAAAATTTTCTCTTAGGCTTTACATCAAATACTTTAGGTACATTATTTTCAGACATACAAATAGAATTTTCTAACCTTTCATCTTTTATCCAGTAATTATAAATTACCATACTATCCTTAAGAATTTAAGTAGTTACATGCAAATTGTAATCCAATTCTTTTGACTTGCAACCTACAAGTTAAATTCATGAATTAATAACACCTAAAATAAATATACTTCTCACAATATTAATGAAACTTCAGAAATATAAAAATCGAGCAAGACTCTCCTAAAGGCAACTTATCAACCACCTTATAAGCATGAGTCCTCTGACAAATTCCAAACTTTCTTTTCTTCAAATTTCATTTCCCAAATTTTCTAATACCTATAATTGAAATAATCCAACTCTCCAATTTAAATCCTTCAGTAATCATAAATTTTTAATACTCAAGAAAAACCAAATTTCCAGTCTTGGACATTACTCACAGTTTGCATAAAAATGGAGGAAAATTCACAATCTCAACCCAAAATGGTATGCACACAGCAACAAGGAAGCAATGCTCACAGATTTAGCCATAAACTACCTATGTACAAATAGACAGATCAAGCAAGGAAGCAAGAGGTGAGATTTACTCACCCAATCAGTTGAAATAAATGAAAGGCAAAGCTTAAAGCTCCAACAGTACACACAGATCAACGGATTCAGAACCATATAGAGAAGAAAGTGTCACCGCGTGAATATGAGGAAGGAAAAGAGAGGCAGTCAATATTGAAATAAGGGAGGAAAAGTTTGATGCACCTAACATCCACACCAAAAAGGTTATGCACCAGATTATTACTGTTGCTTGAAGAGGAAAGAGGAACCCGACGTCCGAATAGAGAAGTTGAAGGCTTAATGGTGATGGTTGGAATTCACACACCTGTCGACGACAAACTGACTGATGGAGAAGGAAGCCTCATAATGATTGATGAAAAGAAGAAAAGGGAAAAAGGAGGAGCTTGGATGCTAAATAGGGGAACCTTAGTCTTGCAATCTGTGCCTCAACGTAGGGGTTTCCAGCAGACGTTACAACAACGACAAGCAGAGCTCCTGCTCTCATCAACAGCTAGGTTCGCTGGCCTCAGTTTCAATAAAGGAGGAAGAAGAAGGGGGAAGATTGAAGGAGTTGCTATCTAAATCTCCCTCTCATACTCGCTTGTTCTAAAGTTTTCGAAGAACAGAGAGAAATTTTTCTTTCTCGCATGGTCCGACCGAGAGAGAAGAGAGTAAAAGCTTGAATCATTAGGAAATCGTAAAAATTACAAAAGAGGCACAGCACTCTCCTCTAATAATATAAAATTCATAGGTACTTTGGTAATTTTTTTAAAATTTTAAACTAAATAAAATTTAACCTATTACTCAAAAGAATTCAAATTTTAGACTTTCAAATAAACTATTAGCATAAGTTTCATTTAGTCACCACTCATTTTTAATCATAAAACTAATTTAAGTAAACTATAAATTAGGAGAATATATATTTTTTTATTTTTTAGGGTCATTATAATATTAGACAGCTTTTATCTGGTTGGGACCCCAAGGTAGTAGATTTTTTCTTAAAATTCTGGACAACTGGCTGGTGTGATAAGACACCTAAGGAATAAAGTCTTTAATATAATTAATTATACCCAAGAACTATTAAACTTGAGTTTTGGATAAGTTTTGCATTAGGAAAATTCAATAATTACTCAACGATGTGTGAACTGGGCTGGTACTATCCACTTTGGGTTAGCATACCTCAATATTCTATTTGGGCTACACCAATATATCCTTTATGGGCTGAAAGCATAATCACGCACTATTGAATGATTTTGTAAAATTGAGCTGAAAGATCCTTATGCTCCTACTCAATTTCTGAGACTAGTAAAATGTTATCAATATAAACGAGAGCACTGTTGATAATGGGCTTAAAGATTTGAATCATGGTTTTTTGAAATAGTGATGGAGCTATTTTAAGTCCAAAGGGAATGATTGTTCATTGGTCCTGAGCATTTGGAATGTAGAAGGCCATCTTTTGTTTGTCTACATGATCTATTTCCAATTGCCAAAATCCTGCTTTAAGGTCAAACTTTGAAAATATCTTAGCTGGCTTTAGATGGACTAATTGAGTATTGATATTAGGAAGAGAAAATTTTTCATCATGAAGGAAAGCATTAAGAGCTTATAATCAATCACCAGCCTCTTTTTCCTCTTTGTTTCTCAAATCTTTTTTCCCACATAGAAGGCTTGACAAGCTTAATCTGACTTTATAGGTTCAATAAGACCTTGTTTGAGTAAAGCTACACATTCTTCTTTAGCTAAAGCAAGGTCTTCTAGATTCATCTTAGGATTGGATGCCTTTGTTCGATTGATATCTTCATTTTTCTTCAAAGGGAGCTTAATGAAGAACTCTTTATTTTTCCATAAAGAAAATGGATGTTGAAATTGATCATGGCTTTCACAACAAAATGCAAGAAGCTGATCTTTAATGTGTTCATATCTCAGAGGAGCCTTTTAAATTTCTATAATTCTTACGATATCAATGGATTCTTTAAATAATTATTTAAACCAAATTCCCTTAGGAAGTATTTGTAGACCTTTTGTTGCTTCTGTAGACATCAAAACCAATAAGAATATCTTTAGCAAGGAGATGGCTTCCAAGAACTTTTATCTAGTATGTGCATCCTGGGAAGAATCTTATACAAATCTTTCTCTTAGTAATAATATCTATCTTGAAGAGTTTATCATCAATTATGACAAAGTACTCATTGTGAGGGACCCATTCTTCTTAAGGGAGAATATAGGGTTTCATGACAATTCTGCAAGAACTAGTATCCATAAGGGCAATGATAGAGACAAGGACATCATATTTGGAACATAGGATTTGGATTTTTACTTTAAGTTGTAGAACTTGAGGTGGATAAGGTGATTGTTTAAGGTTTATAAGGCCTGTAAATGTTGGGTGTAAAGGGGATGAGTTAAGGTTTTGGATTGGGCTAGGCCTAATAGCATGAAGAGTTGGGTATTGATGAGGGTAATGTTCATCATTTGATCTTTCATCATAAACTAAGAGAAGATAACAAGTATCTTCATCTTTTTCTGATTGCTCTTGAAGAACAAATTCAACATCCTAATCATCATCAAGGGGAATGACAATCTTAAGGGACTGTAACAATTTCATATCCTTTTTATACTTGTTAAGACATCTTTTTGTGAAGTACTCTTTTTGACCATAAATGAAACATTGGTCTGATTTCTTGATTTTTTAAGTCCTTTTTTTAAAGAACCTTAAAGAATAATGCCTTTTTAGTTTGAAGATCTTATGCGTGTATTTATAGAAATGAGTTTCTTCTTACAATAACAAAGATCATGTTCTCTACATTTAATCTTCAAATAAAGCTTTTTACAGGCAGACTGTAACTTTGGCTTTACTTTAAGCATTGACTTTAAAAATTGTTGTTCGCAGAGCTTATTATGTAATAACTCATAAATTTAATTATAGTCATAATGTAGGAATTTTTAAGCAAAAAATAAGAAAAATTAAAATATATGGCAACATATTTTAGGTATACTTCATATGAATTTTTGGAATAATTATAGCAACATGGGATGTAGGTTGATTAACATTCCTTATGTCAAGTCATAGGATTGATCCTTCATGAGACTATTAGTGTATTTTTCTTTCTTATCTTCTAGCTTTAATTTTAGGTAAAATTACTAGAATGCCCTCCTACTAAAAACAAAAAAAAACTAACAAAATGAAAATAAATGAATGAGAGTAGCAAAGGAAGTCGGTTTCATTCTTCTTTGTATCAACTTTTGAAAATTCTAGACCAGTCGAGAGAGAGAAGCTTGGATCGAAACCCTTAGCCATCTCTGTTTTCTTCCTCTTCCTTCTCCATCATCGCGTTCTCACTAGCGTAGGTCTCGACTTCACTTGAGTTTATTGCTTCAAGGAGTCTGCTCTAGGTTAGTCTACTCTCATCTTTTTTTGCTTCACTATCGATCTCTTCATCCTTCTTCATTTTAGAATTGTCCAACCTCATTTCTCCTCTCTCTTTTTTGTCTTTCTGTGAGTAGGAAACATAACAGAGCTCGATTGCCATTTTTGGAGCTTCGACTGTGAGTTTTCCCCTATTTCGCATTGCAAGTCGCTCACCATTGCTAGTCATGGTTTAGCTTGTTTGTCCTTCATTCATCCTCTTCATCTGCTATGTTCTTCCTTATTGCTTTGTGTGAGACAGTTCTTCCCTCTTTTAGCTTCACATGGTCAGCCCCTTCTCCTCCTTACTTCTCCTCTGTTCTATTGTGCTAGGTTGAAGAGAGGAGTTTCAAACCCTCCTCTAATTAGTTCTGCATGTGTGTGAGTATGTGTGATATAATATTTTTATAATTGATTTTTTTAATTCTAGCTGCTGTCCATGACTGTTGAGTGAAGGGAAAAAGAAAATTAAATTGAAATTTTTGTATTAATAGCATGATTATAAAAAGCATAGGTTAGAGTTTTTGGGTTAAAGTAATTTTTTTTAGAGTGGTTGATGTTGAAGAATTGGTTAGGATGAAATTGGAAGAGAAGAGCTTAGATATGAAAGTTGAAAATTGGAAAGTTAAAAAAGAAATTTGAGATTTTTGAGAGAGATATTTGAGTTGGTAATTTAAGGGCCAAGTTGCTATTTATATAATTAATTATTTATATTTTTATGTTTCATATAATGTTGAGAAAGATAAAAGTAAAAGTTTTCTTTGTCTTAATTTTTTTAGTTGTTTTGGATTAATAAAGATTTTTGGATGGCAAAGTATGAGGAAGTGACAATGATATTATTTGAATATTAGGAAATTTAAGGAGAAAGCATTGTCATTAGGAGACTAGGTTGGAAGTAAAATATACACTTGGAAACTCTACAGGTAAGTGAATAGCACCCCCATTATTTTATCAGTAAAAGTAGTCTGTTTTTGAAAATATTACCTTTTTATATAAATCATTTTTATTAACTATGATGACTACTAAGTACTTTTTTAATTAAATTATTTTGATTTTGGAAATTATAGAATGATGATGAAGGTTAATTAAATTATTGTATATGCATGTATTTTCTTTAAGAAATATACTTTCAAGATTAATGAAGGCATCTTTGTTTATTTTGCTTTGGAAATTTTTAGTTACTTAACTGCAAGCTATGAAGTACTATTTTGGCAAGCTTTGAGATTTGAAACAATTCATGCGAGTTTGGCATTGCGAATGAAAATCCTATTTTAAAAATGATTATTTTTCTTGCATGTTTGAAATGTAATTTCTAAAAAGACTCTATACAGAATATTAGTTGCTAATGGTAGTTCCATCAGCCTTTAGCGTGTCATGATCAATGACTAGCTAGTTTGATTTTCATGAGCTCTGTTCTCACGTCTGTTATTTGTGGGTCTTGTACCCGCGTCTGTTTTATAGCTTTGGCCATGTCTGGTTAGTTACCCTTATAGACTGTGTGTCCACGTCTATTTCGTGGCTTTGACTATATCTAGTTACTTACCCTCATGGACTATGCATCCACGTTTGTTTTTATGGTATAAGCCACGTTTGGATATTTTACCCTCGTGAATTGTGTGTCCATGTTTGTTACCTGTTCTATTAAATCCTCAAAATTCTAAATTTTTTTATTTAACTAATGTATTTGAAATTTCAATGATTTCAGTTAGTAAGTGTGCTACTTTAATTTATATTTGAATAATTTGTTTTCTTCAGGCATGATTGAATAAAGCAATTACAATTTACTTTAATTTTATGGTTATGATTAAAATTTACAGGCTTATTAAGTTTAATATATTGAATTATCATCTTTTCAAGTATTTTACATAATTTTTTAAGTTTATTATTTTTACTCTTTTAAAATTATATTTTTAGGGATGCTATTTACTAGAAAATGTTTTGGTCTGAGATTCATTAGTTGGCGTTGAACCTCCTGCCAATTATTGAAAGGCTTGCAACCAAGCTGGGTGAATATTTATTATGAGATCACATTTTCTTTTGATGTATGTATTCAACTATATGCTATATTTTGAGACTAAATTTAAGTGTTCCACATTATATATAGAGGTGATTTTGATTTGTAAGTTTATATCAACTATTAGTTGTTGAGAAGTAAAGCTCTGTATTATTAATTTGCATGCAAGTGCTTGTTATTATAGAAATTTAGAAGGTTTTATTTATAGAGGATTTTTTTCTTGAAATCTCTACAGAAAGTTTAGGAATCTTTTATTTATATGAAAAATGTTACTATAATTTCTAATCATATTTCAAATGAATTAAGATATTAAATGAAAATTTTATTGATCAAGCATTAAGGGATGTGTGTTTGTGTATATGTCCCGTGCCGGTCATGCCTAATTTTTAGGACATGACATATTCAAAGTAGACAAAGCTAACTGATATATTTCTTCAAGCGAGATTTGTGACATATCTCTTCGTAATGCATTGATTGCTCTATGTAGCTCTGATTAGAGTTCTTTTGGCAAAGAAGCAACAAATGTATGCTTGAGGTTAACATCATTGGGACTATTTAACATATAATATTTCTCAGATATTCATTGGAAATGTTTCTATAAATCTTTTCAATAGAGTAAACTACATTTCATTTCAAAGAACTCCTGTCTACTTCTCTTATTAATAAGATTGAAATCTCTTAGGAATTCTTTATAGATTGCCCCAAGAAACTGAGAGGCATTAAGCTGAGTGTCTCGAATCTTATCATATTCATTAAGACTTTAAAACCATTCTCTCAAATTTCCAGTCATCCGTGAGAAAAATTTTAAGAGTACCTCTCTCATGGTAATATTAAGTTTGGTCATCTGTAAGTTAATCCAAGCACCAAATTCTTGGAGTCTTTCTCTCCATCTACATAGAGGTAAATCACCAAATGTAAACTAGGGTACAGAAGTAGGTTTAGAACTAGAACCATGAAAAAGTAGTTCAGTAGGAATTTCTTTTATAGTTCTAGATTTTTCATTAGGAGGGTCTTCTATAACTATTTCTATCCTGGTTTCATTTTGAGTTTGCTGCTTGTGAGTTTAGGGTTGGACCATTGTAATTTGTTATAAATCAACTAAGTGTTGATATTCTTTAAAGTCTGTATACTCCGTAGAGGTTTCAGTTAAAGCCACAGAGTCAGTGTCATCTTATTAAGTGAAAACCTAGTCAAAGACAGCATTTTGATTAGAAGCAATAGTTCCTGAAGGATTTGAGGGATCTTCTATTCCTTTAGCTCTATCAATTATTGATGGTGATTTGGTCTTTGGTGGTGGAGGAGGAGGTATTTTTATGGTTAATAGTTTTTTTGAGATTTTAGTGAAAGATAGGGAGGTTTGGTGAAAAGGTAGGTTTTCTATATATGAGAAAGGTGTTTTTAGTTTTTGAGTTGGCTGTTTTTAGGCTTTTCTAAGAATTGGATAAGACATTTTGAATACTTTATTATAATTACTCTCAGTTAGATAAATTGGATGTATGGAGGTATAGGTAGGGAATTGTCTGATCATGGTTGGGTGAGTTGGATAGGGCTCATATCTGTTGTAGTTGAAGGTAGGGATTGGTCTTGAGCTAAGTTTGCTTCTATATACTGTAGTTGTCTTTTTACTTCAGAAATTTCATTTTTCTTTTTGAAGTATTCTGGTCTATCATATCCTTGTTTGATAAACCTGCAGAGTTTTGCATCCAGCTTTTATTCTTACTTATAGAGCCTTTAATATAGATTCTTTATCTGATCAATCAATTTGATTAACCTGTGAGGACAAGTTTCTTGTTATTGTTGTCAAATGATCAAGTTTTGAATCTATCCTGTAAAGGACTCTATTTTAGTTGATAGCATTTTAAGATTGCCAGTTGAGAATTTCTTCTACTAGTGTAACCAGCTTGAGAGTACCTTGAGGTGTTACTTTTGTCTATAGAACAAAAGGTCTACTAGTCATCTTTGTTCTATCATCTATTTTTCATTTAAGAGGAGGATATTCTTCCTCGTAAAGCCTTATCATTGCAATACAAAGCAAGGCTTGTGTTTTGGCGGGTAGGATAACTGGGATCATCGGTTCTAGGAGTTGTGGAGTAACTAGAGTGATTGGTTCTGATTTCTCCGAAGGGAGGAGATCTTCATGACTAAGTTTTTTAAGGAGTTCATAGAGAGTGTTCCTTTTTGGAGGAGGATTTGAAAGTCCTACACATTTTCTCTTTACTGATTGTTTATGGCCATGGTCATCATCATCATCCTTAGGAGGAAGCTTGTGTCTACATGGAGATATAGGATGCTCAAAATTCCTAGTTCTTTTTCTAGAACTATAGGCTTCATCATCAAAATCATTTCAAAGATAATAGTCATAATTTAGATCACACATTTTCTGGGCACAGCCCCAGATAAAGTGACCATTGATGTGCAAGACACAAATAGACTTGGCTTTTATAGTAAACTATTTAATAGGAGGATCCTTCTTGTCTCCAATGAAGGCTAGAAAGATTCACAATATCCTTCTAGAAATCTAGTTTAGATTTTGAGTTCCAGGTTTCTTGAAGACAGAGTTAACAATACCATCTTGTAGCTTGTAGAGTGTCGGAGGTTTGTAGTATGAACATCCTTTTAAATACCATGGAATTGCTTTTCATAGTTGTTTATCCATTTCGATGGCTTCATGTCAGCTAATTGCTCAATAGGTAAGTTGCCTTGGAATCTGAAGGATTAAAGCATCTCCTAGGTTGTTTGCAACCATGTACAAAGCATCTCTAGTAACATTGGGGAAGTTGATATCAAAAGAATGACCTTGAAGCCTAAAGATCATTTAGTGATGGAAGATGGCCATGACAGTATCAACTTTTTGTTCAGCTTCATGAATCCAGATGTGAACTTTGAATCTTGTAGAAAGAGTTGGATTTGTGAGCTTGACATTAAAGTTGGGTGCTATTGTAAGAACCACACTTCTTTGGTTGGAAGTAGTCAGCATGGCACCAATTAAGGCGTTGCCATATGACTTGAAGGTTAATTCTAATAAAGCAACCCTAGGAGTAGCTACCATACTTTTTCTCCCATGATAGGTAAGGATAAGGTGAATAGCTCTAACATAAAGGTAGTTGTAACCCTAATTGATTTAGCCATCAATCAAATGTTGGGCTATCTCAAGGGTGATGTACTGTTCAGCAACTATGGCAGGAATACCACGCTTTCAATACTAAAGGTCTGGATTATTTCTTTTGGGTAAGGACAATTTGTATGAAGTAATGTTTTGATACCACCAGTAAAAGAGTTACCTCTATGATAAAGTTTATAAGGATTTAGGTAAGAAAGTTGGGTAATTAGGACTCCGACATTCTCAAGAACAACATAATACTCTATGAGATTTTTTATTTTCTAAGAAAGGATTCTTTTTACATTTGAAAGGATACGACCAAAGGAAAAAGTTGAAGAGGAGTATGATGGTTAGATGCTAGAGAGGAGATCCTATAAACCTAGATGGTCTAGACAAGACTAGGGAAAGAGGGAGAATTAGTTCCAAGGACATATCGGTCAGAATCAATCATCATAGCTACAAGTAAAAGGGGATCTTGTCTTGTAGTTTAGTGTACTAGAAGAGATGATGGAAGAAGGAAAGGTTGAGATTGCTATACCAACTCCCATTAAAAAAGTCTACACAACAGAATGGAAGCGAAAAGAGGTGTAGAAGTTTAATTAAGGTTATGATAAGATGGGTGAGGATTTTGGTAAGGATAAAGTTAGAAATGAAGCGCTGCCTTTGATTAAAGAATATGCCATATCAATTGAGAGTTTAAAAGGAAAAGTGTACTCAAAAAGGAAGATAAAGATAGCTCAGAATCACACGTGGACCAAGACAATTCCACAAGAGGCCCAGTATTTAGTTTTAAAGCTTCTAGGCTTTACTGAACAGCAACCCAAGATTTAGGTTTCAAAAAATTGAAAAGGAAAACTGGGCTAAGGAGACATCTTCACTCACGCTATGAAAAAGGAGAAATGAGTAAAGGCCTAATAGGTGAGGATAACCTCTTTAAGTTCAATGCTTTAGCTTTCAACAATAGAAACCAAGTCATCTTGGGCTCAAGAAGGAACAAGAAGGAAATTGGTTCTGGTAAAGGCTCACCAGTTAAAGTTAGTAGGTTTAAAAGAAGTATAGCCTTTAGACTAAAGGACTTATCTTCTCTATTGAAATGCACGACTAGAAAACACAATCTTGTGGAAGGCTCAATGATAAAAAAAGGTGAGTTAAATTTAAATGGGAGGAAAGATGCTAATAGCAATATTGGATGCCTAAAGAATATTAGGATAGACCAGATTGGTACTGTGAATGAAAGGATACATTATCAACCCAGACCATTGGATTATCTTCGAAAGGAATCTGTTCTCATTTCTAATATGGATGGTGAAGTGAATCAATTTTTTGAGGTAAAAGAAGAAAACTTATATGGTAAAGTCACTGTGACACTGGGCATAAAGCTGGAAGGGGCTTCTTGAGGCCCATAGGTTTCTGTATTCTCATTCTCCTTCTTTTATTAATTTATGGAAGTGGTAGCTTAGAATTGTAAGGGAGCAGCTGCTAAAGGCTTCCCCAATAAAATTAAGGATTCATTAAGAGGGAAGGAAGTGAACATTTTGATCTCATTTAAAACTCGTATTAGTGGTGCTAAAGTATAGAATCTACAGGAAAATTGGTTTTTCTAATAGCCTAAGGGTTGAAGCTATGGGCTTCGCTAAGGGTATCTAGCTCTTATAGAATGAGTCTTCTATTAAGATTAATTACCTTTGCTCAAATACTCAACTGCTACATGTGTAGGTTCAAGATTTGAGCACTAATGTGATATGACTTGTGTGTATGCTGAAACTAATCATTGTCTATGTAAAAATCTCTAGGCTAGTCTTCAAAACTCTTAGTAACTATATTAATGGGCCGTGGTTAACTTTGGGGGATTTCAATGCTTATTTATCAAATAAAGACAAATGTAGGGGTCCTGGTTTGAATTATGTGTTTATGAAGCAATTTGGAGAAGGGATTTATAAAGAAAATCTTCTCGAGGTGGACTTTATTAGAGATCAATTTACTTGGGAAAGTGGATAGTTAAGGAAAGAATTGATCGGCCATTTTCCAACAAGGAGTGGACTTTTGCTTTCTTGACTTTAAAGTCTCTCATCTTGGCAAGTTTGGATCAGACCATAGACCTCTTTACATTAAGAACTCTTCTCATTAACAAAGGTGAAGGAGCAAACCTATCTTTAGGTGTCAAGCTGCTTGATTTCTAGAGGAGCGTTTTATAGATGTGGTTAATCATTGCTGGACTGTTGGTAGCTAGAGTGAGAAAGTTAAAATGTTTGAAGCAATTGCAATCCATTGGAATAAATCTAGGATTGGAAACTTTCCTAAGAAAAGGAACCACTTGTTAAGGAAACTTGGGAACATTAATGCTGAAAGAAAGAGGAAAGACTCACATTACCTTAAGCAAATTGAAGCTGACCTTTGGAAGGATTATAACAAAGTTCAGGCCCAAGAAGAACTGTTGTGGTACTTGATAAAAACACATTTGTTACCTACTTTTATTTATCAATCAGGACCTTTTTATTAATGATTTATCACCTCAAAGTACACATATTGCATTAGATTTTGAATTTTGCTTAAGTTTTTAAGTTTAGTGCACTAAGGGCATTTTGGTCTAAAAAATAAAATTAGGAAAAAACGAACAAGAAAAATTAAAAAAGTGTATTTTATGTCAAGTTGATGAGTGGTGAAATTATATTTTTAAAATTTATTTTAGTTTGGGAGTAATTAAATAAAAAGTCAACACTTTCTAAAGTGTTTTAGTTTGACCTGGTTTTCGATTTGTTTTTATGTGAAAATTCTTATATAATTTTGTGAAACCTAGAACTTGGATAATTTAATAAATTCTTCCTTCTAATTATGAATTTAATTCTAGCTATTAATTAGATTTTATTATATCACATGCTATTTAAATAAATTATGTGATTTATATGACAAAGGTGGCATGTGACTTGTGCATCAATTGAGCAATTGAGGTTAACACTCCTTGAGATCAATTATTGAGAATTTGCACGTGATTTATTCTATTTTTGGGATATTAAATTAGCTTAAATGATATGGATGGCACATGAGAAATTACACACACATTGGAATCATTTACAAACCAATAAGAAGGTGCCACCTTGCAAGTGTGACAAGGCTCCCATTTTCTTTTTATTTTCTTTTTTTTTATTTTTTAATTGAGTATTCATCTGAAGAGAAACACTAGGAGCATGCCATTTTTGAGTTCCAAATGAGATTCATTCACCCATTCACTCATCTTTCACATTTTCTCTCTCTTGTTTATCTTGTTCTTCATTTTTCTCTTCCTTCTCTCTACACATACAGCCACGTCCAGCTACCTTTTCTTCCACTTTTCACCATCAAATCCACTCAATTCTTCCACCACTCTCTTCTCCTCTCATGGCCAACCCTATCCCTCGTAACTAGAAGAAGATTTGAAGCTCAATTCATCAAGATTCATGGAGCATGTCTCAGTTTC
Source organism: Prosopis cineraria (assembly GCF_029017545.1). Classification (NCBI taxonomy): domain Eukaryota; kingdom Viridiplantae; phylum Streptophyta; class Magnoliopsida; order Fabales; family Fabaceae; genus Prosopis; species Prosopis cineraria. Next base: position 19,771,373 of record NW_026555342.1, on the reverse strand, counting down.
TTAGTGTTCTTAGAGGAGTAAGGAGTTCTTGATGTTTTCTAGATAGATTCTCTATGGAATCCTAGGTGAGAGTTGATAGAAGAGGAGTCTTGAAGTCTTCATTTGGCTAAGCTCAACTATTTCTTCATCTTGTTTCAATTCCATTAGAATACTATGACTATTGTTGATTGTGGTTCAATTTGACTTTAGTTTTATGGTTGTTTATAATTTGTAATGTTAAAACAAGATTGTTAAGTTAAATTTCATGACCTAAGTGCTGCTGGAATTTCATCCACTCTATGAATTTGCATGGTAATATGTGATTTCAATGGGTGAATGTCTTGTATTAGCTTAGCTTGTAATTGTATGGTGAATACTTGATAAGTTGCTTGAGTTTTATAGTTTTGAGCTTAGATATGGCTTTGAGTAGTGGAAATTAAAAATGAATTTTAACTGAACACTTGGTTAATTCTAGAGCTAAGCTAGTGAGGTTACCAGGGGGCTTGTAATAGCACTTAAGGAATTGAATTAGTGAAGTTAGGATACATGAGATAGTTGTCTTAAGTAAATATATTTTGCAGCCAAGGAAAAAGAGTTGAGTGAGCTACCATAATTAATTAAAGGCTAGGAATCTTCCATTAACAACACCCTAGGGTTTCTACTTGAATAGGGAAGCCACTTCATTCACAAGTAGATTAGTTTTCTAGTTTAATTCACTAGATAATTAGCTTAGCAATTAGTTAATCAACTTCAAACTTTAGTTGTTTTATTTCACTAGATAACTTTAAATTAGACTTAAAATCATTTCTTGGGAGATGACCTAGGGTTGACCTTATATTGCATTATTAGCTCTAGTTTAATTTTGAAGACAAGCGGCTAATTCCTATTAGCACTAGAAATCAAGATGTAAATGGCTAAATTGGGGAGACAAAAATAGTAGATTCTTCCATACTACTACTTAAGTCAGAAGAAGGAAAAATCATGTGGAAGTGCTTAAAGATGATTTAGGCAACTGGGTCTTTAATAATGAGGAGTTAAAAAATATGGCTCTAGAGTATTATAAAAAGTTGTTCAAGTTTAGCCTAAACTCCAAACACCAGCAGCGTCTCAAAAAGGCTACCCTACTCTTAATGACTCTGAGAGGGCTAATTTGGATCATAAACTTACAGATGAAGAGATTAAACAAGAAACCTTTGATTTAGGTGATTTCAAAGCCCCAGACTATATGGAATTCAAGTAGTTTTCTACTAACAATACTGGGGGACTCTAGGGGCCTTGATTTGTCAATTAATGAGGGAGATTTTTCAAGATCCTAATGAAATTAAGGAGATCAATAGTACCATATTGTACACATTCCTAACATTGATCATCCTAAATGTGTGAAAGACTTTCGACCTTATCTTTATGAAATATAAGTTACAAGATTGTCTCCAAAATCATTGCCAATAGAGTTAAAGGGTTAATGAATAAGATTGTTGGTGATCATAAGAGCAGCTTTTGTCACGCCCCAAAATAGAGGGTGACCGGCATGGGTGTAAACCATTCTCACCTTACCGTAAGCCTCCAAGTGAATGTTTATTTCATTGTTTTAAAAAAAAAAGAACAAAATTCAATCAACTCACATGAGAATTAAATAACTTTTGTAAATTCATTATCATAAGAAAGTATCGACATTTTTGTAGAAATTTCGCCAGAACCTCTCCTGTAACTAGGATCTCCCAAAAATTCTACAACAAAATTTTTTACAAATAACAACATAAATCAAGAGCGTAGCTCCTTCCAGCCAGCAACTAATATATAGATAAAATAAGATTCATCAACAACCTATGTGGAGCATCTAGTCTTTCTTTCAAATCAAAAATATATACAATTTATATATTTACATTAAAGCAACAATACCAATCAAAATGTCCATCTACTATAGTTAGTTGCCCTTTTTGAGGTCGTTGGTGAAATCGGCGTCAGCTAACCAATCTGAGCCCAAATAGTTTTTCCAGTGAATAGCATTTCCATGAAAAAATTCTTAAAATTTAAATTGACAATTTATAATAATGGTGTCAGATAGTTGGAAGTAATTCTACCAAGATTTATAATGCACGTAAGACATAATCATATTTATAAAATAAGAATAAGTTGAAAACATTTTATGTTATCATGTTTAAAGAAACAATCTACTCTCATATAACTCGAAGTGATACAATTTACTAGTTAAAATGGGTAAATTTCGAAAACATGTATTAATCAATATTTAAAATTCTGAGAACTCAACAGAACAGGTTACAAATGTGGACATATAGTCCATGAGGGTAAATAACCAAACGCGGCTTATGCCACGAAAACAAGCATGGACACACCAGTCCATGAGGGTAAATAACCAAACGCAGCCGAAGCTACAAAACAAACGTGGACACACAGCCCACGAGGGTAAGTAACCAAATGCGCTCAGGCCATGAAATCAAACGCGGGTACGAAGCCCACGGATACCAAACGTGAGAATAAAACTTACAAAACAAACTAGCTAGTATTTAACCACAGTGCTACGGGCTAACGGAACTGCCATTAGCAATAGTGTTCTGTTTGGAGTCCTCTCAAAAATCATGTTTCAAACAGGTAAGAAAATAATTATTTCTGACATATAGTCAGCGTTTCCAATGCCAAACTCGCATGTATCACTTTAAATTTTAATTTAAAACTTGTTGAAAATAGTTTTTCATAAAATAATATACGAACTTGCATTATCTAAATAATCAAGGATTTAAAGAGTTTAATAAACCAAATAATTCCATAAATCTTTAAAACAAATTCCCTGAAGAAATAAATGCATATATCCTCCTTTAAACGTCTCGTATCAATATCACAAAATTTCAAAACTAATGTAATTCACAAGAATAAAATATCTCAATGAAAATTTATTTAAAAAAATAAAAGTACCAATAAAAATAAAAATAAATTAAAGGGAATGCTATTCACTTACCTATTGAAGTTCTAAATTCTTGAAAGTATTCTTCTTTTAAATCTTTTCAGGGTCTTGTTCTTCCACACACCCTATAAAATATAAATATATACAATTTTAATAACTTTTTAATTTATAACACAATCTCTATTAGTCACCATCTAAATTTCAAAAACCAAATTTATGATTTAAAGTTAGTTCAAGCATTATTATTTATTCCTCTAACTTCCTTCATAAAATTTTAGCCATGCCATACTATTTCCTTGGAATAGGAGTTTTCTCCTAATCTTTGCACCACTTACTTTAGGTGCATTACTTCTACCTCTATAATTTTAAGCCTTTAACCATTCACCAAAAAATCAATCAAACTCCAAATATACACTTGATTGTGTGCAAGCCTATAATTAAATTCCTTTACAAAGTTACAAGTGAATCCCTAAACCAATAATTCCCATCAATATTTAGGATTTAATTTTTTTTATTTCCTCATACAAGCCCTTCAATGACATCTTATAGGTACCAACCATATATCCAAGTTGTCTCTTTTGATTTCAGTCCAGATATATATATATATAATAATATATTTTATACATTTATTATTTTTTTTCAGTCAAGGTAATAACAAAACACCCACCAAAAATTTTTATAATTTCAGTCCTCAATCAGAACTCTCCCTCTCGCATAAATTCAGCAAGAAAAGTCCTTAAATTTCTCACCTTAAATACCAGTAACAGCAGAGGCAGCAAAGAAGGCATAATCTACAGCAAAACAGGGGAGAAAAATGGAACTCTCCAGCTGATGCAAGAAACAGAGGGAGATGCAGCACCGTTCGAAGAAAAAAAACCAGAGTCAGTATTGCCTAAGCTCAAAACCAACAGCACCCATTTTCGATGACCTTAACACGGTGGAACACTTAGCTCGTACAAGGGAGAATGACGTAAAAACAGGGAAAATTCTAATCGAAATGGAAGGACCAGCCATGAGTACATCGGCGACGATAAGCTACGCAAACGCAACGCCAGCTATGGTGGAAAGGGAAGAAAGCAGTGACCCACGAAAGGCTGAGCAAAAATTCATCTAACCTCAGATCTCCATCTGCTCTTCGATCTCTAGCGACGGCGGTGAGAGGCACACCCACGGTCACCGGCCAATGAACACAAGGGAAAAGGAATAATGAAACTCTCTCTCTCTCTCTCGCGGAGCTTCTGCTCTAGAATGACCGATAAAAGAAGAAGGAAGAGTTAAAATATCTGATGAAGCTAAGGGCAGTTTGGTAATTTCACACAGCCAGAAAAAGAAAAAATTTAACTCTTCTTTTGGTCTCTTCCAGATTCAAACTTGGGACCTTATGTATGAAAGGTTGCTCGGCTGCCACTAGACCAAGTCTCTAACTTGTTATATTTATCCTAAAAAAATTAATATAAACACATTTTAAGCAAGTTACCCTATATATATATATATTTATTTAAATTTTATTAGGGTTATTACATTTTTCCCTCCTTAGAAAAATTCGGTCCTCCGAATTTAAATTTATGCTTACCTTAATCCACAAATAGGTATGGATACTTGGCACGCATATCGGCTTCAATTTCCCATGTAGCTTCTTCTTGAGAATGATTACGCCATAGCACTTTTACCGAAGCGATTTCTTTCGACCACAACTTCTTAACTTGTTGATCTAAGATAGCCACTGGAACTTCTTCATAAGATAAGTCTAGGGATATTTGAATCCCCTGAGTTTCAATTTCATATAAGTATTTTCGTAGCAATGATACATGAAACACTGAATGAATACCCGACAGTTCAGGCAGTAACACTAAACGATAACCAACTGCACTAATTCTTTCTAAAATCTCAAATAGACCCACATACCTTGGGCTTAGTTTACCTTTCTTTCCAAACCTCATTACCCCTTTCATAGGACATACTTTAAGGAATACTTTATCCCTAACCATGAACTCTAACTCCCGACGTCGATTATCAACATAAGACTTCTGTCAACTTTGAGCTGTTATTAATCTTTCTCTAATTATTTTCACCTTTTCAATAGCATCTTGCACCAAATCTGTTCCCAAAAACTTAGTATTGCCAACATCAAACCATCTAATAGGAGACCTACATTGCCTGCCGTAAAGTGCTTCATATGGGGCCATTTGTATGCTAGATTGATAACTATTGTTATAAGCAAACTCTATCAAAGCCAAGTAACGGTCCCAACTACCACCAAAGTCCAAAATGCAAGATCTTAACATATTTCAAGTATCTGAATTGTAATGACTCTAAATTTTAAATTAAATAAATTTCCTTTCAATTGATAATTAATTAATTAATTTTCCTTTTATGATAAAGAAAGAGCAATGGTATATTAGAATTTATACTGGATATTTATATAGAGATCTAGAGTTTAAATTTTACTTTAGCCAAATGTTAGTTTATTTTTGAAAAGTACTAAAAAGTCTGTACCTTTTATTATAAAAAGATTATTATAATAACAAAAATTGATAGGGTCTTTTTTTGAAATTTTTCCACTAAACTTCAGGTCTTGTATTGTAAATTTCCCATGAGATATTATTTGACTTCCTTTGATCTTATAAGTTGGTGAAGCAGGCAGAAGAGAGAGGGAGAGCTTGTGAATTTTTTTATTTTTCCTTGCCTCTTCCAGATGATGTTTGAGGATGAAAGGAGTCTAGAAAACTCTCCCCATTTCTTTCGTCTTCTCCTTCTCCCCTACCATCTCCAACTACCTAAGGTGAGAGAGAGAGAGAGAGTTCCAGCCATCGTGCATGGGATTCGAGTACCGTCTCTCCTCCTTCTCTTTCTTTCTTCAATCACATTCTGAGTTGCAGAGAGGGCTGAGATCGAAACTTTAGACTTTTTCATCATGTGTTATTTGACTCCATCTCTCTCTGCTATCCTACGTCTTCGCCGACAAAATGGGAGCTCGTTACTCCTAAATGAAGCCAGGTCCTCAGTCGCGATTCCTGTCTCTGTTTTGCTCATTTGCTGCTGTCTTCATCACCTTTGTTCACGTCACAGATGGGCGAGAGAAATCAAGTCGTCGGTAATACTGGTGCTGATCGTGAGATTTTCCTGCTTGATCCGGAGCTTGGTAAAGTCGTAGACTCTTTTTATTTCCTGTAAAACGTCACTGTTAGATGTTTACTTCCTCTATTCAGTGTCCAAGTTTCCTCTTCTTCTCTTTTGTGATAATGGTGATTTAAGGCAAGAAGCTTTGACCATTAACTCTCTCGTGTTGTGCGTATATGGTTGGATCAGAATTGTGAACTATTCCCCATTTTTCTGCTGTGCATGAGTAATGAAATGTTGGGGATTTGATTTCTTTGAGTAATAAATTTGATTTTATTAGAATAAAAATTAAAAGGGCAAGCTGAGTTATCTCAAATATGAATGTGATATTATTTGGGAAATGAAATTTATAAAAAGGAAGTGGGATTTTGGTTGGAGGATTCACGCATGACAGATGTTTGATAAAATGTCCATTGGTAGAGATTGTTTGTTTTAGTATCTAATAGTGATAGTTTCTTAAGGAAGATGATTTGGCTAGATATTAGTATTTGTATATCTCAAGTAGGCTTTAACAAGGGATGTATTTAAGAAGCTGTAAAAATTTTATTTGAAGTTTTAAATTATTAAGAGTTAAATGGTTGATGATTTATAAGGTATATTATCCTTTTATTAATTCTAGTTAAGTGGACTCTCTTAAAAAATAGGACTTGTTAATTCAAAAGCAAGGTTCATGAAGATTTTATTATATATTATAGGGTAATCGTAAGTAAGGTAACTTGATTGGAGTTAAAAGAAAAGAGTTTTGAGGTTGAAACTGTTACAAGTAAGTGGATAATGTCCCAACTAATTTTTTTTCAATTAAATTTTTCTTTACTAAAATATTATATATTTCTGCAAATCATGCTAATAGTAATAATGTGATTGTCGGAGATTTTATTGATGAAAATTACTTTATTTTGTGGAATTAGCTTTATCAAATTTGAAATGTGATTTGATCAATTCAATCAAGTTTGAACTTTGATTGTGAGATTTTTATTTTATCAAATATTTGATAGATACAGAGAATAATTCATGCAAGTTTAAAGTTGAAATTCTTTTTATTTATTCAATAAATACAAGCATGAGTATTAGATATGAAATTTGATTCTGGCAAGTTTTAATGCTTAAAAGTATTCATGCGAGTTTGATTTTGAGAATAAGAACTGTATCTTAAAAATGATGATTTTTTCGCATGTTTGAAAATGGTTTAAAAAAAGGGGACTTTATATAGAACATTGGTTGCTAATGGCAGTTCCATTAGCCCTTGACGCGCCATGGTACACCTAGCTAGCAGGGTGTTTATAGGAGGTGCTAGCCCCGTGCAATGGCCAATGCACGTGGAATGGAGGGATGGTTATTCGTGGGCTTTGTACCTACGTTTGATTTCGTGGCTTCAAGCCATGTTTGGTTAGCATGACCCTCGTGGACTGTGTGTCCACATTTGTTTCGTGGCTTCGGCTGCATTTGGTTACATATCCTCGTGGACTGTGTGTCCACGTTTGTTTTCGTGGCTTAAGCAGCATTTGGTTAGTTACCCTCGTGGACTGTGTATCCACATTTGTAAATTGTTCTGATAAGTTCTTATAATTATGAATCCAATTATTTGAGGATTTTATATTCCATTGATGTTATTCAGTAATTTATTTATAAATATTTATTTCATTTACGTGATTTCTTAAAATCAAGTCCTATTAACATTTTCCATGATAGTTCAAAGATTTGAGACTAAATTTTAAAATTTTATAGAGATATTCTATTTTAAAGTTTATTACATTTTTATGAAAGCTGTTGTCTCTTTGACTCACATAATTATTTTGAATTTTCCTTTTTATACAAGCTCTGTTATTTATTGTTGGGACGTTATTTACTGGAAATTATTATTTTGGTCTCAGATATGTTAGCTGAGGTTATGCCTTCCGTAAATCCTTAAAGGGTTGTAATATTTAGTCGAGAGGAAAGGCTGAAATCAAACTTCTTTAAAGTAAATTTCTTATGTTAGGTGCTCCACATAAGCTATAGTTAGGGTCCTCATCCTTATGATTCATACTTTGTTATTTGCTGATCGGAAAAGAATTCCTTGCTGCTACTATTGTTTTGTAAAATATTTGTAAATTTGTTTTTGGGAGATTTATTTTAAGGAGAGATTCAATCAAATTTTTGTTTTTAATTTTAAACCTTTTGTTCGTATGGTTTGTATTAAGGATGGCTTAATTTATTATCAAATATTTTTGTGGTTTATAAATTAGAGTTTTTTTATGCATAAAGACTATTGGGATATGGGTATTATCCTTATATTCTGTGCCAAACATGTTCAAATTTCAGGGTGTGACATGAATGGTTCTCTCAGACTGGCCATCAGTTTGTGGGTGAAAAGTAGTATTGAGATCTAATCAAGTGCCCAAAGCTTCTTGAAAAGATCTCCAAAATCGAGAGGTAAATTGAGGACCTCTATCAGAAATTATGGATATTGGAATCCCATGCAGTCGTACAATCTCATTAATATATAATTGAGCATATTTATCAACATTATATGTTGTCTTTACTGGAATGAAATGAGCTAATTTCGTCAGTCTATCAACAATAACCCAGATAGAATCATACCCCTTAGCAGTGTGAGGTAACCCAGTGACAAAGTCTATTGTGATATTTTCCCATTTCCACTCTGGTATTTCTAATCTTTGATGTAGCCCAGCTAGCTTCTGGTGTTCTGCCTTAACTTGCTGGCATGTCAAACAGTGTGAGACAAAGTCTGCCACATCTTTTTTCATACCATCCCACCAATACAATTGTTTCAAATCTTGATACATTTTAGTTGCTCCTGGATGCACGGTATATGCAGAATGATGAGCCTCTTCTATGATAAGTTGCTTCAAGTTTTCCTCGTGTGGCACGTAAATTCTACCCTTGTACTTTAATATTCCTTCCTGGTCAATTTCAAACTTAATGTTACTTCCAGCTATAACTGCTTCTTTGAACTTGCATATTTTTGGATCTGAGAATTGATCGCTCTTAATCTGATCTATTAGAGAAGAACGAACTTGTACATGAGCCAGAAATGGTCCCTTATCAATAATCTCAAACTTGACTCCACCCTACTCAAGTTTATGAATTTCTTGCACTAAAGGCCTCCTTGTCAAAGCCATATGCACCAAGCTACCCATCGATTTTCTACTTAAGGCATCAGCCACCACATTTGCTTTGCCAGGATGGTAAAGAATTATACAGTCATAATCCTTCAATAACTCCATCCATCTTCTTTGTCTAAGATTAAGATCTTTTTGTTCAAAAATGTACTTTAGACTCTTATGATCAGTATAAATCTCGCAAGTCTCACCATAGAGATAATGGCACCAAATTTTTAAAGCAAAAAACAACTGCTGCCATCTCTAGGTCGTGGGTTGGGTAGTTCTGCTCATGTTTCTTAAGTTTCCTTGAAGCATAAGCAATAACTGGTCCATGCTGCATTAGAACACAGCCTAGACCCACACGAGAAGCATCACAATAAACCACATATCCTCCATTGTCCGACGGTAAACTCAAAATTGGTGCCGATGTTAAGCACTCCTTTAATTTTTGAAAACTATCTTCACACTTATCATCCCATTCAAACTTTACATTCTTCTGAGTCAACCTTGTCAGTGAAACAGCTATTTTAGAGAAATCCTTGACAAATCGATGATAATATCCTGCAAGACCTAAGAAATTGTGAATTTCTGTAACAGTCGTCAGTCTTGGCCAATTTTGCACCACTTCTACTTTGCTTGGGTCCACTTGAATACCATCTTTAGAAACCACATGTCCTAAAAAGGTAACTTTATCAAGCCAAAATTCACATTTAGAGAACTTGGCATAAAGTTGTTGCTCCCTCATTGTCTGTAAGACAATTCACAAATGATGTTCATGCTCCTTTGGGCTCTTTGAGTATATCAAAATATCATCAATAGAAACAATCACAAACTTATCAAGAAACGGTTTAAACACCCGATTTATTAGATCCATAAAAGTTGCTGGTGCATTAGTTAACCCAAATGACATTACAAGGAATTCATAATAACCGTATCGGGTTCTAAATGCAGTCTTAGGTATGTCTTCTTTCTTAATCTTTAACTGATGATAACGCGAATGCAAGTCTATTTTGGAAAAATACTGAGCTCCTTGCAATTGATCAAAAAGATCGTCTATTCAAGGCAATGGGTACTTATTTTTCACCGTCACCTTATTAAGCTGCCAATAATCAATGCAAAGTCTTAATGACCCATCCTTTTTCTTCACGAAAAGTACTAGTGCTCTCCAAGGAAATGTGCTAGGTCGGATGAATCCTTTATCTAACAATTCTTCCAATTAGGTCTTCAATTCCCTCAGCTCAAAGGGTGCCATTCTGTAAGGCAAAATAAAAATTGGTTGATTGTTCGAAACTAAGTCAATGGCAAATTCAATCTCTCGATCAAGTGGTAGTCCAGGTAACTCTTCTGGAAAAATATCAAGAAATTCTCGAAAAACAGGAATTTGATTCAAACTAACGGTGGGTTTATCAATGTCCCTTACCACCGCTAAAAACCCTTGACAACCTTTCTATAGTAATCGTTGGGCTTTAAAGGCCGAAATAAGATTAGTAGGTCTTTCTATAAAACTACCTTGCAACACAAAAGAGTTTCACCTGGAATATCAAATTTTATTACTTTCAAGTGGCAGTCAACGGTAGCATAACAGGAAGCTAACCAGTCCATGCCCAAAATAACATCAAAATCAATCATATCAAGCATCATCAAATCGATAAGGGTCTCTCTACCCTCAAGAGACACTTCACAAGACTTGTACACATAAGAAACAATTAAAGATTCCCTTACTAGGGTACTAACTACGAATGAATTATCAAGTTCGGTAGGTTCTTTGCCCAACCTCTTAGCAAAATAAGCAGACACATATGAATGAGTTGATCCAGGATCAAATAATGCATAAGCTTGATTAGAACACACAGTTATAATACCTGTAACAACAGCATTTGAGGCTTTAGCATCCTGTCTTGTCATGGCATAAACTCTCGCTTGTCTTTGCCTTAAAGAAGACTGTCCCTATTGACCGTTCCCCTTTCTAGACTTACCTCTGCTAACTGAAGTAGAAGCAGCTCTAGTAGGTGGAATTGATGAGGTAATAGGGCGGGAAGAAGGTTGGATTGATCTGTGGCTTGACACAGGTTACAGATATGGACAACTTCTCAAATGGCCCGTCTGCCCACACTCGAAACATGTACTAGACACTCTATAACACGATCCCGAATGATATTTCCCACAACTATTATAAGGGACTCTAACATAACCTGATTGATTCGGAACTGATTGAGCTCGAGGTCTCACGTTGCCAAAATTTGGTCTCACGACGGGAGTGCTCACTGATAGTGAACCAAATGATTTAGGCTTAGACTGTGAGGCACGAAAGTGAGATTGACTTGAAAATTGATGACTCTTGGAAGAAAAACCAAGAAATTTCTCATCATGCTCCCCCTTGCATTTCTTAGAAATTGCTTCCTCTATCTTATGTTGATTCTCGATTCTCAATACACTATCAACAATCTAAGCATAAGTGATATCACGACTCAACATAGGTGCTATGTTGTCATGTATATCTACTGGCAATCCATGCACAAACCTGCTAATTCGTTCCCTTTCAGTTGGGATGATATGTGAGGCAAAAGAAGATAATTTAGTAAATTTCTGATCATACTCTGCTATTGACATTCCTTTACTGCATTTTAAAGTCAGAAACTCTTTAACTTTCGTGTCTCTAGCACTTTGAGGCAAATATCGATTCAGAAATATAGTCTTGAATTCTTCCTAAGTTAAAAAAGGTACTTTAGTCGCATGAAAACCTGGGACTGTTTTTGCCCAAGTACTTGCCACTCCCTAAAGCTGAAACACTGCAAATTCGACATACTGAACATCAGGGCATCTCAAGGCCCTATATCTATTCTCTATTCCTTCAAGAAACTTTATTGGGTCCTCCCGTGCATTGGTTCCCGAAAAAGATGGTGGATTTAACTTCATAAACTCTGATAACTTAACTGCAGGATTCTCCTCTGTTGTATCATGTGTTGAAGGAACGGTCTGTTCCTCAGATTTAGGACTAACTTATTCGCTTCTAGAAGGAATATCTTGTAGGTGCCTAAGGGTTTGACCACCCCTAGCCCTAATCCTACTCTGATGCCGTCCTCTACCTCTTAAAGGCATATCATCTGTCGGAGAAATTCTGCCAAAGGTTCTACTGCTAGTGGAGCTCCTGGTAGATACTCGATGTTTGGGTGGCATATTTCACTATATAAGGAAACAAAAGAAATATTTAACTCAAAATACAATTCCTTTATATAACAAAAAGTCAATAATAAAAACAAACGTCGTTTGAAAGCTTCCTATAGAACTCCCAATGATGCCTCAATTATAATTATGCCTGGGTTCATAATGATAATTGAAACCTCACTGGCAAGTTCTTGCTCTACATAGTTATATATGTAAAAACCCTGGCTCTGATACCAAAACTATCACGCCCCAAAATAGAGGGTGACCGGCACGGGTGTAAACCATTCTCACCTTCTCGTAAGCCTCCAAGTGAATGTTTATTTCATTTTTCAAAAAAAAGAACAAAATTCAATCAACTCACATGAGAATTAAATAACTTTTGTAAATTCATTATCATAAGAAAGTGTCGACGTTTTTGTAGAAATTTTGGCAGAACCTCCCCTGTAACTAAGATCTCCCGAAAATTCTACAATAAAATTTTTTACAAATAATAGCATAAATTAGGAGCGTAGCTCCTTCCAGCTAGCAACTAATATACAGACAAAATAAGATTCATCAACAACTTATGTGGAGCATCTAATCTTTCTTTCAAATCAAAAAGATATACAATTTATATATTTACATTAAAGCAATAATACCAATCAAAATGTCCACCTACTGTAGTTAGTTGCCCTTTTTGAAGTCGTTGGTGAAATCGACATCAGCTAACCAATCTGAGGCCAAATAGTTTTTCCAGTGAATAGCATTCCCATGGAAAAATTCTTAAAATTTAAATTGACAATTTATAATAATGGTGTCAGATAGTTGGAAGTAATTCCACCAAGATTTATAATGCACGTAAGACATAATCATATTTATAAAATAAGAATAAGTTTAAAACATTTTATGTTATCATGTTTAAAGAAACAATCTTCTCTCATATAACTCGAAGTGATACAATTTACTAGTCAAAATCGAGTAAATTTTAAAAACATGCATTAATCAATATTTAAAATTCCGAGAACTCAACAGAAGAGGTTATAAACGTGGACACATAGTCCATGAGGGTAAATAACCAAACGTGGCTTATGCCACAAAAACAAACGTGGACACACCAGTCCACAAGAGTAAATAACCAAATGCAGCCGAAGCTACGAAACAAACGTGGACACACAGCCCACGAGGGTAAGTAACCAAACGCGGCTCAAGCCACAGAATCAAACACGGGTACAAAGCCCACGGATAGCAAACATGAGAATAAAACTCACGAAACAAACTAGCTAGTATTTAACCACAGTGCGCTACGGGCTAATGGAATTGCCGTTAGTAACAGTGTTATGTTTGGAGTCCTCTCAAAAATCGTGTTTCAAACATGTGAGAAAATAATTATTTCTGATATATAGCCAGCGTTTCCAATTCTAAACTCGCATGTATCAATTTAAATTTTAATTTAAAACCTGTTGAAAATAGTCTTTCATAAAATAATATACGAACTTGCGTTATCTAAATAATTAAGGATTTAAAGAGTTTAATAAACTAAATAATTCCATAAATCTTTAAAACAAATTCCCTGAGGAAATAAATGCATATATCCTCCTTTAAACGTCTCGTATCAATATCACAAAATTTCAAAACTAATGTAATTCACAAGAATAAAATATCTCAATGAAAATTTATTTAAAAAAATAAAAGTACCAATAAAAATAAAAATAAATTAAAGGAAATGCTATTCACTTACCTATTGAAGTTCTAAATTCCTGAAAGTATTCTTCTTTTAAATCTTTTCAGGGTCTTGTTCTTCCACACACCCTATAAAATATAAATATATACAATTTTAATAACTTTTTAATTTATAACACAATCTCTATTAGTCACCATCTAAATTTCAAAAACCAAATTTATGATTTAAAGTTAGTTCAAGCATTATTATTTATTCCTCTAACTTCCTTCATAAAACTTTAGCCATGCCATACTATTTCCTTGGAATAGGAGTTTTCTCCCAATCGTTACACCACTTACCTTAGGTGCATTACTTCTACCTCTACAATTTTAAGCCTTTAACCATTCACCAAAAATCAATCAAACTCCTAATATACATATGATTGTGTGCAAGCCTATAATTAAATTCCTTTACAAAGCTACAAGTGAATCTCTAAACCAATAATTCCCATCAATATTTAGGAGTTAAATTTTTTTTTATTTCCTCATACAAGCCCTTCAATGACATCTTATAGGTACCAACCATATATCCAAGTTGTCTCTTTTGATTTCAGTCCAGATATATATATATATATATATATATTTTATACATTTATTATTTTTTTCGGTCAAGGCAACAACAGAACACCCACCAAAAATTTTTATAATTTTAGTGCTCAATCAGAACTCTCCCTCTCACATAAATTCAGCAAGCAAAGTCCTTAAATTTCTCACCTTAAACACCAGTAACAACGAAGGCAGCAAAGAAGGTAGAATCTACAGCAAAACAGGAGAGAAAAACAAAACTCTCCAGCTGATGCAAGAAACAGAGGGAGACGCAGCACCGTTTGAAAGAAAAGGAAACCAGAGTCAGTGTTGCCTCAGCTCAAAACCAGTAGCACCCATTTTCGACGACCTTAACATGGTGGAACACTGAGCTCGTACAAGGGAGAATGATGCAGAAACAGGGAAAATTCTAACTGAAATGGAAGGACCAGCCACGAGTACACCGACGACAATAAGCTACGCGAATGCAGTACCAGCTACGGTAGAAAGGGAAGAAAGCAGTGACCCACGAAAGGCTGAGTAAAAATTCATCCAACCTCAGATCTCCTTCTGCTCTTCGATCTCTAGCGATGGCGGCGAGAGGCGCACCCACGGTCACCGGCCAATAAACATAGAGGGAAAAGGAACGATGAGACTCTCTCTCTCTCTCTCGCGAAGCTTCTGCTCTAGAATGATGGAGAAAAGAAGAAGGAAGAGTTCAAATATTTGATAAAGCTAAGGGCAGTTTGGTAATTTCGCACAGCCAGAAAAAGAAAAAATTTAACTCTTCTTTTAGTCTCTTCTAGATTCGAACTTAGGACCTTATGTATAAAAGATTGCTCGGCTGCCACTAAACTAAGTCTCTAATTTGTTATATTTATCCCAAAAAAATTAATATAAACACACTTTAAGCAAGTTACCCTATATATATTTATTTATTTATTTAAATTTTGTTAGGGTTATTATAGTTTTATTGCTGGAAGACAAAGTAGTGACAACATAATCATTGCTTAGGAAGTCATAAATACCATAAGCAAAAATTTGGAAAAAAAGGTTTTGTGGCTGTAAAAGTAGACCTAGAAAAGGCTTTTGATCGCCTTGAGTGGACTTTTATCCACAGATGCATCAAAAAGGTAGGCTTTGGGGATAAGCTATGCAAGATCATTATGGTGTGTGTTAGCACCCCAGTGGCTAAAGTTTTATGGAATGGAGAGCCTACTTTGAAATTTGTTCCTATCAAAGGTATGCGACAAGTGGACCCACTATCTCTATATATATGTACCCTTTATATGGAAAAATTGAGTCATATAATTGATGATGTGATTGTTAAAGGTGAATGGAAATCAATTCCTCTCATCAAGAATGGTCTTGGACTTTCTCATTTGTTTTTTACTGATGATCTTGTGCTTTTTGGGAAGCATCTCGTAAGCAGATGGATACCATGGATAGTTGTATGTCTCACTTCTGTGCTAGCTCTGGTGAGAAAATGAACAAAGAAAAAAACTAAGCTGTTTGTTTTTGATAATATCAGCTTGCAAAAGAAGTAGTTGCTTAGTAGAAGATTGGGGGTTGGATTGACTACTGATATAGGGAAATACCTAGGTATCCCTCTTATTCACAAGAGGGCTTCTAATAACCTCTTTGTTCCTATTCTTAAGAAAGCGAGAAAGAGGATGTTGGGTTGGAAAAGTAAATATCTTACTTTTGTGGGAAGATGCATTGTTGTTAAATCTATTATCTCAGCCCTTCCTTCTTACTATATGCAGACTATGCTTCTTCCCATGGGGATTCTTAATGATTTAGAAAAGACAAAAGTCATGGCTTTCTTTAGGGAGAGAGTGTTGAGACTCATAAATTACATCTCCTTTCCTAGGACATTCTATAGAAGCATAAAGACTTGGGTAGATTGAGCATTAAAAACTTGAAATGTCAGAACAAAGCATTCTTGTGGAAATTGTGTTGGGGTTTGTTAACTCATGAGAAAGCTCTTTAGGTACAAGTTTTAAAATTCAAATACAAGTATGGTCATGGTGACTATCCAAAAGTGAAAAAAAGAGTAGGGCCTACAATTACATGGAGAAGTATTGTGAAGGTATGGGACTCCTTTTAAGATGGGCTTGGTTAATCCATAGGATCAGGCAATAATACCTCTTTCTAGTTTGAGAGGTGGTTACTTAATAGAAAGCCACTAATTGATTATGTGGAGCAAGGCAGAGAATTTATTGACCTTAACAAGTGTGTAAAAGATTATGCTCTTCCTTCGGGTTGATGGGATATTGTGAAATTGAGATCTTGGCTTCCAAATCACATTGTGAATCTTATTTCCAACTTGAGAGCCCCCTGTGAGGAGAGAGGAGAGGACAAACACTTATGGATTTCTTCTAATGATGGAAATTATTCTGTACATTCTGGTTATTCTATCCTTTTTGCAAGTAGGGAGGTTCATACAGACCCCATTTGGCACAACATTTGGAGATGGAGGATACCTAAGAAGATCAAAACCATTCTTTGGTTGATGGCACATGATAAAATACACAAAACAGAGCTATGGAAAAAATAGGGTCTAGATGTGGATCGCCCGTGTCCTTTTAGGTGTTCAACTATTGAAGATTCTATGCATTTATTCAGAGATTGTCCTCATGCTATGAAATGGTGGAAGGAATATGTGTGGCCAGATGTTATGAATAAGTTTTTCAACTTAAATAAAAGGGAGTGGATATCATGGAATTTAAAAGAACAAGTTGTAATCACTTTACGTAGTGTATCTCTTGGAATGCCCTTTTTTCTTATACTTGTTAGAATATTTGGAAAGTTAGATGTAGGGCTATCTTTCAAGCAGAGGAAGAAGATTCTATGGAAGACCCTTTTCCTTTCCTCTTTAAAGTGACTGCTGATATGAAGATACTCACTCAAGCAGGAAATTGTGAAGGTTTTCATTTTGCTAATAATTCTCATCAAATAAGGATAGATGCAGTTAGGCTAGAGACAGATGGGTCTGTTCTCAATGATGGGTGTAGTACTTGTGGTGGTATCATGAGAGAGAATATTGGGAATTGGATTCTTGGTTTTAATCAAAACTTAGATCATGTCCCTACTGGCATTGCAAAAATTTATGGGATTTTTTATGGGGTTGGAATTATGTTGGATGAAGGGATATAGAACTATGGAGGTTTTTTGTGATAATATGTATGCTATCTCAACTATCACAAGAGAAAACCATAGTTACCATCCCTTCTATGACATTATACAGGTTACCAGAAGGCTTTTAATTAGAGATTGGAATGTTAATATCCACTTTTTGTATAGGAATCACAATAGAGATGCCGACTATCTTGCTAAGTTAGCACATAGTATCCCCAGTGATTTTAACTTGTATCATGTGTCCCCCCCTCTAGGTTTTTTTTTTCCTTAAGGGCATTTTTTGTCTTTTCTTTCTTGGGTCTTTTTCCTTAGTTTGTAATTGTTTACTTCTTGGTGAATGAAGTTTCTTCTTACTCAAAAAAAATAAATGTTATCATGATTCAATAATCGATCACCCAGTAGTGTTTCAAAGTGACGGGTTAAAATGATATTATGGTCTTTTGTATGGGTAAGAAATAATATTAGTCTCTTAGGATTTATTTATAATTTAGGAGTTTTAATCAATATTAATTTTTTTATAGTTAGAAGGTCATTTTCAGTAATTTTTAGGTTCTTTTTTTATAATTTTGAGGTATTTTTTGTATATTTTTATGTTTAAGGAATGTTCAAAGTTAATCTTTACTGATTGTAAGGGTCATATTGTACCAATTTCAATTGTTAAAGATAAATATTGCATGAAAAAAATTTGAAGAATCAAACGTTTTTTTGAGGTCTTTTTTCTGTATTTTTTTTATTAATCACCTAGCTAGCTAACCATAGCTAACCCTATCCCCACGCTGGTAAAGAGCTTCTATACAGACACATTTCATACACTCGCCTAGTATACATCACATGACAGTTTGCACGCACACATTTCTCCCAAAGAATTATTGTAATAATTAAGTAACTTCATCAAAATTAATATCATCAGTAGCATATATATATATATATATAAATCTGTGATACTACCATACTAATTACAATTTATGTTTATTTGAGAGGAGAATATGAAGCAACTTGGTTTTTATTGAAAATGGAGGACAGATCGTAACCTGTGGTGACGTTGGAAAAAAATGCTAATATGGGTATTTGATTCCTTTTCTATGCAACTTGTACAAAATGAATCGATATGAATATCATACATACACATGATTGGGATTTAAAAACTGATTCAAACAAACATGCCTGCCAGATTATTGTGCAGCGAGAATCACTTTCTCTTTGCTAGGCATAAATCCTGTAATGTCCGAAGGTATGCCAAATCTCGTTATTGTTCTGCTACCTAGCTATATATGCCATGCCAGTTTGTTGAGTATATATACAATGCAAAATGAACGAGTACTTGTACTTAGTATACATAACTGAGAATTAAAGTTGTGCCAAATTTGCCTTTTTAAGTAGATCCATGCACTCTCTTCTTCACATTACCACGGGGCGAATCGTCTCCAGTCAAAGTTGAGATTAAGTACCTGCGGCGAGGGTCCATGACACCAGACTTGGAAATGGCAGAATAGAGACCCTCACAGGAGATTGAGCCTCCATCAGCTTCCAAGTACAAGTTAATGTTACATAGACATGAATCTAACAAGGATCTCAAATTGCTGACAATTGCATACCACTGTATCGCTATAACTGACAACAACATTTACAAGCAACGAACCCCTTTAGGCAATACTGTCCAACACTTGGTTACTGCTAAAGGAGATAATGGAATGATAGGGGTGATAGCTATACAAGCTCCCCACCTTTTCACTGCTACTAACGACAATTATGATACTGCACTCCATGTTGCTGCAAGGGCAGGCCGCGCCTCTACATCAATCGTTTGCCAGCAATCGCAGTCAATAGGGACGGCAAATCATTATTGTACCTGGCTATTGAGGCTGGCAAAAATAAGCAAGTTATTGTTCAACTCATGGACATCTGCATCAAATATGAGCTAGTGCCTAAAGGAAAATCACCTCTCCTTCCAGCACTCATTGAGAGGAACAAAGGTTAGCTCACTGTAATTCACTCCTTGCTTAATTTCTCACCATGCATATATACTACTTAGATCTAGTTATCAATCATTAGCTCTCGTATTTCTCCACACTGTTCATACACATGCATGCATATTTATAGTTACTAAGATAGTGAAACATCAATAGCTCAAATCGTTTGGGCAAACTTCAAGGGAAATATTGTCAATATATCGTGCATTATTATCACCCTTTATAGCTCAACAATAATTGATGGATTTTATTTGCTTAGTTGAAGCCTCAAGTAAAAATCACCGCTTCTTCCTGTTGTTTACTTCAATTTCTTTACCTACACACATACAAAGACACACACGCATCCCTTAAATCAAATTTTAAAAAAACTCTATTAACACAAATATTATTATCTTGTTTTGGCAGATATGCTGGTCACCATATTGAGCATGTGGCCTAATTGTATTCACTTGAAGAATGAAGAAGGAAGACTTCTATTTCATGATACAGCGTCCATGGGTTTCCTCGAAGGTGTTTCCTACTTAATTTATGAATGTGAGTCCTGCATTATCAAAACGGACAGCAATGGTTGCTTTCCAATTCATTTGGCATGTATTGGAGGTCATTTCAAAATAGTTTAAGAGTTGCTGGAACACTATCCACATCTCATTGAGATTGTGGACAACAATGGCCGAAATTTGCTCCATGCTGTAGCTGAGAGTGGAAATTTTATAGCCGTTACGTACATCCTCCAAAATCCTGAACTTGAGGTTTTGATAAATCAGAAGGATAGTATGGGGAATACTCCCCTACATTTGGCCACCCTTCACTAGCATCCCAAAATTGTGCATGCCTTGACTTAGGATAAAAGAGTTAATCTCACCCTATTGAATCTTGAAAATGAAATAGCTCTAGACATTGCTGTCCAAACACATGGCCGAAATCCACCCATTAAACAAGCATGTATCTATGTATAATTGACAATTTCAACTTAATCCAATCTTTTGATGATATGATGATTGCTGCTAAAGATTCAATTTGTAGCACTAATCAATGGGTATCTATTAATTTGTAGCGACTTACATGGAGTGCGTTGAAATCTACCGGTTCGCCATGAAGCTTTGTGAGGCATCGTTCAAGTGGCATAGAGGATGTAGTGAAAAAAGGAGAACTCAACATGAAACATTATAAAGGCAGAGTTAACACTTTGATATTGGTTTCAACACTTGCAATAACTGCATCCTTTGCAGCTGGGTTTGCCATGCCAGGCAGCGTAGACCGAGGAAGAGCTGTTATGCTACATCATGTCATATTCCATTTGTTCATTCTCTTCCTCAAAATCTCCATACTTGGGGCTATCATTACAACCATTATTCTCTTTTGGGCTCAATTAGAAGATCAGTGTTTGATGGAGTTTTCTCTCAAGTGTACAAGGCCATTTATTCCATTTTACAAAAGAAAGAAAAAAAAATTTAATCAAATTATATGAAAGTTAAAATAATTTCAATACTAATTTTCATAAGAAAGTTTCAACATTTTGTAAAATTTCAGTAGAACCTCCCCTGTAACTGTAATCTCCCAAAATACTACAGCAGCAAAGTTTATAGATTATAGTATAAATTAGGAGTGTAGCTCCTTCTAGCCAGCAATCAGTATACAACCCAAAATAAAGTCTATCAACAATCTATGTGGAGCAACTAATCTTTCTTCTAAATCAAAATACATAAAGCTTAAATATTGACATCAACAAGTAGCAGTACCAAACAAAATTTCCACCCAATATAGCCGTATTGACCTTCAGAGGTCGATGGAGGGATTAGCGTTAGCTAACAAATCTAAGGCCAAAATAAGTTTTTCAGTGAATAGCATTCCCAAAGTAAAATTTAAAAATTTTAAATTAACCAACTCAAATGATGATGTAAACTAATAAAAAAATAACAATTCAACATAATAAACTTATAAATTTGTAAATCACAACCATAATTATACAATGAGAGTAAATTGGAAACAAATTATTTTATCATGCTTAAAAAAATAATTTACTCACACATAAATCAGAGTGATATAATTGCTGGCTAAAATCATGTAAATTTTGAAAATACATATTAGTCAACATTTAAAGTTTTGAGAAATCAACAAAATAGGTAACAAATGTGGACACACAGTCCACGAGGGTAAATAACCAATCACAACTTATATCACGAAAACAAACATGAACACACAGTCCACAAAGGTAAGTAACCAAACGCAGTCGAAGCTATGAAAATAAACGTGGACACACAATTCACGAGGATAATACTAACCAAATGTGGCTCAGGCCACAAAATCAAATGTGGGTACAAAGCCCACGAACAACAAATGTGAGAAAAAAGCTCATGAAACAAACTAGCTAGTTATTAACTACAACGCGCTACAGTTAATGGAACTGTCGTTTGCAGCAGTGTCCTGTTTGGAGTCCTCTTAAAAACCACATTTCAAACATGCGAGAAGAATAATCACTTTTAAAATACAATGTACATTTTCAATACCAAACTCGCATGAATCATTTCAAATTTTAATTTAGTACTTGTCGAAAATAATATTTCATAAATAACATACAAGCTTGCATTAATTGAATAACCAAGAATTTTTAGGGATTTATAAACAAGTAATTTCATAATCTTTGAAATATGTTTCTTGGGGAGATAAAATGCACATATCATCATCTAATTATCCATCATCAATATTCCATAATTTACAAACCTAATGTAATTCATAAGAGTAAAATATTTTAATAAAAGCATATTAAAAATAAAATAAATTAAAGAGGATGCTATTCACTTACACGTTGAAGTTCAAAATTTTCAAAGGTATCATTCCTTTAATTTTGGTCAAGAACCCATTCTTCCTCACACCCTATTAGGATATAAATGAATAAATAAATAAAATTTTTGTAGATTTCAATCTTTAGTACAATTTCAAATTAACCATCATCATTTAGAATTCAAATCCAAATTTATGATTTAAAATCGATCCAAGTATTATCACTCATTCTTATGACTTCCTCCATAGGGCCTTAGCCATGCCATTCCATTTCTTTGAGGTAAAACTTGCTGTCAAGCATTTTATCAAATGCTATATAGGCATAATTTATCAAGCTAATATTAATATTTTGCTCCTAAATTTTAGCTTCCCTAAACCTTACAATATCACAAATGCAATCATTTTTCAAACAGAACCCCAATCTGCAACCTCATCTTCCTTTCTTGTATAACTACAGTTCCCCTTTAAATTAAATTTCTCCTTTATATACATGCATGTATAGCCATAGACAGCAATAGGGGAGCTAAATTTATGCCACTTTCAATTCTCAGATCACATATATTCCTATCAAGAAGGAATTAAAACTCGAGGCTTCCTCACCTAAGACCTTCACGATAGAAAACAAAGAGGAGAGGATAAAATAAGTAACTAAACACACACTTCCCTCTGCAAATATAACGTACACACATATAGCAGCCTCCACTCTCACATACAACCATAAAAAACTACACCCCCAAGCACGGCTAAACTGATAATAAAAAGGGATTGAAACTCCTCACCTTGGCAGCCACAACACATCAATGAGAAGAATTTACAGTAAGGCAAAGAAGAAAGCTAATGATTATAATAACCCATATTATAATAATAAAGCTAGATCAAATAATAAGATAATTTTATTATATTTTTAAAAATTGTTGAAAAAAAATATAATAACAACATGCATTGGTGGTTTAGTGGAATTTTTGTTGGTTCTTATCATTAAAGTTTTGCATTTGAGATTTTTATTTTTATTTTTCCTCTGTTGCTTGAGATTACTATTTTGCCCCTTAAAAAATGAAAATGGCATATATAAATCGGGCTTCCTCTTCACCTCTATTTTTTGAAATTTTCAGACTAGCCAAGAGAGAGAGAGACAGAGAGAGAAAGTGACCGAGCTTAAACCTTCCTGTCTCGACTTTCCTCTGTTTCTTCCATCGCTTACTGTCATCGCCAGTGATGTGGATGCACTGGAAAAGAAATTCTCATCTCCTCTATTATTCCTTGCTGACATGGTCTATTGGTCCTGCTGCTATGTGTTCCCTTTTTCTTTGATTTGTGTGGTCGAAAACTCATCTTCCTTCTTGTATGTGCTGTTATAGGGTAGCATATCAGCTTCTTCCATTCCCACACATCACCATCATCCTCCTCCGTATGCTATGGCATGAAAGCAAGGGAATTCATCTTGCTTCTCTTTGCTTCCCTTCGTCGATCACTCACCGTTGCGGACTTTCATAAGCTTGTTCGATCCCTGTTCTTCTGCATCGCTGGTGATGGGTCCTTTAACATTGAGCTATGGTTTTCATTCTTTGATGCTGAAGGTTCGATGCTCTGGTTTTCTCCTTCCCCTATTCAGTACCGAACTCCTCTCCCTCCATTGTCATTGTTGCTGATGGCTAGTTAGGGAGCTCATTCTCCCATTTTCATCTCTAATGATTTTATGTGGTGCATATATATATATATATATATATTGGCTTTCCCTATTTGCTTGTTCGGCTAAAACTCTGCTGTTTGGAATTGAAATTTTTCTAAGCTTCAACTGATTTCTTTGATAGGGAATTAGATTGGAAAAAGCATGATGAATTTAATGGTAGATGTGTGAAATTTTTTGGGTAGGAGATTGAAGTTGAACAAGTTATATTAAGTGGCTTATAAGTTGTGCACATAAGGTGTTTGATTTAAGGATTAAGAGAGAATCATGTCCCAATGGAATAATTGACTATGGCTAAAGTATTATGAAGAAATTGTGATATAAATGATGATATTTGGATAATGAATCATTAACTAAATCTTTGTAAAATTATGATAGGGGTTGTCTTCTATGCCTACTTTATTAACCTACTTGATTAGAGCTTCATAGAAATTCTTAGGGTGTATGTAATTAGCATGTGCTTGCATGTGTGTGCATCTGTGTCTCTATGTATATCCATGATTATGAATGTGCTGATTGACTTTTAGTACATACGTAAGAGCTGTCCAGTTGCCTTGCTTTTGTAATGTAGACCATAGAATTTTATTCATGACACTTAGAATAGTCCATGCAATGACTAAATTTGTGTATAGGAGATATTATATTTTTTTATAAGAAAATTGAGAACAAGGATTTTGTTTACATATAAGTGTTGAAAAAGGAATATGGGGTTGATGAATGTTGTTTTATTTAATCATTCATTTTAGATCTACAGCTTATTGTATTTATTTAAACCTCTAGATATGTAAATAAAGTGCTATGGTTTCAAGTTACAAAGTTATGGGAAGAGTGCAAGTGTAACCAATGGTATTGTTAGTTAAAACGTGTTAGTAGATTATTATGACTTGTGCACTAGAAAGGAATGCGGAGGATATGAATTTCTTTGGAATGGAAATTAAAAGATTGGGGTCTAAGAACAATGCGAGAATATATTATAATAATTAAGTAAATGAACAATTATGACTTTTTATAAAACTTTGGAGGTTCAGTTATTATTATATGGATGTTTCAAGGAATAAATTTTCTGAGGAATGCTAAGGGGTAAATCATGGTGTTGGGATTGTCTCAGGTAAGTGGATAGCATCCCAACTAATATTTCATTAAAATCTCCTTTATTCAAATATTACATTTTTATGCAAATTCTTTTTATGACAACAATGTAATTATGAGATATTTTGTCGATTAAATTACTTTATTTTGTGAAATTATTTCACCAAAATTGATCACTTTAGTTGATCAGTAAATACAAGTTTGAATTCTAATTGTGGGATTTCATTTTGAAAATTATTGAATTGCTACAGAAAAACAATTCATGTGAGTTCTACATTGAAAAGGAAAATTTGATTGAATAGTGATCAATTTCTCGCATGTTTGAAATTAAATTTGAAAGGGACTTTATATAAAATACTGGTTGCTAACGGCAATTCCATTAGCCCCTGGCATGCCATAGTACACCTAGCTAGCAGGGTGTTTATAGGAGGTGCTAGCCCCATACGATTGCCAACGCATGTGGAATGGAGGGATGGTTATTTATGAGCATCGTACTCACGTTTGTTTCGTGGCTTCGGCTGCATTTAGTTACTTACCCTCGTGAATTGTGTGTCCACATTTGTTTCATGACTTTGGCCACGTTTGGTTAATTACCCTCGTGAATTGTGTGTCCACGTTTGTTTTGTGGCTTCAACCGCATTTGATTATTTACCCTCGTGGACTGTGTATCTACGTTTGTTAATTGCTCTAATAAGTCCCTATAATTATGAATTCAATTATTTGATAATTTTATATTCCATTAATTTTTATTCAGTGATTTATTTATAAATATTTATTTCATTTATGTGCTTTCTTGAAATCAGGTGATATTATCATTTGCTACGATAGTTCAATGATTTGAGATTTTTCTTTGAATTTTTATAGAGACATTTTATTATGAAGTTTATTGAATTTTACAAAAATTTTTGTTTGTTTAACTTACATATCTATTTCAAATTTTTTTCATTTTATTTATGTTCTATTATTTTGTTGGGACGTTATTTATTGAAAAATATATTTTTGACCTCAGGTAGTATAAGTTGAACTTGTATATCAAGTTGTTACTTGAGGCATTCTATCGCTAAAGTGGAGTAGAAGAATTATTTCAAACAAGCTTTGCTTGATGAAAATTTGAACCCTGTATTAATTTCATGGACTGGTCCTAACTACTTCATATATAATGTAGGTAGGATTCTCGTCTTTCTTTAAAGATTGTATATATGTTAGTAGGGAGTGAGCTCCTTTTATTTGATAATTATTGTTCTTTGTCATTCATTTCAGGAAGTCTTATTTACATGAAAGTTCTATTAAAAATTTCATTAAAAAATAATAATAATAATATATGCCTATAGTTTTGCATGGATGAAAGTATATTTGTTCAAGGCTTAAGAGATATGGTTTTTACACACATATTTCATGCCGGTCATGCTTTAAATTTTTAGGGCGTGACAATGATACTACATGTTACAAGGAGGAGAAGAATCAACTAAGCTTTCATAGTCTTCTCTCACTCCTCAGTAGCCAGTAACTCACGTACAAAAGAAGAGAACAAAGCCTACAGATGAACAGGGGATATACGCTGATCACCACTTACCAGAAGGAAAAGGACCGAATCAACTAAAACATCCCAGCCCTTGACAGCACATTAACGTCTTTAGCGACTTAGCTTCTCACTCTAACAGTCAATCGAACTTGGACGACACAAACATAAATAAAATATATCCTTAACAAGTTATTACATATTAAATAAATAAATAAATATATATATATATATAATATATATTAAGGTTATTACAAGGCATCTCCTTGATGACATTATCTCTGGCATTTTTAGCAAGTGTGTATCTCGTAGTAAGCAAACTCAGCTAGTTGGCCTACACTTTCTTGGTGATTAGTGTGGTTTTGATCCTTGTGGTTGTGATCTTATACTCCCTCTGGTTGCCCTTCGCATCAACCTCACCATTCTCTCAACATATTTTTATTACCCTTTCCTTTTTCTTGCAATGATAGCTGAAGGAAAAAAGGGTGCCAATAACAAGGCTTCAACTTCTGGCAGCCCTGACTTTTGCTGAATTCTATGGTTATGACTATAATGGACAATCACTTTACTTTTGTTTTTGGTGGAGTGTCAAATTTGGAAACATAAGCCTAAATTCTTGAGTTTCTCTCAGCTACTCTTGTATGTAGTACAATATGTCACAAAATTACCTGACAAACCATGCATGTTAAAATAATATTTTCGTCCTTGATTTTTATGGGTTATTTGGTGTTTATTTTAAAATAAATAATGCATGTTGATGTCAAACGCCAGAAAAATTTGGTGTAACCGGCTCAGAATTGAGCTCCATTTTTAAGCTATAACATTTTCCTTGAACAATTAAGAGTTATATAGTTCATTATATAAAATTCATCCATGATAAAAAAAAAAGTTTGCTTAATAAAACCAGTTTAAAGGCAACAAATCTTTTCATCCCATTGTAGCATTTTATCTGAATGAATAACAAGTGTGAACATAAAGTCTATGAGAATAAAGACAATCAAGTACGACCAAAAACCACACACTATTACAAAAAAAAAAAAAAACCTTTTCACTTCATGTCTTTATGTTTTTTTCATGTTACTATTGGGGGACATCATATTGTGGAACTTAGAAAAGGGGGTTTTTCCATATTACATAAAGCAATGATGTGGATAAAGGAAACCACATCACCCATAAGATGATTTTTGCACTTTCCACAAGTGCATGGGCTGTGACAAGTAATATAAAATAAGCAGAGTATCATTTTCTCAAAGATTTGTATTAAAAATATGGTCAAATAAAAAAATTTTCAATTCAATCATGTTGAATGAATCTAAAACATAACTAGTATTTAAAATATAAATTATATGTATGAAAAAGTATGAAAAAAGAAAAGAAATTGATTTAAGACTTTTTGAAAGTAATTAAGCCTATAATTATTTGTTTGCTTTTATACTTCAAGAACACTCAATCTACTCCCAATATATTTTGCTCTTAATGATGAATTATGTTAGTCGAGAATACTAAATTACCCACAAGTATTTTCTCGAATCTTTAAGTAGGTGTTTAGTCTAATTAATCCCTTAATCTCTTAATTAACTAATTAAACTCTATTTTTTCTTGCAAATCCTATGTGACTATTTGAGATTAATGAGAGTATCTCTACCTCATTAACAAAACTATCCATTCAACTTGCAAATTTTAAGTTCTCACACAATTTAATTTAACTAAAGTTCTACACTCAACTTAGCTCTTTTAAATATCATTCAAGTGAACCCAATATTTAAATGATGATTAATCATTTAGAAGCATTAAGTATAGAGTGAAGTCGACATAATCACAAATAAAAGGGGAAATGAGTATTTAATCCATATAAAGGGTTCAAAATAATCTTAGAATCAAGGGTTTGGCTATAAATGTTCATAAAACCCATGAAAAAATTTAAATATATCAGCACAAACATTAAACAAAAGGAAAGGAAAGAGAAAGGAGAAGAAAAATCAAGGTATGAATCCAAAATCCCTTCCAATCTTCAAATTCAAACTCAATCTTCATCAAAATCCTAACACACCTAAAGCTCCCAAATACTCCCAGGAAGTCTAAAATGGCAGCCAAAGTTGAGAATGGGTCATATATACTCTAAAACCCTAACTTTATCAACTAAATAAAATACTTCGTTTTACTATCCCATCAGAAGTTGCAAACAAAGTCAATTTTGCACTATTTTCATAGTTAACAAAACTTATCCTTTTTGCACTTGATTTCTTCATTCAAAAACCTTCCAAAAGCATCACCGAATGTTCAAAAATATTTTCCACCAAACCTTAAAATCAAACAAATATCAGTTTGATTGACTTTTTCAATAGAAGAAGCATTATGGAACACATCCTTGATGAAAGTGCAGACTTTATCACCAATGCTCTCCCAATGAAATTGAAGGAAATGGGCTGTAATTCCATCTAGTCTAGGAGCCTTGAAAGCACCCATTAAGAAGACTGCTTCTTTGATCTCTAAAGTAGTGAGTTCTTTATGAATATTAGTAAGAGCATCACTTGACAGCCTAGGGAAGAGATTTAGCACCATACTGGGATTTGACATTGGGTTGTCTTTTGTGTAGAGCCTTTTGAAAAATCCCCCTGTCATAATCTTAAGGGTGGTTTGGTCTGCAATCCACTCCCCTTGTTCATTTTTCAAGGCTTCAATTCTTTTTCTCCTCCTCTTAATAATGGTAGAAGCATAGATAAATCTAGTGTTTTTATCACCCCATTTTAACCATTTGCATCTAGATTTTTAGTACCATAAAAGTTCCTCTTTGCACAAGAAACTTATGATATTCCTTCTAGAGTTTACTTTCCAACTTTCTCAATCCATTTTTGTCATTCCTACTGCACACTTTATCTATCCCTTCAATCCGTCTAATGATTACTTTCTTTCTTTTTGGAATACTCCCTAGAGTCTAATTATTCCACCTAGTGGCTTCATTGGGAAAGGTCATAGCTCCATCAATCCAAGATTTGTCTTTCCAAGTATCTACCACTACCTCTTTTAAACCTGGCTCCAAAGACCAAGCAGCATTGTACATGAATCTAGGTATGTAAACTCTTTGTGATTCTAAAAAATTTAAGACTAAAACAACCCAGTGGTCAGATTTAAACCTCAAGTGATTTGCAGTCTGGTGATGAGGGTACTTAAGGGGGCCTTATTGGTAAGTGCTACAAGATCTCATATTGGAACCCATAGTTATGGACCCAAATCCATTAGTATGGAACATTTTCTTTTCCAAGTGAAATCCCCTAGTATATGAAAGAGTGAAAAAGTGCGCTTACTCAATGCCAAACTTATCTAACCTAACAGCGCATATAAGCCGTTAAGGTCAAGGCCGTACTCTATTTTTGACTAGACTAAAGGTAAGGATCTAAAAAGAATTCCTGAAGAACCTAGTCTAATTTTTCCTTCACGCACTCCTTTTCCTATGTGAAGTGATCCCCCACTACAGGTATATCAAGAAGACCTGAATTAGAGATACAATCATTAAAAAGATTTACACTTGTCCTGTTAACAGCACTACCTCCTAGCTTATCAATTAGTGATCTGAAGGTGTTAAAATCTCCCAAGACAATCCACCAGGTAGAAATACCAAAGGCTAAAGTTTCCAACTGATCCCATAAACTATGTCTTCTTATTCCAACTGTCCATGTGTTTATTGATTCATAAGCATTCTTCTCAAAAGGATGAGGGTTACGCACGCATACACTAGATTGATCCTTTACTTAGATAGAAGTTTCTTCCAGGGTATATATGTACATAAAGTGTGAATTCCAGATGATAGGGCGTAAAAGTGATTAATTAAATCTAAAAATAAAGTTGTTTCTAAATTAAAAATAAACTTCAGTATTAAATGGACTTGAGATTCTAATTTTCTCATTTGATGGTAGTTAAACCTAATACTATTTATAATTTGTCAATGCTTGAGAATTTTTGGGTCTATAGGCTGTATTATACCACAAAAAAATTATATAGAGTAGGATAAAAATACCATTTTATCCTTAAACTAAAAAGTCAGAGAATCTGGGATCCTAATTTATTTATTTTTAACAAATGGAGATAGTTAAAATTTTTTTTTTGTTTTATCTACATGTATCAACAATTAATTTAAAGGCCATCACCTTAGAATTGAATTGGAAAGCAACATATAATAAGTTGCTCGTACAAATGTTAAACATTGACTCACAATAAATATATATTAATTTGATAATATATATATATTAACAATCACAAATAAATCATAAATTAATATTTTATCAATTAAGGAGTTATTTGATTTTTAATAATATTTATTTTTTAAAGGATATACAAGAGTAAATACTCGTTAACATTTCAATTGTATGGAGAAGAATGATGGGGCATTGGTGCTAGTTCGAAGTAATTTAGTCATTTCACTGTCTTAACTTTTGTTGTTGACCATTTCAATAAATTAAACAAAAAAAAAAACATTCAGTGTCATCTTATCATGTGCGTATACAACCAAAGCAACAAAAAAAAAAAAAAGGATAATGTTGACATGAAGCAAGTAAAAGAAGTTGCTAAGTGCGACGCTTATTAACCCTTGTCCTCCTCCTCTTCAGAAGATTGTTCACCATTCTTGCAATCCATTGAGGTTTTCCTGAGAAAATTGCAACCTAAAACATTGATGTTCCAAATGAGGCTCCACATATATACCCTAGTAGAATAGGTTTCCATCCAAATTCAAAAAATCCAGCATTAGAACTTGAACTTGGTAATAGTGGTTGACTTTTCTCATGAGTGACGCCGCATGGAGTGTCAAGTTGAAATCCACATAAGCCCTTGTTTCCTTTAAAGGAGTCACTTAAAAATGTCTCAAAATGTGAGACCATAGGAATGCATCCTTCAAGCTCATTCTGTGATAGGTTCAACTACCCAAGAGAGCCAAGACTAGCCAATTTTAAAGGAAATTTTCCTACAAGCTTGTTTGATGACAAGTCCAAGGATTCCAAGTTCCTCAAATTTCCAATGGAGCTTGGAATTGCACCAGTTAGCCTATTATATGAAAAATTGAGCACTTTCAATTTGCCAAGCTCTCCAATAACTTCTGGAATTTTTCCTTCAAACATGTTGATGGATACATCAATTGTTGTAAAAACGGTCAAGATCCTTTCTAAATGAACGTCCAATCCTTTCATGGTTACTTCGATGGAATCTTGATACATAGATTCATAACCCATGTAATGCAAGCCAAGTTCTCTTTTATCAGCATTTCTCATAGCTTCAAAAGATTTGAAGAATGCAGCAGGTAGAGGGCCACTAAAATTGTTGTTTGACAAGTCCAAGACTCTCAATTTTAGGAACGCATGGTTAGTTTAATCATTGAAACTAAAAATGGAACCATGTAACTTATTCTCTCTAAGAACAAGTACTTGCAATTCATGAAGCACTTGAAGCCAATGGGGAAAAGTATCTTCTATGTCATTCCTACCAAGATCTAAGACTTTCAATTTTGTGCAATTGACCAGAGATTGAGGAAATGACCCTTCCAATAGGTTGCCATTAAGATTTAGGGTTGTCAAATTGTTTCCTTTTTCAAATGACTGAGGTATGGTACTAGAGAATCTATTCATTTGCAAATCCAACACAGAAAGAGCAAGGCTAGAGCTACCGATGTAGTGAGGAATGGTGCCAGTGAAATTGTTATGGGACAAGTTCAAAACTTCAAGTGAGCTACTGATGCAGTGTGGAATGGTGCTTCTCAAGTAGTTATGGGACAAGCTTAGAAATTTAAGTGAGGTAGCATTGCAAATAGAAGAAGTAAGCTCTCCTTCAAGTGAGTTGTTACTCAAGTCAAAGAACTCCATATGTTTCCATGAGAAGTTGTGCAACTAAATACCTCTGGTGAGAAAGTTTTCAGAAAGGTTTAGATATGTAAGGTTTTTAAGGGAAAAAAATGTCCTTGGAATTGAACCTGATAATTTGTTATTAGACACATCAATATGTTCTAATGAATAAGAGGATATTGAACTTATTTGGCCCGTGAATTGGTTGGAAGAAATATCTAAATACTCCAAAAATGGAAAAAGAAAACACCACGATGGAATTATTCCATTCAATTGGTTACTTGATAAGTCTAATTTTCGTAAAAGTGTAATGTTCTCAAGGGAAAATATTGACGTAGTAATTGGACCCGACAACTCGTTGTTGGACACATCAAGAGATTCTAATGAATAAGAGGATATTTCACCTCTTTGACCAGTGAATTGGTTAGAAGAAATATCCACAGTCTTCAAAGATGGCAAGGTAAAACATGAAGAAACAATTGTTCCATGGAAGCCATTATTCAACAAAAGTAGTGTTTGGAGATTATGAAGTTCTGAAAGTGAATATGGAAATTGACCACTAAAATTATTCCAAGAAAAATCAAGATAAGTGATATTTTGAAGATTTGAAAGTGAGGGTGAAATTTGTCCTGAAAAATTGTTGCCAGAGAGGGACAAATAAGTAAGCTGTGTAAGATTCCATAAAGATGAAGGAAGTTCTCCCTTGAATTGGCATGAGGAGAGATCCAAATAATTTAATGATTTCATATGGCCAATGCAATGAGGCAACTCTCCTGTGAAACTCGTACCCATGAGATACAAATATTTAAGTGAATTGCTGCAATTAGACCTTGAAAGATAGCCTGCAAGATTTATGTTATTGGCCGAATATATCTCCTGAAGTTGAGGAAAAGAAAAGACTTTATCTTCAATATTCCCTTGCAATCTAGCTTGCCAAAGCCCAAGAGAGACCAAAAAAGAGGAAAGATTGTTTAATAAATGACTGACTGGTATTGATGACATATCTACACCATCTAGATCAAAAATCTCAATATGAGTGACATTTGTTTTAAATCTTTCCCAAGTGTTTGGATTAAGACTCAAATGATTCAAATCCTCCCCAAGATAAAGTAAAACCAATTTGTGAAGGTGAGAAATTTGAGATGGAACTTCACCTGAAAAATTAGAATACATCAAGGATAAGTGGGTCAAACTTACAAGTTGTGAAAAGTTGGATGATATTGGGGATCCCTGGAAGTCATTGACACTAAAATCAAGCATCTGAAGATGGGTAAGTTGGAAGAGAGTGTTGTTGGGAAGGAGTTACCATGAAGCCAACTGCAGTTAAGATTGAGGCCAATTACATGACCTAACGGATTGCAAGTGATCCCATCCCATAAGCGACAATTTGTACCATTTTTCCAAGCTGATGTCTTTGCGTATGAGATGGTTTCATATGCATCACAAAAGTCAAAAGCCAAGAAGGATCAGGTTTTTTGATGGAAAACGAGTTTTTGAAGTGTAGTAAAGCTGAGCTTTGCTCAATACGACACGATGGAAGAGCGAATAAGGAGTGAGAGAGAGAGTGCAAGAGAAAGAGTTGGAGATAAAGAACGAAACACAATGATATCAATAACCTCCTCATTTGTTTCTGGCAATATAATTCTGGTTGATTTCCATAAGTAGTGAAGACAAGTACCTATATTTATAGCTAAAGGGAAAATGCCTTGAAAATTTCAAATTTTATATTTCAATTGTGACATAAACTGAATTGTTAATGAATTTTATAACATATAAAAAATCTTATATGCAACTTAAATAAAATTAGAAAACGATATATTGCATATTTTAATTAAAAATTTTATATATGGAAGTATATTAATATTTTTATAATTTTAATCTCTATTAATTTAATTTTAATTCAAGAAATAGATATTTAAAATCATTATCCTACAAGATTAAACCGCTCAAAGTCTTATTTGCCAGCTGGTTAATGATATGAAGTATTCCTATTGGTTAAAAAAAAAAAGTCCGTACTTACCGTGTGAATCATAAATTTTAGATTTTAAAATATTAAAAAAAACATTAATGTGAACAAGCCTTAAGTATCATTTCTCTCTCCTTTGATTCCTTTGTGTTTAAAAACATACAATTGTTGACTTAAAAAGAAGTGTTAATATTGATGTGCAATTCATAAGTCTTCTCAAATATGAACATAGTCATTGTCCTATAAAGACTATAAACCGTTCCTTGGCCCCAAAACCAAAAAGAAAAAATAATAATAATAATAAAGACTATAAATTAAACCAGTCAAATTCTTCATGGCCATTGTATACACCTGGTTTATGGGAGATGTTATATAATACTCTCTCCATCCTAGATTATAAGACACTTTTAAATAAAATATCACTTACTAATAAACCTCATTAATACACTTAATAACCTTATCTTTTCAAAATAAAAATATAAACTTTTAAAAATACCCATCATTTAATATATTGAAAAGAGAAGTGATAGAAATCAATTATAAAGAGAGAAAGAGTAATATTGAAATTGATGCATTTAATGAAATCTTAATCTATTCAAAATATCTTATATTTTGGGATGGAGAAACTCATTCAAAAGTACCTTATAATTTGGGAAGGAGGGAGTGGGTGGAATGGAATGAATTATAATTTTTTTATTTCAATATTACCCTAATTATGAGCAATATAAAAATAGTGTAAATAAATTGTTATTGTTATAGCTTTCTCATACTGCATATTAATTAACATACCTCCTCTAACAGAAAAGACTTGCATGGTATACGCTTGACTTTTCTTCACCTAATCCTTTCCATGTCTTTTTGTTTCGTTTTCCCACCTAATGACATGTTATTCCAAATGGGCCACTTTTTCCCCTATAAATCTCTCATAAATAAAGAAATATCTCTGTTATAAGTACATTAATCTTTCAAAGTCTACGATATTATGCCATGCGCATAGTATGACAACAGCCACAGCCCACAACTAAGCATGCCATGAAATTGCGAGATATTTTGGTATAACTTAATATTATAAATTTGAGAATTTTAAATTATATAATAATTTGTTTAGAAAAAATAATAATAATAATAATAAATATCTGAGAAAATTATTAGTCTATTCCTAAATACAGAAAAGGCCGATCATAGCAAATTTCCCAACCCTCTCAACTTCATTTCCAGGTCATTTTCCCATACCCATGATTGAGAACTATTTTATTTAATTCCTGTGCAGACATTGGCCAAAAAATTTAAAAAAAATAATGACCAAATTGATAATTTAAGTTTTGCATAGTTCTTTCAGTAATTTATTTCTTGTACTGAAAATTGAATAACTATTGATTCAATTAAAATGATTTTTTCTTCAACTGATATGTAAACTCAAATCAAATCAATGCTAAGGTTTGGTCTTAAATCAAGTTAAGCTGGCGAACCAGGTTAGTGAGCCAAAACATAAAATTATGGCATTTATTAAAAAATGTTTGAAATTGTGAAAACTCATCTACTTTATCACGTTATCTTTATAAGTAAATGATCAATTGTTTTGATATTTTCTTCTCAATCGATCTACATAAAGGAGTGAAAAGCGTGAGTTCAGCAGAATAAAAAACAGAAAACAATAAAAAAAAGCACAAAAACCCAATAAAGACAGCAAGTTTTTTTCTCTTTTTTCCCCAAATATTTAGAGATTGTAATTTTTTTTTGGAGCATCAGAGATTTGAAATTTTGTTAGGTCATTTAACTTCTACCTAAATAACTGAAATAATCTTATTTCTTCTTTTTTTATTAAAATAATTATTTTTTAAGAAAATATTAAATAAAAGGGATAATGAAACTTTCATTCCCACAAATTTGTCTTAATTATTAGTTTGGTCTCTCAAGTTTAATTCTTATCCATTTGGTCCTTGATTTTAATTTTTATTGATTTGATCCCTCAACTTTTCTTAATTGAATTATCATATTAGTCCTTTAAATTTTAAAATAAAAATTTACTCTCACATTAATTTCTTACACTGCACTTTGGTATTTTGATTTTAAACATTTTTGAGTCGGTTTTTTTAACCTAAATAGTCACATATATTATCATGGCTGCCATCCATATTCCGTTGTTCATGTTAGTAGATTTTAACAGTGTTATTTTCTGTTTAAATAATAAAGATCAAATTAATAACTAAAGCAAATTTAAAGGGCTACCAAATCAATAAAAATAAAATTTGAGGGACCATGTTAATAACTGAGACAAATTTAAAGGATTAAAAATTTCACTATCTCTATGCGAAATTATATTTATGTTATTCTTGTATTAAAAAATAAAAATTATTTACAAAATATTATATCTCAAATTTTGTGAAAAACCTAATTTTACAAGAAATTGCGAGTGCTTGGTCTTTTACCACAATGTTTTTAGATCCAAATATTATGACATGAAGAAAAATAAAGAAAAGTTAGAAGGCTGTTTTGAACTTCATTATGACATGAAGAAAAATAAAGAAAAAAGAGAAATCAATAATTTAATTTTTGAAGAACTGTGTAATATTACTTTATTTCTTGTAATTATAAAAATTTTGAAATTACTTACTTTTTTTAGCCACGAGTATCACCCGATGTTTGAATTTATAAATTATTTATTAAGTTAACATTTTTTTTAGTGCAGCATTTTTTTGACAGCGATATAATTGAAGTATTTAAAAGTCAAGTGATTCTTAAATCAAATCTCTACAAATGTATTCGGTTAATAATTTATAATAAAATGTACTATTTAATATATATATATATATATATATTTCTGGATGTATTTGGTTGGGGTGTTTTGGAGGGAAGAGGAAGGGAGGAAGGGAGGAAAATTGCTCCTTTTCCCTTGTTTTGTTGATAGAAAATTATGAAAAAACATAACTTTCAATTCTTACACTTTGCATGCGATTTACTATTAGTCCCTACATTTTATTTTTGGTATTCTAAGCTCCTACAGTTTTCTCCATCAGCACTTTAGGTCCCTACATTTTAAAGGGGTGTTGACATGGCACTAACGGTGTTAATTATGTTCATGTGGATAATAACACTATTAATTATATGATGATGTGTCAGTTAATAGCTAATATGTATTTTTATATGGAAAAAAAGAAAGAAAAGCTTATATTTTTTTTAATAATTATTATATGTATAAAAATAGGGTTTAAGGCTACGAGAAAAAAGTACGTATTCATTTTTAGTTTGTTGCAATTCTATGTTTAAAGGTGCCTTTCCTGCAATTTTATGCTTCAAAGTCAGGTTTGAGGTTAGGTTTGAAATTATTTGTTTTTTTAATATATTTTAAATTAAAATATATTACTCAAGTTCAAGATGACCTAAAATTAAAATATAAGACACTTTGTAATAATTAAACTACTTTTTTAATTTTACCCCTTCTTAATTAACATGAAGGTATTCAATATAGTTATATCATTATTAAAGCCAGGGTAAAAATGAATGTACATATCATATTTTTATGATATCATGAAAAAACTAACTTTTTAAATATACATAAAATAGTTGAAAGTGCCTTGTACTAAGAACTGAAGGGAGTATACATCATCTTTTCTTTTCTTTTTTTTTCCCCATAAAAAATATACACATCAGCCACTAACTAACATGTTACTATATAATTAACAATATTATTGTCCACATCAGTATAATTATAACACTGTTAGTGCCACATCAACAACCCTCTGAAGGTGTAGGGACCTAAAGTATAGATTTTGAAAATTATATGGACTTAGAACACTAAAAATAAAGTATAGAAACGAATAGCAAATCATGTACAAAGTGTAGGAATTAAAAGTTATGTTTTCTAAAAAATTATTAATGTTAACTAGCCTTATCATTTCTCCCTCCTTCAATTCCTTTAATTTTTACCAGCAATACAATTTGATCAATTAAAAAGAATAAGTGTTCTTTGTGCAAAAAAAAAAAAGAATGAGTGTTCATAGTGAACAGCAATTCACAAGCCTACTCACATATAAACATTGACTGACAAGTCATTATCCTTTAAAGACTAAACCGTTCAAAGTCTTCACCATTCCATACGCATGGTTTGAGTATGTGTGAAGAGAAATGCTTCATGTGTCAATTATATATAAGTCTTCATACATGAAAGACTTGGTCGCACTTTTTTATTGGTTTGATTTTTCTTCTCCTAATTATCCTTCAATTATTGTTGTCTTGTTTTTCCATCTCAATGAATTTCTATTAGATAACATTTGAATGGTTGGATTTGGATTTTAAACTTAAAATCCTACATTTCAAATCTCACATTTAAAATTTTTTGTTTGGGTTGTTTATAAATTTTAAATGAAAAAAAGAGATAGGTTGAGATTCAAAATGCAAACAAAAATTAAGAATGATGAGTTTACCTATATCTTTTTAATTAGTGAATGATGAGAATGGAAGTGATAAAAAATACGAGAGTCATAGAGGTATCAATAATAAAAATACAAGAAAAACAAGATGTTTGAAGTGACAAAAAATTAATTACATTGCAGGACCAAATAATTTTGATATTAATTTGTGGGACCGAAAGACCTAAATTGAATTAAAATCTGATGTAAAAAAAAATTATCCGTCATATGTATGTGCGTACACTCTTAACAACAACTCCCCATTTGGGGGGAAAAAAGTCTCATTTTTATTTTAACAAAAATTAATTCTGTTATTAACAATTCTAAAACATTAACTTGGTGGTACAAGGAACAAATGTTGTGATTTGATAAATAAGCCTCCATTCAAGAAAAAAAAAACCCCATTTCTATTGCAACAATAATCAATTTCCTTATTAACAAATCCAAAAAGTTAACTTGGCGGTAAAGAGGAACAAATGTTATGATTTGATGAACAAGTTCTCATAGGATAAATATAACTTTTAGTCTCTGTACTTTATTCACATTTAGTTTTTGGTCCCTATACTTTTTTTTGGTGTTTTAGATCCCTACACTTTTATTTTTTATCATTTTGGGTCCTTCCGAGATCCTTATACTTTGCTCATAGAGGGACCAAAAATAATAAAAAAATAAAAGTATAAGGACCTAAAACATTTAAAAGAAAAGTATAGGGACCAAAAGTAAAATACAAGTAAAATACAAAGATCAAAAGTTATGTTTATCCAAAAAAAAAAAAGTCTCATTTCCATTCTAACAAAAATCAATTCTTTCATGAACAACTATAAAATATTAACTTGGTAAAGAGGAATTATCTTAATCTGCTGAGCAAATCTTCATTTGAGAAAAAATAAGTCTCATTTTTATTTTAACAACAATCAATTTTTCATCATAACAAATATACATCATTTTGTTTTGTCACAACAAATTTTAATTACATTTTAAGTCCTTTGGTCCCGTAGAGTAATATCAAAATTATTTGATCTTGCAGCGTAATTAATTGTCTCTAGTCATCATTAGTTGTAGTTTTCCTAAACTTAAATCATTAGAACTTAACTGTCATTAATTAAAGGTTATGGGTTGTAATTGTCATTCTTTGTTAAATTTTCTAGCCATCCTCAACGTTATGTCGAAGTCATCCCCAAATCTCGGAATTCCGAGTTATTCAATTTAATTTCTAAACCGACATAAACACAATTATTATTTTTTTTTGTCTGAAATGCATCAATATATAGCAAGGCCAAAGCCAAACCAGCGTACAAGGAAGTCAAGAATAGGGGGAAAAAAGTACTCTCTCTGTCCCTATATATAAGATATTTTTAACCGAATCCTGTATATTAATAAATGTTTGTTATTTAGTTGAACTCACATAAAAATAAAATAATTTTTTCAGTTTTACCCCTAATAATATCATAATTAATATTATGATGGTGGTAGAGAAAATATATAATTAATAATTTATTTCATTTTCTAAGATAAGAGTAAAATTATCTAATTACTTGAAAATATCATTGCCACCCTTTATATATAAGGACAAAATAAAATTTCAAAAAATACCTTATATATAAGGACGGAAGGAATCACAAACAACAACAATTATAAAATCATGAGAAAATTAATAATTTAATTTTTGAATACATGTATGTATGTATGTACTATGTTATACTGAAAATTTAATTGAGCCATGTAGGCTTAGCTCAGATGATAAGGGTAATTAAGGTTGGTCTGAGATTAAGGGTTCAATTCTGATGTAGCAACAAAAAATAATTATTTATTTAATTAAAATTATTTTTTCTTAAACTGACATTTGAAAGCTTAACAAGTCCCTACAGTGATGTAAATTGTAATTAAAATAAAATATATTGGAAAATAATTTATTCTCAAATGAAATTAATGCCGATTAAAAGACGGGACAATAAATTGCTAATTAGGTGAAACTTTGACAAAAGTTCTATTCCTTAATTATATTAAAAGATAAAAGTAAATCAACGCTGCGTAAGGCACAAACAAAATGAAGTCGGTAGCGATGTCCCATTCATTCACAAGTCAAGTCTAATATCATATATTCTAAATAAGTTGCTTTAGTAAACATTATTTTAATAAAAAATACATAATACAATTTTATATTAATACGT
Organism: Prosopis cineraria; assembly: GCF_029017545.1. Taxonomy (NCBI): domain Eukaryota; kingdom Viridiplantae; phylum Streptophyta; class Magnoliopsida; order Fabales; family Fabaceae; genus Prosopis; species Prosopis cineraria. The sequence goes on along the minus strand of NW_026555342.1, from coordinate 19,730,301 downwards.
TATTAACATACTTAACAAGTTGCTTTAGTTTTATATGACATATTGACGATTAGTAATGTCACGCCTGGGGATCCTTCGACATACCTATAATTTTCAATAAATAATTACGTTTATATTAATACGACATTGGAAAACTTATTAAACTATTTCAATTTTATATGATATATTGGTGATCAAGTACGTCATATTACTCTCATAGTTTTGATTGGAATTGGCTCAATATATAATATAGAATCCAAAATCAGTCATCCTATTCATACTTGTAAGCAATATGACTCTTTTTTTTCTTTTTTTAGGCCAAGACCTACCAAGAAGTTAATTGGAAGCATAGTAAGCTGCACAGTGTTTAAGTTAGCTTATTGTGCATGATTCACGCCTTGCAATTCTTCATTGCCGCGTCATGTGGAAGCTAAGTCATATTTTATTGTGAAGAATCGTATAGTAAAAATATCAAACAACTAAAGACATCTCAATGGACACAAATATTAATATTTACCAATAATTTACGAGTTAGTGCTTAGAAGTTTAATGAATTATCACCCTATTCAAAGTGGTTTGGGAAATTTTTGGGAGTTCATGGTTAGACTTTAGAGGTTTAATGAATTTTCATTAGCCAACTCAATGAATGTCCTGCTCTTTATTTCTATGCTGGATCCTCTATAACACATACTATTATCCAATAATAAAGACTAAACCGTTCAAAGTCTTTACCATTCTATACACCTGGTCTGAGCAAGTGGCTTGGGAATTGGGATGCGAAATGCTTCATGCGTCAGTTATCTTTATACATCAAAGACTTGGTTGTACTTTAATTTTATTGGTTTGATTTTTCTTCTCCTAATCCTTTCATTGTCTTTTTGTCTCGTCTTTCCACGTTAATGACTTCCTATCCGTGAATACTCAACACAACCGACTATTGATGTTTACACCGTTCAAATTATTCTTAGCTGTTCTTGAATTTATGATTTGATCATTGCATATATTTCACAAAAATAACATCAAAATTAAATCTAGTGAAGAGAAAAGGAGACATGCATTGAACTACAAAGTCATCAAAATTGAAGACTTTAATGGTATTGGTGTTTCATTGGTTTGGTTTTTCTTCACCTAATCATTTCCATGTCTTTTTGTTTCGTTTTTCCACCTAATGCAATGTTTCGTTATTCCAAATGTGCCACATTTTCCCCTGTGAATCTCTCAAACATGATGTCATAACACTGAGATTTTTTGTATAACTTAATATTACAAATTTGACAATTTAAATTTTTAGAAAAAAGTAATAATGATAAATAAATAAGAAAATTGCTACTCTATTCCTAAATACTGAAAGGGCCTGAGAATGAGCATCGATAGTAATTACCACTGAGCTACCAACTCATGATATCGTGAACTAAGGTTCGAATCTCTATTAATAGATGTACTCAAATTTAGTGTCATATCATACTTCGAATAGGATTATTTTTAATAGGAGTATGCCTATGAATAGTCAAAAAATATAGAAAAAGACCAATCATAGCAAATTTCTAAACCTCTCAACTTTATTTCCAGCTCATTCCCTTATCCATGACTGATAACTATTTAATTTATTTTAAGGCTTAAATTCACAAAAATCCATTGAACTTTAGGTGAAATGTACAAAACACTCCTAACATTTAAAACTTAACTAAGGACCTCCCCTATATTTTATTTTTATCTATAAAACCCCCTTCCCTTAACAGAATCGTTAAATTACTAATGGACTTTGCCCCTTCATTTTTTTAAATTTTATTCAAGTGCTGTGATTTAAATGATAAAAAACAAACATATGAGATCACACTGGTGCCACCATTGCTGCAAGATGAAGTTCGTCCATGACTCTTGTTTTCAATTGGGAAAAAAAGTAAGAAATTTTGGAGAAATAATTTCTTATCCAAACCTTAATCCTTCACTTTTAGGTAAACAAAGATGAATCGAAAGGCAATTTTTAGTGTGACTTGTAAACAAAGATGGGTTTGTTGCGGCTGTTACAAAAGGTCTGGGGATAGTGAACCCTATGTAAGGCCAAGGAAGAAAACTGAAGGGAAAGAAATATTCATTTACCTTTTTAAAGCCATGTCATACATGTCACCAAACTAAACATGAATATTCTATTCATAATTTAACAGTTCTCTTAAGGAAAGGATATTTTGTGCATTGAAATAAAAGGTTAGGGGGTCTTTAATCAAGTATTAAATAAGGTTAAGGGTGTTATATGAACTTGACCAAAATTTTAGAAAGTTTTATATATTTTAACTTTAATTTAATTTATGCACTGACATTAGCCCAAAAAAAAACACACACACACACGCACACAGACAAACACGGCATAAAATAACGAGCAAATAAATAATCTAATTTTTGAATATTTCTTTCAATAGTTTATTTCTTATCCTGAAGCTTGAATTTAACTAATTGAAATGATTTTTTCTTCAACTGATGTATGTAAGCTTAAAATTTTCTTACAGCAATGTAATTAATTAATAAAAATATATTCTAAAACAAGTAATATTCAAATCAAATCAATGCTAATATATACAAGAAATAGATATATGTGCATATACTGACGCTTTTGCCTATTCTACTGGCATTTTCCGACAACTTGATTAAAAAAAGAAGAAACTTTCTTTCTTTGTCATTTAATTTGCAGTAAAGGAAACATCTTGTTATTCTTGAGAGTCTAAAACACGTCTAGAACTTGGAAGGAAGGTGATATAATTCATTTATTACCCAGTAATCTGTAAATAATTTTATAATTATGTTTTAATCTGTAAGACCTATCTCTAATCTTAATAAGATAAACTTAAACTCTCTTTATCCAATACTTTCAAAAGAAGTCTTGTACAAAAAGAGAAAATATATAAGACTACTTAACAAGGATGGCCGGAAATTTTCACATTCATTTTACCTCATAACCAAATTTACTTTATGAATAGAGCAGGTCTCTTATGGTGTATTTGGTGTGAGAACGTGTTTCTAATAGTCAATGTTTTTCAAAAAAAAAATTCCCATATTCCCCCCTCCTCAGTTCTTACCACTTCACAAATTTTCATATGTTGAATTCTAAATGTTGAGGAAGTGTAAGCAAGAATACAATAAGTGCATTCTTTTAAAACCATAATTTTTGAATTTTTAAGTCATTTAGATCCTGACAAAAATTAAGCTCGAATCATCGATTGCTAAATAACCCAGATGACTTGATTAATAATACAAGTTTTTTCTTTAATATCATGTCCATGTGTTTGTTGATTCATAATTATTCTTCTGAAGACACTCTAATTGGATGTATTAATTAGGTCCTAATTAAGAGGATCGGTGTTGTTAAAAACACACATATACAAGATTGATGGTTTACTTCTTTTTTTTCACAGATCGTTAGTTAGATAGAAGCTTCTTCCAGGGCATGTGCAAAGCATGAATTCCAGATGATAGGCTTGAAAGTAATTAATTAAATCTAAAAGAACTTGTTTCTAAAAGAAAAATAAACTTAATTATTTAATAGACTTGAGATTCTGATTTCTCACTTGACGGTAGTTAAACCTAATGCTATTTATAACTTGTCAATGTTTGAGAACTTTTGGGGCTAAAGGCTAATTATGTCACAATAGGGTAAAAGACCATTTTATCCTTAAAATATAAATTCAAGAGTATCTAAGATCTTTTTTTTTATTTTTGTTTACAAATAGAGAGAGAGAGTCAAATTTATTTTGTCATTCCCTCGACAACCAACAATTTTCTTGTAACTGTTCTGAACCTAAAGTATGATTTTTTTTTTTTTGTTTAACCTTCATGCATACAAAAAGTAGTTGAAAGGCCTTCACCTCAGAATTGGAAAGCAACATATAATAGTTGCTCGTACAAATGTTTAAACATAGGCTCACAATAAATATATATTACTACTAATTTGATAATATATATTAGTCATCACAAATAAATCATAAATTAATATTTTAATCAATTAAAGAGTTATTTGATTTTTAAGAATATTATTACTTCTTAAAGGATACAAGTAAACACTCGTCAACGTTTCAATTGTATGAGAAGAATGATAGGGCATTGGTGCTGTTTCGAAGTAATTTAATCATTTCACTATCTTCAGTTTTGGTTGTCCATTTTGTTACGCTCCCTGCAACTGCATGAGTCAAATCAATTAATACATAATGAATAGAGTATCATTTTTATAGAAATTTATATTGAAAATATGATCAAACAAAATATATTGTAAATTCAATTAAGTTGAGCAAATTTCAAAATATGATTGGTGTTTAAAGCATAAACGAAAAAGGACAAAAAAAACTTAGAAGATGGCCATTGCTTAGTGGTTGCACATAACTTGCATTTCATTTAATGCAGTTAATACAAAGCCAACTGTGAATATCAATGTTGATGTGTACACATGTCCTTTTAACTCTTATACGGAGTGTATGAGATGAATTAATTATATTAAAAATGAAAAGTCAGTCAACACTGCGTGAGGAGCACTCCAAGGAAATAAACATAAAACGGGTCTGACAACCACCGAGAGAGCAAGAAGACATTAGCCAATCAATACCTTCATGTTCATGTACCCATGTGGTCCTTTCTTTCTCAATATTCTGGATGAAAATAGAGCCACAAAAATTTGAGTCAGGCTCACTAGGTCAATCTATTGTTAAAAAATTTTCAACCCATTTATAAAAGGATTCATTTGACCTTGCCCGCCTAACTTGCGATGAACTAATCCGTTAATCCAGCAAGATTTTTTTTGTATTTAATTTTAGTTTTAATGAAAAAAATTTATTGTTTTGCATTTACTTTAAGCATGACTTATTTGTTTCATGTCAGGAACATAATTTGATATTTGATTCCAATTTTTTATTGATTTATATTGATAGAACAATTGTGCAAGATAGATTACTTTCATATACTTGCAAGTTCTGTGTTCTGAGAGTAATTTAACCACATAATTTTATAAAATATGAAAATAATTTAAATTTAATTTATATGAATTTGTAATTTAATTCTAAAAGACTTTAAAATTATCTAAAAATGTAACCCCAAAAAAAAAAAGAAAATGAGTTGCAGATTGACCCATGATCTACCAACCCATACAAAGTGGATAAGTAAACCTGTTGCAACAAAATTGCTATATGCGTACAGGTTTGGGATTAGCCTTAAAAAAAAAAAAAACTATATTCCAAATGTATCGGTCCCTTCGCATGCCTTGTGTCTCTTTCTCTTAAAAATATAGAAAAGATCAAACTATTAAACGAGAGACTATCCTCCAAATTTTCATTCTCGGTAAATTTTCTATAACGTTGACGAAAGAAAAAGAAATGTATACCATAAAACTTTTAAATGAGAAAGTTTATTGAATCAGCAAAAGTACTAATTTGTAATTTAATTTTTCTCTATCCATTGCCAATTTGAGATCCAGTTTTGCAGCGGAAGAAAAATGGTGGGTTAAGAGAAGGATACATATACATTACTGGGTGGGAATAATTCCGTGTTGAACTTTATATAATTTATCTTATATTCTAATATGCATTCTTTTCCTTTTAATTTCCTTTTTCTATTGACCAACGTTTTTGTTATAATCATAATATTAGACAGAGAACTCATCCAAAGATACTAATATATTAAGTGGGAGAGTTCATTAAACTTATAAAGGCCACTTCGTTTGAGAGCTGACACCGTTGACAGTTTTATTCGTAGCACTTGTGAGGCCCATCGAGACTCAACAGGTTTTTACTCATATGTACATGTTTCATGCCTTGCATCAGATTTCTTTTTTAAAAAAGACCATATAGCTAAGCCCGACTCCAATACCTTAAGCTTTTGGGCTTAATCAGATTAGCCCAAATACTTAAATCGTTAAATATTATTTTATTTTATTTTTAAATTTTTTAGTCATTTTCAATTTTTATCTTAAAAAATTAAGATTTTCAATTTTTATCTAATTCTAATTTTATTTTATTAATAAAAGAATTTAACTATTTGGACTTGGTCCAAATTTCTTCAAGCTTATTTAGACTACCTAATAATAAAGGAAATCTCATAAACTCCCAAGCCTACCCCTGTGATTTTTTGAGCTTATTCAAGCTAACTTGTTGGACTTGATTCAAATTAATAGCTCTAATATTTTTCAATCTCTAAAATAATTTGACATTGACCGTGAAGTTTTAAGAATAGAACTTAACGAATTGGGGAATGATGGTCTTGCGTTTGCTTAAAAATTCCAAAAACTTGTTAAAAAAAATTGTTGGGTATTTTTGCACCTTATCTTTGCTTTTTTTTTTTTAATGGTCAATTTTTACAGATGTTAGTTAAATTTAACAAGATGAGAATTATTACACTTATTAAAATAAGTTCATAGGCACTCCTACATACACCTTTCTTCACTTAAGGATAATGGGTTCCTAAAGAAAAAGTTACTGGGTATTTTTACCTTTCTACCTTTAAATCTTTAGAACAAGAAAAATACCAATATGATTAAAAAATAACTCTTTCATCATTACAAAAATTATCAAAGAAACAAAAAAAAAAGATATTATTAAATATGACGACAATATATACACTTAAGATCTAACAAAAAAAATTTCAGTCTAGACCCGCCCATTGATTAAACATGATTAAAAAGAAAGTCTCCTAAAGTTTGAAACTTCATTGCACATTAAGGGGTTGAAACGAAATTAAAATGTTAAGGGAAATAACAAAATTAACCTTCTATTGAATTAAAAAAACTTCTTCAACTAATTATAATTAATTTAATATTTGAAGACCTAATCATTCTCCTTTTTTAAATAAACATTGACTTACAAGTCTTTCACAAGTCTACTCACATACTAACATTTACTTACAAACTTTCAAGTAATTATTGAGTGAAGACTTGGTAATTGTGCTTATTCGCTTGATTTTTCTTCATGTGTCGAATCAATGCCCTTAATAAATAATAATCAATATAAAATATTTATATATTTTCATCATTTATACACACACATATTAATATGCTAATTTTTACATGTTTGATTTAAACATCCCAGAAATTAATTTGCAATTTTTTTACAAAAAATTTAAGTGATTTGAATTTCAGGGCTCATCAGGGCATAGGCCAATCCTTTCAAATTTAATATTATATATTTGAGTTTTTGTATTATATATCATACTTTTTTAAAAAAATAAAGTAATATGTAAAAAAAATTAATTCTGCAAATGTCAATCCTTTCAAATTTTCTAATCCTCTCATAACGTTGTTTCCAATTCACAAAATTTCTCACAAATAAGCATTATATTGAGTCATTGATTTGAGGCAAAGAAATTAAGAAAAGAAAAACTCTGACCTGCAAGTCAACGTTGACGTCCAAAGAAGCTTTCTGAAGTGCATTATATTTATTTATTCATCATTTTTAATTTTATCTTTTAAAATTAAATATACAAAATAAATTTTTTCTATAATTTGAGGTTACATATATGATTTTTAAAAAAATATAATTTTTAAAAAACTAATATCATAAAAAAGCTATCATATACATTAATAAGTCTATTTAATTTGTAAAGAACGAAAAAGCAAGTTCATACTAATTAGGAGGAGGAGTGGAAGAAATTTTAACTTGTAAATTACATTTATCAAATTACGCGTAAAAACATTAAATAATAGGTAAAAAGAAACAGATGGAGTGCCGAGTACTTGCATTCAAGAAAAAAAGAATGAAAATAAAACCTACTTTGAATTGAAGCCATCACTCTGGGCCTTGCTTCCCTTATTCCAGCACCAATAATTAGCATTTCGACTTCGTCAATTTCATGATTCACTTTCTACCAAAAAAACAATTCATGATTCACAAATAACTATGTGAGTGTATTGGGCTTCAACGTATTAAGGCCCATTATTGTTCTCCAGTTTACTCTATGTCTCCTAACAATGACCGGTCCAATTTATTGGCAAAAGCACCACTCGTTTCTGTTGGTGATATTCAGTTCTCTCAAGGAACTTCATCATATTTAATTTAAAAAAGGGGGATTTTGTTTTTTAACGCTCCCTTTGTGCGTAAAAGGTTTACATGTGATGCTGTTTGATAAACCATCATCCAAATCTAGAGTGTTATATAAAAAATGATGGCATAGATGTATATATGGGTTAATTAATTATTAAAATAATTGTCAAAATTATTCTAAAATCTTGCATAACATATTGTATTTGAATTGTTTAACCTTAAAAGTTAAATTAGCATATTTTCAAGTGTGAGTGTGTGTGTGTACGTGGGAAACTATAGTTAAGCATCTCATGAATGAAACTTAAGCATTGCTCATTTAAGATTGTTAGTTAAATCTGTTTATAAAAAAAAAAAAAAACTTAAACCTAAATATCTCTTGCTCATTTAAGATTAGTTAAGTTACGGTCTCGCCCAAAAATGAATAAAGAAATCGATATATTTTATCGTTTTTATTGACTAAGAAAACAACAATTTTTAGAGATTATGATAATAAAAATAAAAAAATAATTCTGACCAACAACCATTTTACTATTTTTAGAGATTATGGCATTAAAAATAAAAAAAATGATTGTAACCTCCCCAAATTTGTTAAAGCAAAATAGCACAACAGTCCTTTTTATTTATATTTCTTTCCCTTAATGGCACAATGAACTGAACAATTAAATCTTAAAAAAGAAAATATGGCATATATAACTATAAGTTAATGATGGTTTCTAACCATTCGCTTCCTCTTTTTAGTGGATCATTCACCATACTTGCAATCCATAGAGATTTTCCTGTAAATATTACAACGTGAAACGTTGTTGCTCCTCCAAATGCCACTCCACATACATACCCCATCACCACAAGCTTCCATCCAAATTCAAATCCAACTTTAGAATTTGGTTGTGGTGGTTGTCTTTCCTCTTGGCTGAGACATGGAATTATAAGTGGAAAACCACACAACTTACTATTGCCATTAAAGGAATCAATTGAGAAAATCCCAAATTGTTGGCCCTCAAGAATGCAACCTTTTAGCTGGTTTTGCAAGAGCTTCAAGGCTGAGAGAAAGTTGAGATCTGTCAACTCTGTAGGAGTTTTCTTAGAAAGGTTGTTTGATGAAAGGTCCAACCATTCTAAATTTCTTAAATTTCCCATTGAGTTTGGGATTGTTCTAGTAAGCCTATTCTGTGAGAAATTGATCCCATGCAATGCTTTTACTCTCTAATAACTTGTGGAATCTCTCCCTCAAACATGTTATTGGATAGATTGATGCTTGTGAAAACAAACAAGATCTTTTCTAGATGAATGTCAAGTCCTTTACATGTTAATTCAATAGAGTCTTAATAATAACCAGTACCATAGCTATAGTTTTCATAACTCAAGTAGTGCAACCCAATTTTCGCATCTAATTTTCTCAGCTTCAAAGCATTTGAAGATTGTTGCAAGTAAAGAGCCACAAAAATTGTTGCTGGACAAGTCAAGTACTCTTAACCTTAGTAAGGCATGGTTTGTGTTGTCCTTTAAATTAAACTGGGGATAAAACCATGCAATTTATTCTCTCTTAAAACAAGCACCTACAATTCTTCAAGGGCTTGAAGCCAATGAGGAAATACATCCACTAGGCCATTGTTACCAAGATCTAATACTTTTAACCTTGTGCAATTGACTAAAGATTTGGGCAATGACCCTTCCAATATGTTTCCATTAAGATTTAGGGTTCTCAAATTGCTTTTTGCTTCAAATGATACAGGTATAGTGCCAAAGAAGCTGTTCATTTGTAAATCTAATATGGAATGAGCAAGGCTAGAGCTAACAAGGTAGTGTGGAATGGTGCTGGTGAAGTGATTATGGGACAAGTTAAGAATATCAAGAGTTCTAGCATTGCAAATAGAAGAAAGGAGCTCTCCTTAAAGGAAGCTGGAATTCAAGTCAAGAAAAAACATGTTTTTCCATGACAATTGTTGCAACGACACATTTCTAGTGAGAAAGTTGTGAGAAAGGTTCAAGAATGTAAGGTTCTGAAGTTGAAAAATTGACAATGGAATTGAGCCGTACAACTTGTTTTTAGACACATCAATTAGTTCCGATAAATAAGAGGATATTTTACCTATTTGATCAGTGAATTGGTTAGAAGAAATATCCACAATCGTCAAAGATGGCCGGCTAAAACACCAAGGAGAAATTGTTCCATGGAATCCATTATACGACAAGCATAGCATTTGGATTAATTAATTATCAATTTGATCCGTTACCTTTTCTTAATTAAACTATCATGTTAATCTTTTAAATTTTAAAACACAAATTTACTCTCACATTAATCTCTTCCACTGCAATTTGGTATTTTGTTTTTAAAAAATTTTGAGTATGATTTTTCTACCCAGATAATCACATTTATTATCATGGCTGCCATCCATATTCCATTGTTCATGTTAATAGATTTTAAAAGTGTTACTTTCTGTTTAAATAATAAAGATCAAATCAATAATTAAGGAAAATTTAAAGGGCTACCAAATCAATAAAAAGCATATTTGAGGATCAAGTTAATGACTGAGACAAATTTGAAAGACTAAAAGTTTTATTATTTTCATGTAAAATTATATTTATGTTATTTTTGTATTAAAAGATAAGCATTATATACCAAATATTATATCTCAAATTTTGTGAAAAACCTGATTTACAAGAAATTGAGAGTGCTTGGACTTTTACCACAAATGTTTTCAGATGCAGATATTATGACATGAAGAAAAATAAAGAAAAGTTAGAAGGCTCTTGTGAACTTCATTATGACAAGAAGAAAAATAAAGAAAAAAAAGATAAATTAATACTTTAATTTTTGAAGAACTGTTGTAATATTACTTTATTTCATATAATTATGAAAATTTTGAATTTAATTTTCTTTTTGTAACAACGAGTATAATCCGATGTTTGAATTTAATAAATCATTTATTAGGTTAACATTTTTTGACAGTGATATAATAATTTATGTATTTAAAAGTCAAATGATTTTCAAATCAGGTATATACAAAAACTGGATATATAGAGGATGCTATTTTGATTAAAAATTGTGCATAAGACAAATATATTCGGTTAATAATTTATAATAAAAATGCACTATTTAATATCTATCTTTTAGGATGTGTTTGGTTGGGGTATTTTGGAGGGGAGAAGAGAAAAAGTGCTCCTTTTCCCTTGTTTGGTTGATAAAAAATCATTAATGTTAACTAGCCTTATCATTTCTCCTTTCTTCAATTCCCTTTTGCCAGCAATACAATTGATCAATGAGAAAGAATAAGTGTTCAAAGTGAACTGCAATTCACAAGTCTACTCCCAGATAAACATTGACTTACACGTCATTATATATCCTTTAAAGATTAAACCGTTCAAAATCTTCACCATTCCATACGCGTGGTTTGGGTATGTGTGATGAGAAATGCTTCATGTTTCAATTAAATATAAGTCTTTATACATGAAAGACTTGGTAGCGCTTTCTTTATTGGTTTGATTTTTCTTCTTCTATTTATCCTTCCATTATTGTTGTCTTGTTTTTCCACCTTAACAAATTTCTATCGGATGGTGGGATTTGGATTTTAGATTTAAAATTCTACATTTCAAATCTCATGTTTAAAATTCATGTGTTTTAAATTCTTTGTTTGGGTAGTTTATAAAATTTTAAATGAAAAAAGAGATAGGTTGAGATTCAAAATGAAAACAGAATTGAGAATGATGAGTTTACATGTATTTTTCAATCAATGAGAGATGAGAAAAATATGAGAGTTATAAAGGCATCAATAGTGAAAATGCAAGAAAAATAAAATGTTTGAAGTGACTGAAATTTTAAATAATTGAAATACAAGGAATTTGAAACTACAGAAAAATTATAGTAAGAAATGGATTTGTATTTGAATCCATGAATTTTTTTTTTTTTTTGAATTCAAATAAAGGATTTAGTTCAAAGCCAAATCCAAATTCTCGTTAATCTAAATACATCATTAGTGAATACTCAACGAAAGCCAATTATTCACATACAAAATATTGACTTGATTTTTATTGTGGCATATTGAAATAATCAAAAACTATAATCAATCGTGGTTGAAATTCAAAAAATAAATTTTACTTTTGATTATTGAGATTTTTAATATTGTTCAGGTGATAAATCTAGCGACGTTAGGAAAGCACTTGAATAATGACTTTCCCACTTCTAACACAGACTCCACATCAATAGACTTGGTATATGTATTATAATTGAGAGTTACTTGTACAAATTTCAAGTGTTTGGATTTTATGTTCAGACTTTTGATTTTAACCCGGTAATACCCCTTTTTGGAAAACTTGTAATTGTCTTTGTTGGATGTATTGGCGTCACGGGTTTTGAATATATACTGTGAACTTGTGTGTGTGTGTGTGTGTGTCTTCTGAATATTATGTTGTTATTGAAATGTTGGGCTGCATGATTAGAAACCCCTTCCACAGGGGTTGGGCCCTGTAACCCTGTCTACATGTTTGTGTTGAATTAATTTTTAATTAAATATTTTGTGTTGAATTAATTTTTAATTAAATATTTTATATATGGAATTAATTTTTTTTTCAAATAATTGTCATCTTTAATGACGTAACTAAATTTGTCACTGCTTGTGCGTTGATGATTGATTACGTGTGTGTTTAGTTTTCAGTTCAGTTTATTTATTAAAAGTTCATTTGGTGAAAATTAATTTAGTAAAAATTACTTATTATAACAAAATTTATATTTAGATACATTTTTTTAAAAGTTAGTTTAATATATTAAAAATTATTTGAATTATGATAATAAAATGTGCTTTTAAATGTACAATTATTAAAAAAACATTGATTTATAATAATTTATAATTTTTATTATACAAATGTAATATATTTAAAATATTTAAAAAATGTGATAAAGATTTTAAATAATATAAGATTTGATCTGTAATTCTAAAAACTTAATTTTGAGTTATATTTGTATTTTTAAAGTTATAATTATAAAAAATGTGATAAAAAAATTTAATTTTTATTATACAATAATGCTAAAAATTATCATAATTAATTATTTAATTTATAATGCTGAAAACTTGATACCTATTATTATTATTGAAATGATAACTATACTTTTAATGAATTAACTATTTTTAAATAAAAGAATAAGAGATTAAACTTGGGGTGATATGATCAAATAAAATTTCACTTTCTAAATTTACTTTTCAAAAGTTTTTAATAGTTATGTTTCTCATATTCACATTCAGCCATTGTTTAAATGTACTTTCAGAATATATTTTTTTTTCAAATATTTTATCCAAACAACTTTCAACATTTTAAAAATAAAATTTTGCTTTTTGAATATGAAATTGAGAGTACTCAAATGGACTCTAAATCTAGTCCTAATAAAGAAAGCAAAATCCAGTGGTAGCCAACATTTAGTGTGTGTTTGGATTAAAAAATTTACAACTGAGGTTAGAATTCAATTGAGGTTAGCAAACTGAAGTTAAAAGAAAAGTCAGTTGATGTAACGTGATTTATGTTTGGATACCATTTTTTTTAAAAGTCAGTCAGATAAATTAAAATTCGTTTGAATGATTTAATTCAAAAGTCAATTGAGATATTTAATAGTAAAAATAAGCATGAATTTTTTATCTTAAATATTAAATCTTAAATAAGCATGTTTATTTTTTTGACTAACTGATAAATAAAAATATTAAACTTAAAATCATAACTAATAAGTAAAATATCTTAAATATTCAACCATGAAAACCTAAAATAAATTAATATTTAATTGATATGATTTACAAGTTGATCTCTAATTATATCACAAACACGCTGCATCTGTCTTGATGATCCGGGTAGATTTGATGAGGATGCTTCACCAATATCAATATCTTCCTCCAGGACTTTTGCACTTTCATCTTCAGCTTGTATGAACTGCTCGTCAGTAATTAAATTTCTCCTAATAAAATTATGTATTGCCATTGTTGTACAAACAATTTGAACTTGTGTTTTATATTTAAATTTGGGCATTTTTCGTATAATTGCAAACCTATTTTTCCACACTCCAAAAGTTCTGTCTATAGTGCATCTTGGACTTGAATGATAATAATTGAAGACCTCATTATTGTTTGCAAATCCTGCAACTCGCCTAAAGTCTGGAAGATGATAACGTTCGCAACGATATGGACCAAGATACCCATTTAGTGTTGGATAATCAGAATCAACCAAATAATATTTACCTATTAAATGAAAGGAAGTGATGTAAATTTGACCAATATTAAATCAATGTAATAATAATTATAGTGACTTTAATAAAATATACCTGGAGGTGGATGCGAAAAATGCATTGAAGGAGTTGATATGGCATTATCAAATACTCGAGCATCATGAGCCGTACCTTCCCATCCCGCAATGACAAAAGTAAAACATATGTCCCAATCACATACAGCCATAACATTCTGTGTTGCATATCCCTTTCTTTTAATAAATTTAATTTGATCAGCAACACTAATCACGCATGGCACATGAGTGCCATCAATTGCTCCTATAGCATCCTTAAAAAATGGCCAATACCGTGGATCATTTTGAATTTTTAAATGACATTGTTGAAACAAAGGATCGAGTGGCTTTATGTTTACCTTGGAAAGGTTAAGGCAGGCAGCTAATACTTTATGAAAATTTCTATGAACAGTTTCCTTTGAATGCTAGAATCGTTCTTGTATCATCCTATTACCAACTCCATGTCCAACTGTATTTAAAAACATTCCAACCATTTCTTCAACTCCCATTTTTTTTGACTTCTTTAGACTAAGATCAACCAGTGTCGCACACAGTTGCCTAAACAAATGTTTTTCCATTCGAAACATTTCATAACAACGATTAGGATGACCTTACAAAATCTCATTGACCCACATTGTCCTGTTTGCATGCTAGTTCTCCATGGCTCTTTACACACATATGGCATCACATATTCACTAACTAATTGACATATTTCTTCTTGCTCCGTTATATCTTGCTGTAACAAGGGAAGTAGTTGATGAGCTACATCTACATCCTAAACTTCATTCTAACCTAATATATATTCATTCGAATCTTCCATGATTTTTAAACCTGAGGTAAAATAGTATGTAAATATAAAGTACATAGTATATAAATATCATAAAAGATAAAGCATAAGATAAGCATTATATAAGAGTTAAATATTTACTACAAATCAAGTCATCATTTGCAAACTACAAGTCAAAATAAAGCAACTACAAGTCAAACACAAGTCAAAATAAAGCAACTACAAATCAAATACAAGTCAAAAAAAGCAACTACAAGTCAAACACAAGTCAAGTCATCATGAGCCTAGATAAAAATTTATCCATATGTATTTTTTAAAATCCAATCTGGTAGATGGTAAACTTGGTGCTTCAACCAATTGACTAAGTGATCAGGATGATCTTTAAGTTGTCACTAAACATCTCGCATAGGCTTGTACAGAACAAGATTGACACATCTCCAATGCAAATCTTTATTACCAAAAACTTCTGGGAGTCTATTTAGGTGAGCCATAACCTCAAAAACTCCTATGTCATTTGCTAAAATCTTGTTCACTGTCTCTGTTCTTGCTCTATTATCCTTAGCCATTTCACTTATCGCATTTGCTATTTTCATTGAGGCAGGGACTTTTTGCTTTTTCCTCCCACCAATGCCTATAACCCTCTTTCTCTTGCCTTGACTTCCGTTACCACTGGTTCCATCAGTATTTGTGGTCACACTCAAGCCCAATAGCTCATCGGTGACCCCCATAGGTGCTGCGGTGTCAGATAAATTTAGCTCCTCTTCACTATCACCGGAGCCTTCTCGAAGGTCAATAGTAGGGCGGTATACATCCTCATCATCATCATCTTCTATTTGGGTCTAGGTAGCAGATGGTACAAAACATATTTCCCCAGTTGCCAGGACATCCTTGAATATCAAAGTTAATTCCCTTGCAAACCTCAAACCTTTATATCTAAATTTTTCATAAAGGGAATTTTCCTACAGCCATTCAAATATCCAACAATTAAAATTCTCAAATTAAATTCTAATTTTAAAAACACTTACAACTAATCCATACCAAGATTTTTCGCTCCCACCACTCATCTGGAGCATCAACAGTATTCTTGTCACTGTCCCATCCTAAGCTGGTTTCACTTGAAAATAACTTATGCCATACGTTCCATTCTTTCCTCATGTTATCTAGCTTATTTTTCAATTGCTTTCGCTCATACCTTTTTCCTATTTTTGCCTCAAACCCCTCAATTATTGCTTGCCACCCATTTTTATTGAAAGTAGTTCCCTTCCTTTGTTTCTTGCACACTTGCTCCAAGCATTCTTTAATGAAAATTTCTGTCAAGGTTGAATTCCACATAGCTTTTCCTTTGTCGCTGTTCATTGTTCTATAGACTAGCCAACCATCACAAACATGCAAAATTAATAAATATCTCTACATATATGTATCCTTGAAAATAAATAGAGGATTGTAATTAGATCTCAAGCTTTCAAGAATATTAGCTATGGTCATCTCTCTTAATAAACCTAGCTAACTCCTAATTTCTCTTATCCGATCAGGCTGACATTAAAGAAACAGATTTTGAAATCTTTAAACTTTAAAAGAATAAATTAAGAAAATAAATATGTAATATAATAAATTGTAAGAAAATAAATATCTAATTAGTACATTAAAAATATGACATGCATGCGTTTTCCAGGAAGCTATGTACACTAGATTTTTTTACTGGAAGCTATGCTTAAATAAATATGTACACTAAATTTCCAAGAAGCTATGCTTAAATAAATATGAACACTAAATTTTTTCCCTTTTATCTTTGCAATCCCAACCATTTATTTGTTGATAATGTATAGATTTCTAGGATTGTAAAATAACCATGGATGATTCAAATATTCTCAAAATTTTCTAAATCCATATTAGAAAGTTACGCCTTTATCCCTTCTATCAAAGCAAGAGAAATCCATGTCAGAAAACTATTTTCGTACAGCATTATAGAAGAATCAATTCGCACAGCATGCATGCATTTTCCAGGAAACTATTTTCACCTTTTCAAGAATATAGAGGATTGCTTTCAGATTTCAAGCTTCCATACGTCTAACAGCATTATAAATAATAGTAATTTCAGTTCCAGAAGATCAGCCATAAAAATGAGCATTATAACAGCATTATCAGTGTTTCATTACACGCACACATGTAGAGCACGATAGATCAAGAAAATAGAAAACAGCAACTGAGTTCCAGCAAAAAAAAAACAACAGCTCTTCCTCTGCTCTAAGATAAACGAAACAGGGGATGGAAAATAAAGAAGAGACCAAGCACAGATCAGTTCTGGAATAGTAGAGGACGATAAGCCATGAAAATAAAGACCAGCAACTTGAGTTCCAGAAGAAAAAAAAGCCAGGTCTTCCTCTGCTCTAACGTAAACAAAACAGGGGATGGAACGTAAAGATAGTCTTCAAAATATAGTCTTCAAAAAACAAAAAGCAAGGCACGAAAGGAAGGAAGCAAAGAAGGAGATGAAAAAATAATGACATTACTTGACAGAGACAAGTGATGGAGAGCAGATCCGGCGATGGGAAGTGTAGATCCGATGGACATAGTGCGATCGAGAGGCAATGAGAAGAAAAAGCACTCCGAAGCAAAAGACACGGTGGACGCTAGAAAGGACGGCAATAAGCTAGAGATCGGTTGGATGTGTAGATGACTAGAGCTGGAGATCGACCGGAGAGAGCAAATGACTAACGGAAGGAGGCAGATCTGGTGTGTAGAGCTTTATGCGAGATCTATGTGTGTTTTGGAGCAGATGGGAAGGTCACAGGAATAAAAGCACAGGAAGCTAAGCACAGCTATAGGAAATAAGAGAGAGAACGCATCAGGAAATGTATTTTATTGCTTTTAAGAGGCACTAACGTGAACGCGCAGAAGAAAAAGCCAGGGCAGTCAGCTTTAAACTCAACGCACGTTTTCATGCCAACTGAGGTTCAAAGATCTTGCTAATCCAAACAAGATAATTTTATCATTTTACCTCCTAACCTCAGTTTCCCTACTCTAACTGAGGTTACAATGCAATCCAAACATGCTCTTAACTTACTCATAACGTATTTCCAGGTAATTTCTCAACCCTAGATTTCGGAACTATTGTTGACTTATAGCTTCCGAAACAAAATTGGAAAAACAAGATATAAAAAAGTGAGAAATTAATAATTTAATTTTTGATGAACTTTTATAATACTACTTTATTTTTTATAATTATATGAAAATTTTGAATTAATTATTTTTTTTGTAAAAACGAGTATAATCCGATGTTTGAATTTAATAAATTATTTATTATCATTTAATAAATTATTTATTAACATTTTTTTAGTGTAGCATTGAGTTTGACAACGATATAATTGAAGAATTTAAAAGCCAAGTGATTCTCAAATCAAATCCACACAAAAACTAGATATTTTAGAGGATGCTATTTTGATTGAAAGTTGTGTATAAGACAAATATATTCGGTTGATAATTTATAATAAAATGTATATTTATTTTATAGGATATGTTTGGTTGGGGTGTTTTGGAGGGGAGAGGAGGGGAGGATAGTTGTTACTTTTTTGGTTGATAAAATTTATCAATGTTTTCCATCGGAAAAAAAAAAATTATCAATGTCAACTAGCCTTATCTTTTCTCTCTCCTTCAATTCCTTTTTTACCAGCAATACAGTTGATCAATTAAAAAGAACAAGTGTTCACAGTGAAGTGCAATTTAAGCAAGTGTACTCACATATAAACATTGACTTACAACTGATTATCCTTTAATTTAAAGCCTAAACCGTTACCAATGAGCATTTGTTAGAGTTGGCAAGGGCTACTACCAGCATTCTTCAGGGCGAGGGTTACCTCACTACCACCATAAAGTTTCCACACGGGGGATCCAGATTAGTCTGAGGCGGGCAATGAACCCAGGATATTCTAAGATACTGGATGGTTTATACAAAAAAAAAAAACAGACTAAACCGTTCAAAGTCTTCACCATTCCATACGCGTAGAGCCAGGAATAAGGGCCGGGCTTGAAAGCCCTGTTTAAATAAGGGTTCGGGCTTTGAAAATAATTTTTTTTAAAGTAATCGAGCTTGAGGGCTTGGCCCTGATAAGCCCTGTAAAATAGGGCTCGAGCCCGGGCTGCCCTTCAAGCCCTGTTATATTATTTTTATTATTATTTTTTTAGTAAAACACGTGTTTGAAATCAATGACCTGCTCACCTGATCCTACACACATTATATTATTATTAATTTTAATTTATTCTAAAATTAATTTAATATAATTAAATGAATATCAGTGTATAGTATAAAATTTATGATATTTTTTATTTTTCTATAATTATTATGTTTGTATATTTATAAAAAAAATGAACTATTTTTAAATGAAGATTTAAATTTTATTACTAGACTTCTAATGTATATTATTTAATTTCTAAAAAATTATGATGATTTTAATTTTTTTTAATTTTAAAATATTTTAATTTATTTATAATGTTTAATTTTATTTTAATTTTTTTATTTTTTAAAAAAGGACTTATGGGCCTGACCCTAAGCCCTGAGTATAAAGGCCGGGCTTGAGAAATGGGGATTAAAATGAGAAACCGGGTTTTAGGGCTCAGGCCCTTAAGGGCCGGGCCCGCCCGTATTTCCAGCTCTACATACGCGTGGTTTGAGCAAAGTGTGATGAGAAATGCTTCATGTCTCAATTTTATATTGATTTTTCTTCTCTTAATTATCCTTTCATTGTCTTGTTATCTCGATTTTCCACCTTAACGAATTTCTATTAGTGAATACTCAACGCAACGCAATTATTCACATACAAACATTGACTTGATTTTTCTTCTCCTAATCCTTTCATTGTCATGTTTTAGTTTTCCAAGGAAATGACTTCCTAATAATTAATTTCCACAAATTAGAAGATAAAAATCTCAATTACAAATACATTATCAGTAGTTGCTTTTGAACTTTTCAATATTCCACTCAGTAAGCATCAAGACAATTTTTTTTTTTGGGGCCCGGGAAGAAACAAGCATCAAGACAAATTTAAGCACACCACGCAGTTGCGAGATATTTTTGTATAAATTTATTTGACCAGAAATATTTTGTATAACTTAATATTACAAATTTGACCGTTCTAAATTATACCATAGTTGGTTTCTTTTTTCTTTTTTTCTTTTTTTTTGGGATAAAGATCATAGTTGATTTCTTTTAACAAAGTTATAATACATTTGAAAGAAAAGGTCTATCAAAGTGCAGTACTCTTTCCATGATTTTGTATAAAATCACTAAATAAGGATCTACTCCTAGAAGGCGATGAGAGATTCAATATGACATATTGAAATGATCAATAACTATAATCAATCATGCAGTTAAGGTCCAAAGAAATTCTACTTTCGATTACTAAAATTTTTATCTCACTCCTAGTTTAACATTTTTCAAGGGATAGATTTAGAAAATTATTATACTTTTGATTTTTTGGGAGGCTATATGAACTGTAATTGAGAGTTATTTGTACAAATACCAAGTGGAAGAGATTATGCTTGTACTTTTGATTTTAATCATGTAATAACCTTTATTTTGGAAAATTTGTAATTGTCCTTGTTGGATGTATTGGGTTCACTGTTTAGAATACACACACACTATTAACTATAATATATATATATATATATATATATATTGGTAATAACTATAATATATTTCTGTCTACTGAATGTTGTTGCTGAGATGTTGGGCTGCATGATTAGAAACACCTCCACAGAGGTTGGGCCTGTTTACATGTTTGTGCTAGACTCCTCAAGGTAGGATCCTGGATAATTCTGTATGATTTTTGCAAATATTTCTAAGTTTTTTTATGATGGAGATAAACTACACAGCCATAATGAAAGGAAATAATGGCACGGACAAGAAAGGAACCCAAGAGAAAAAATAAATAAAATGAGGAAATTAGAGTAGAACGTTTTAGTCAAAATATTATTTTTTTAACTGCAAAAAAAGACCATGATACTTAAATTTAATTTTAAAATTGTGCAGTCCTTAATCTTTATTACTTACCTTTCCAGATCCTTAATTGTGCGATTTTTTCCAAAATTTTTCTTATAGAAATAAGATTACAAAAAACTTGATTAAAAATATTTAAACTGTAAAGACTTGATTATGTCATGAATGACATTATAAGGATTTAAAGATTAATTTTTTTTCTTTACTTTATCTTTTATGAGTACGTCTAATCTCATGATTTTGATAAACCTTACTTGTGAACTTCATTAATACGGTATAGGACTTGAAATGCAAATTGAGATTATATATCAACATAAATCATTGAAAATAACGTTCCTAAGGAGGGACAAGAAAAATTATGATTTGATTGATTAGGAGAGAAAATTGAAGTGAAGATAATGGGATAAGTGAAAATGAAGAGAATAGAAAAATAAAAATAAAATATATTCTCTCTTTATTTGTATAAAAATAAGAGGGAAAAAAAAAAAGAAAAAATGACTAAATTCATACGACGGGTAACGTGCTTGACCAAAAAAATTCCAGGCAACATGCCTCTTTTTTATTCCTTTGAGAAAGTCTCGAGGGAGAAGACACACGAGGCACAATTAACAAATGTGGACCTTAATTGAGCTGTTTGACCCAATTAACAAAATTTAGGTATTCAAGAATCACAATTAAATATCATAGCAATTTGTCAAAAAAATAGTTGTTCATGATGTTTTGGGCCCTACCCCGCTATGATTTTAGGCGGAACAAAAATATCAACCAGCCAATTTAAATTATTTAAATTAATGTATCAAAAAATTTATCTAAATTAAAGTTAAACAATGTAAATAAATAATATAAATTGTCCACATCTTTTTGTTTGGCCAACAATTGGCCACATGTTCATAACTATTAAAAAAATCCAAACCTAATTTAATAAGATTAAACATAGCCAAGTGAATCAAGTGGACAACCCATCATTTCCCGACACAAGCTTGCTGTGTGCATTTCCTCTTGTGTCATCACAAAAAATGTTGGATCTAAATTATTAAAATTATAAAATATATACATATATATATATATATATATAAGAAGCAAATTAACTTCTTCCATATAAATGCACGCTTGATTTTAACTAGAGAACTAATTTTAAAATATTGAATGTTAATGGCAGTTCGTTAACCCTTAAGGCACTATAGTATACCTAGCTAGTAGAGTGGTTAGGAGGTGTTAGCTAGTCCCGTGCGACGACCAACGCACGTGGATGGATGGATTATTCGTGAGCATCATACTCACATTTGATTTCATAGGTGAAATGAAACGACAGCAGTGAATGGAAGAGAAGAAACACACATTCGTTGTAACACCACCATTAATGCAAATAAAATGCACTTATATCTTGCCATTTATTTCCTTATTTTCAGTTTAAGACTTAGAGCAGTATAAATAGGATCTTGTTTTCCTTATACTGACATCTAAGATTGAAGCAATAAACCAAAGTATCTTTTTCATTCAATTTCTAAATAATTTTGATATCAGAGCCAAGTCTAGAGAGTGAGAGAGCAAAGTGAGAGTTGAGAAATTATATCAGAGAGGAGAGAAACTCAGAAGAGTCCCTGACTTGTTTGAATTTTGCATTCTAAGCCTTTTTTCTAGAACCTAACATCACCATTATGCTTAGGATATTCAAAAACGTGAAACAAGAGGTTCCTCGTCGTTGTTAGATGATATCGCATGCGCTGTCATGCACTTATACCGAAGGCCCACGCACTGTCAATGTTCATCCTCACGTTTGCTGGAGGTTAAAGACGTTGACGTCATCGACACTTCACCTGCCACGTCACTTATCATGACCAATCAATGAAAGGTCAAACCCATTATATTCTACTACATGTCTTATTTGCCATGTCATCCTGCCCCCTTAACTTTAACTTTTTGTAATTTTATTTTTTCCCTAAATCTTTCTAAAAATTTTCACTTTGACCAGTAACTTTATATAAATTTCATTTTGACCCTATATTTTTCTTAAAATTATACTTGACCCTATATTTTTCCAAAATTACACTTTGACCTCTATGCTTTTTGAAATTTCACTTTGGCCCCTATGCTTTCCAAAATTCCCATTTTGCTCCTATATTCCCCAAAATTCCCCTTTTGCCCCTTTACTTCCTGAAATTCCCATTTTGGCCCTATATTTCTCAAAATTCTCATTTTGCCCTTATATTCTTTCAAAATTACCATTTTGCTCTTAAACCTTTTCAGTGTTCTCATTTACCCTCAAATTCACTAAAATTCTCATTTTACCCTAATTTTTTTCTAGAAATTCCTTATCCTAGCCTTGATACCTAACAAAATGCCTCCAAGACGTCGGAATGTGCATGAAGTTGAGATAGGAGAGATGAGGCGTAGGATATGGGAATTGAAAGTTATTATAGAAATACAGCAAGCTTTTTTAGACAATAACAAAAAAAATCCAAAAGGAGATTCGGGAAGTAGCAGTTTGTCATCTACTAATAACCGTCGTCGTCTTTGACAACAACCATTCCATCCTAATGACATCAAGTAGACATTCCTGAATTCAAAGGAAGACTCCAGCCAGACAAGTTCATAGACTGGCTTCAAACTGTTAAACATGTATTTGAATATAAGGAGATTCTCGATGCATAGAAAGTCCAGTTGTTGCTCTCAAACTCAAGAAACATGCCTCCATTTAATAGGAAAACATCAGAAAAAGTGAGAACGTAAAGGGAAATGCAAGATTGAGACTTGGGAAAAAATAAGATGATGGCCTACTAGGAAATTCCCACCAAACCATTACCACCAAGATAACTTTCTCCAGCTATAAAATCTTCAATAGAGGTTTTTGTCTGTAGAAGAGTATACCAGAGAGTTTGAAAAACTCATGATGAAGTGTGACATTTAAGAGAAGGAGGAGCAAAATAATAGCCCGATACCTTATAGGCTTAAACACTGACATCATTCGTCTAGTCTAGCTTTAACAATATCGGACCTTGGATGATGTAATTCGTCTAGCCATTCATGTTAAGAAGCAGATGCTTAAACTAGGAGTGATTCATCTTAAGAAGCAGATTATCTTTTCAGCCTTCTTCCTCCAAGGGTTATTCAGATGCCCATAAGGTCAAGTTTCAACAGTCCAGCCCCACAAGCAAGCTACAATCTAGTGCTATGTACAAGCCACTACCAAATGTCGCTAAGGAATCTAGCTTAAATGCTTTAAATGTAAAGAATTTGGCCACATTATTGTGAATTGTCCTACCTGAAAGGTTGTCACTATTATGGAAGGGCAAGTGTATAAAGTACTTGAAAAAGATGAGGAGGAGACTAAGTCTTATAAAACTAATCTAACATATGATGAAGAGGTTACGCCTGCAGATCAGGGTGAAGCATTAATGATTAAATGAAGTCTGAATATACCTATAGTTAAGGAAGAACCTTAGCTATGATGTAACATTTTTCACACATGTTGCATAGCCCAAGGAAAAGTTTGTAATGTCACTATTGATAATGAAAGTTATAAAAATATAGTGTCTAAATACATGGTGGAGAAATTAAAGTTGCCAACCTAAGACCATCCGCATCCTTACAAACTTCACTAGCTTAATAAGGGAAATGAGGTAAAAAATTTTAAACAATGCCTTATGACTTTTTTTATTAGGAATAGGTATTGTGATGAAGTTTTGTGTTATTGTTCCCATAGATGCATGCCACTTTCTTTTGGGAGACCATGGCAAATAATCGATATGCTATATATAACGAGCTTGCAAACCTATTCTTTCACAAAAGATGGTGTCAAGTTCACATTAACACCTCTACCACCTAGTGAGATTAGCCAATTTTCAAGAAAATCTAAGCCATCATTGTCTTTGATGACTAAGGAGGAGTTCAAGGTGATGAAGTTTGAAGCCCAAATGATAAGCTTCATTCTAGTGCTTAAGGTGAATGATGAGTTTACTAATCCGTTAGGAGTCATGACTTTATTTGAATTTTTAGGTATGATATCTGATGATATACCATTAGGGTTGCCACCTATATGAGACATACAACATGCCATTGACTTTATTCTAGGAACAATTATTCCTAACAAGCCTGCTTACAGGATGAGTCTCCAAGAACATGCCGAAATCTAACGGCAAGTTAAAGAGCTATTGAAGAAAGGGTTGGCTCTAGAAAGTGTCAACCCTTGTGCTATACCTATTCTTCTAATACCTAAGAAGGATGGAGGTTAGAATATGTGCACTGATTGTCGAGCTATCAACAAAATCACAATCAAGTATCTATTTTTGATACCCTAGCTCGATGATATGTTAGACCAACTGTATAGTGCCATAACCTTTTCCAAAATTGACCTTCGTAATGGATACCACCAAATCAAAATTCAACTAGGAGATGAGTAGAAGACCTCTTTCAAGACCAGAGATGACTTGTATGAGTAGAATGTGATGCCTTTTAGGTTGATAAATTCCCCTATGCACTTGATGAATTAGGTATTAAGACCTTCATCAACAAATTTATTATTGTTTACTTTGACGACATTCTTATTTACAACAAGAGTCAAGACGAACATTTAAAGAACTTACGGCAAATCTTGCAAGCCTAATATAAGGTTTCCCTTACTAAACCACAATTAACTCTATAATCATGATAATCAAGGGACTAAACCTTCAATTGGATTACCAAGTTTGTAAAAACCATATAAGTGAGAACAATTCATAAATCAATTACAATGGGATCCTAAAAAAATTAACATTTTCTATCTCTAATAAATACTTAATATGCTCAAATCAGAGTTTTAAAATAATGTGGAAACTTAGAAGACACTTGGGACCCAAAACATTGAGTTTCAAAACTCAAAATTGTATTTTAAGCAGAAAATGTGACATGCGCTGTGGCTAAGGGTCTATACATTATGACTCACCCGCCTCTATGACATGCGCCGTGGCGCATTGCACAAATATGACAATTATCAGCTGTTAATTTGATAGCACAGGGAATGAATTTTGAACGCATCATAAATCTCTATCCAACATTCGATTGAGGTCCTAGCTCTAGTTAATGGCACAAGTTTTACACTTAAATTTATTTTCTACAAAAAGTTGGACATCAAAACTCATTTTATTACTTTTTCACATTAAAAACACAACATTGGTACCCTAACTTAACCACAAGTGCCAAAAGCCTACACCAACCCCCCAATCACACTCAATAGACTCTAGTGAACTCGTGCAATGCATATACAACCAAAAACATATAAATCTCAAGATCACCACTCAACCTCAAATTTCACAAAACATAAGGGGGAGGATATACTTGCACAAAACATTCATTTTCATTTCAAATCAATCAATTTACACATATATTTACTTGCACAAGTATTCTGGCCCTATCCAAGGGTTACAACCAAAACTTATTAACCCAAGGTACAAAATACACAAGTTGTTTGCTACAATAATACAAGTAGTATAAAAACATCATAAGATTTCTAGTTGGCAATCAAATCAACATTTAAACATAAGACAATAAGGAGAGGCATGCCAAAGGATTACTTTACAAATCCTATACCTCTATGTATTTTTCCCGATTCAAATCTAATAAGTTAGGCCCTAAAAATATTGAGAATCGAGGGGGGAGTACAACCACTCAATAATCAAGTTTAACCTAATCTATACAGTTACATATCAATTGTAAACATATGCAAATAGGCAATAACTCATATGATGAACTTGGCCATGGTTCACAATACTAACAACTATTTGATTGGGCCTTAAGGCACATATACTCATACTAAATGACAATGCACAATATGGAGTAGCAATAATACCAACCATGTGCCCCTAACACATGTCGGACCACAATACTAACAACCATGTGGTTGGATTTATAAATGCATGACAAATGCTAACTTTATATCCTCCTGTTACCTCCAACATAAAATCAGTGGCTATTTAATAGTTATGTCCTTTACAAATTAACCCAACCTTCCACTTGTAAGGAACTATTAGGCCAGGGTCAACTTACTCACTTGTGTAATCTGGTTTCCCTTAATACAAATAACTATAGGGTGTCGTACCCCTAATTTAGCCTTTTCATGAATCGGTGGAAATTAGTTAGGTTTGAGTCCCTCGTAGAATAAGTGGGATAGTCTCGAATCAATCATGGGATAAGAGCTATCTGTTAATTTTAATAGTTGCTGCCATGACAAGTTCTCGATTCCAATGGTCACTACCAATACTATATGGATTTACCAACTACTCATCTCCCTAGGCGAATTCCTGCCAATAATCATGCTATGTACATATATCACATATTTATACATTCTAGTCCACAATGCATCTCACATGAAATCACATATCTAAACTCATAAATTCCACATACTTCATAAGTCAAACATCATATCTTTTTATTGGTTTCACAACATGCTAACAATCAAAAACCATCAATCACAAACGGATGGCATGCATAGGGTTTCCCCATTTTCAAAACCATTTCCTAAAATCATTACATTGCCAAACTACATCAATAATATTTACATAACAAGTATCAATTTATAAATTCAACAATTTTCAAATTAATATACAACTATATAGAATAGGTTTCCCCCAGTTATCTCAAACTTTTGAGAGATTAAAAGTTTACCCCTCATACTAATCACTTCTAAAGCTTCTCTCAAACTCGAATGGTGCCAAATTAAACCACAATACAATCACATTACAAAAATATCATCATAATCTCACTCTTAAGGATTATATTAACATTAATTCCATATCTCTCTATACTACCAATCCTACAAATCTCTACCTATTCATACCCAATGGGTTAATTAGGTTTCATTGACTCATATTGCCACTGTTGAGTCATTAAACCACCATTAATGAACCATAAACACTCCTAACAACCATATTAATTGCAAAATTCACATGAAAATAACTCCTCTAAACTAACTCTTGACAAAATCATTAATGTTAGGTTTAAATATTTTAAACCATTCCCATTATATCTATTTTAATTAATAAGTTCAAACCCATAGCTCATATGGACTGAAGATCACCATTAATGCTTAAACCCCAAGTTTACTCTTCATAAATATGGTAGAGAAGGGAAGATGAGGGCATAATTTACTTACCTTAGGTGTTGAAAAGCTTTAAACCATCTCCAAGGGTCTTAATGTGCGTCCCCTAATAGACCAAAGTCTTCTTCTTTGTTATCAAATCTTGCTCCCTTCTATTTTCGCACTTAGAACAAGAACTAATTAAGTTAGATTTTTGGCCATGCACCGCAATTCACACTACCCTCCTCCATGGTGTATGGCACATAGAAGCTCAAAACACACTTGATTGCCTCTATGCGCCACAACAGATTATGCACATATCACAACATGCAGCACAAAGTGTAATTCTTGACTTTTTCTCCCTCTTCCATTGCCTGGATAACCTATTTCAATCTAAACCCACATTTTGGGCTGAAATCAAAGCTAAATACACTAATTAGATCCCTCTGGCCACACACCTTATCAATTCACTAATCACAATTATTAACCTAACCAATTAGGCTTAATTTTCCCAGATGTTGCACCTTGCGAGAACAGAAGCTTTATACTAATCTTAAGAAGTGCACCTTCCTCACTAGTGATGTTGTGTTCTTAGGTTATCTTTACTATAAAGGGTGTTTAAGTTGATCTAAGCAAAGTTGCAGCCATTGATAACTAGCTAATTCCCAGATCTATTTAGAGATCCAGAGTTTCCATAGATTAGCTTCTTTCTATAGGAGGTTCATTCATAATTTTAGCTCTATTGCTCCACTCCTTACAAATTACACTAAAGGAGATAAATTTTAGTTGATAGAATAAGCTCAAAAAAGTTTTGAGGAGCTTAGGAAGAAGCTAACTGAAGCTCCTATCTTAGCTTTTCCTAATTTTGACCAAGTATTGAAGCTAGCTATAATGCTTCTAGCACCGATCTTAGTGCTGTCTTAAGGCAGGAGGGCCATGCCATCACCTTTTTTAATGAGAAGCTCAATGATGCTAAGCTTAGGTATTCTATCTATGAAAAAGAATTCTATACCATTGTCTAAGCTCTCTAACATTGAGTCACTATCTCCTGAACAAAGAGTTCATACTCTTTTCTGATCATAAGGCCCTCAAGTATTTGAATTCTCAATAGAATATCGACATCAAGCATGCCCGTTGGAGTGAACTCTTACAGTCTTATCTATTTCTTACTAAGCATAAGGCTGGAACTTTGAACTCTGTAGCTGGTATGCTTGGCCATTGACATGTGTTGCTCACGATAATGCAGGCCAAAGTTATTGGGTTTGAACCTATCAAAGAGTTGTACCAGGATAATCCTAATTTTTGAAGAGTGTAAGAAGCAACTGCAAATCAATCTTTTCACCAATTTTATAGACATGATAAATTTCTATTTCAAGGCAAAACTCTATACATTCCACAGTGTTCCTTGAGAGAAGCCATAATTAAGGAAGCTCATGACAAAAGACTAGCCAGTCATTTTCATAAAGACAAAATAGTTGATCTAGTTAAAGAGAATTTATATTGGCTGAGGCTTGAACGAGATGTCAATCGACATATACAAAGATACAGAATATGTCATTTGGCTAAGGCCAAGAGTCAAAACACGAGATTATACATGCTATTGCCAATTCCAAAAGCACCATGAGAAGATATGAGCATGGATTTTGTTCTTGGTTTACTATAGACTCAAAGACATAAAGATTCCATCATGGTAGTCATAGATCGATTCTCGAAAATGGCCCACTTCATTCTATGCCAGAAGATAAATGATGCCATTCAAGTAACAGATTTGTACTTCAAAGAGATTGTTCATCTCTATGACATTCCCAAGACTATCACTTCTGATCGGGATATTAAGTTTCTTAACCACTTTTAGAGGACATTGTGGAAAAAGAGGGGGACTAAGCTTTAATTTGGCAATGCTAGTTATCCCTAAACAGATAGTCAAACTGAAGTTGTAGACAAGATTCTTGGTAATCTTTTTCACAGTTTCATCAGAAAGAATTTGAAGCCATGGGACCTCATTCTTGCCCAAGTTGAATTTGCTTACAATAACTTTATTAACCAAGCAACTAGGAAGTGCTTGTTTGTAGTTGTTTACAGTGCTTGTTTCCTTAGTCTATTAGATTTGACACCTTCACTTGACAAGCAACAATATAGTTTTGATGTAAATCAATGGTCAAAGAAAATCAAGAAGTTGTGTAAACAAGTTCATGAACGAATACAGAAGCAAAACTTGAGATATAAAACTCAACGTGACAAGCATAAAAAATATCAAACTTTTAATGTGGGAGACTTGGTTTGGATACATCTGAGAAAGGAATGTTTTCCTAAACAACCACATGCCAAGCTGTCCCCAAGAGTTCATGGTCCATTCAAGATCGTGCAAGAAATCAACAATAAAGCTTATAAGGTGAAATTTCCCAGCTCTTATGGAGTGTTTTTCACCTTCAATGTTGTTGATCTATCTCCTTACATTGATGATAATGCCGAATTTGACTCAAGGGTGAGTTTCATGAAACTCAGGGAGGACAAAATGGAATGATAGTAGTGAATAGAAGAGAAGAAATAGGCGTTCATTCACGTCCATTGCAACACCACCATTAACACAAATAAAATGCATTTGGAACCCACCATTTATTTCCCTATTTTCAGTTTAAGACTTAGAGCAATATAAATAAGACCTTGTTTTCCTTATATTGCCATCTGAGATTGAAGCAATAAACTAGACTATCTTTTTCATTCGGTTTCTAAACCAGTAGGCCTCATGCTTGCACTTGTTTCATGGATCTTGTATTTGTACTTGTTTTTATAGCTTCGAGTTATACTTGTCATTCGTTCTGACAAATCCCTTCTAAACAAGATTTAAGAAATTATTATTTTTTTTATCAATCTCTTACATAGACATTATGTTGATTATATTTTTATATTATTTTATTTGAATAGTAAGTCCCTTGACTAATCTATAATACTCAAATATCGTTGATTAATCCTACTGATATAGTACTGAGTATGTTCTTCATTTGATATTGGTTTAAAGCATAATTTTGATATTTCATGGGTTTTATTGAAATTAAAATTTTAAACTATTATTCATACACGTTTTTGATGATATTTTCAATTGGATATTACTCACTAAAAATTTCTTTAATATCAGATATTATAGCTGACCCTATGCCTCCTGCTGATCATTAAGGAGCATTATCGTTTTTTGGATAGTGGAAGTACATATTGATGTTTATTTTGATCTAAATATGCATCGTTGTACAATTGTAATTTAGCACTCCATGTATACTGCAGTTATGTCCTAGTCTTATTTTGTTAGTATGTAATTTGCTGGTATAGAGATAGTATCTTTTGTTAGATTGGCTGATAGGTTTTGCTATTATAGAAATTTCGAAAGGACCAAATTACAAAGGAGACTTTACCGAAGTTTTTACAAAATATCTAAAACTTTATGAACCTTATAATTATATATATAAATTATTTATCGATATTTTAGCTTAATCTTTAATTAATTAAGGCTTACAAAATGTGACTTTATCTTTATTCCGTGCCGTTATACCTTTAGTACTGGGGTGTGACAATACATACTCCATATCTCTTGTAACAAAACAAGAAGAACACCCATGATAATAACAATATTGTCTTTGCCAATTTAAAACTCTATTTATGGTTCCAAAGTTCAGTTTCATTTTTCTTATATCTTCCCTTTAGCTTCTTCAACTCTACTAAAATGGAACTAATCTCTTCATCGAATTTTTGACCATCTAGTCCTCTTCTCAGCAAAGTATTCTCATTATACAACTTATCTATATCATCAAATAACTCTTTTATGACAACTTTCTCCATCTCACCAAAATCACCTTCGTGCCGAGTAAAGAAGCCACACCCACCTCCCAGTAATGTTCAACATTGACATTAAGTAGCAATTGAAGAAAATAGGGAGCAAATAATTTCAAATCACATTACCTAGTAATACCTTGGACGCCCATGAAGTTTTCTTCCTAGGTTAGCATCTATCTATGTTGTCTATCTCAAAGCAACCTAATCACAATGACAATGCCTCACAAGAATTTCATCTTCTTCCTTGGTCCGAGCCCATATGATTGCGTCACCCTCTTTCTGCTACTTTGGGTAGTTGACAATGAAGATGATGCCATGTTTTGGATTGAAATCTAAGAGTGAAGACAATGAAGACATACTAGAGCCCTCCTTCTTCGATGATAAAGTTGTGAATCGATCATGGTAGGTGGGAATTTTTTTACTTCAACAGCCAAAGTAAATGTTACACCACAAACCTCCACATAAGCATAATACTTGTCAACATGATAGGTGACATGCCAACTAAGCAATTAACAGCTCAAATAAACGGACGTTAGAGAGAATAGATGGATTTGTCACTTCTGCACCCATTCAAGTAACGTTACAATATTTATATTATTTTTTCATTTTAAACTACTTGGTGTCCCTGATTGACAATTTCATGAGTATTTTTAACTTTTACCCTTTAGTTTAATTGTTATTCCTACATTTGCACAAAAAAAAAAAAAAAGACTGCTTGCACGGCGAGTATAAAATAATGAGGAAATTAATAATTTAATTTTTGAACAGTTCTTTCATTAAATTATTTCTTACACTGAAAATTTAATTTAACTATTAATTAAATTAAAATAATTTTTCACAAGATGGTCCAGAGGTTTCATTTTCATTTTATCCCATAACCAAACTAAAAAGAATGGCAAAATAAATTACCGGAGAGAAAAGCCTATTATGGTGTATTTGGTGTGAGAAATTGTTTTTAAAATTCAGATTTTCAACTCCAGGCAGGATATGGAAATTTGTAAGTAACAAAATGAGTGGATTTTTCTTTAGCTAGTTATAATGAAATTAATTTTAAAAAACTAAATTAAAATTAAATAATCAAAGTAAGTTCAATTGAGAAAATTATTAAGTACAAGCAATGCAATCAATCATAACCCAATCACCTAAACTTAATCTTCCTTGTTCACAATATAAATTAATTTTATTTAACTTTATTATTTTAATTTTATTATATGTTTTTTAAATTATCATTCAAGAATTAAATAAGAAATTAAGTTATAGATTAATTGAAATCTCTCTTTACCTATAACCTAACAACTATTTTATGTTAGCCACACCAGAAATAAAGCATGAGTAGTCACTCAAACCAAGACAAATTACTCTTATATTAATATATCAATAGATTATAGCAAGCAAAATTTTAGATAAAATTTATAACTTAAAAATTATACAATAAAGCTACTTTAATCAGTAATAACAATTAAAGCATAAAATTTAAAATAAAAGAAAAAAAATAAAATAAAGTTAAAATAAAATTTTTTTTAAATATTAAAATTTTTATTAAAATTTAAAATTATAATTTATAATTAATCACATAAAAATATTCAACTCTCTGTAAAACTAAAAATCAAACAGCAAAGGAGTCGAAGAACGATCGCCGCTGCACAAAGAAGTCGCGCCTCTGCTGTTCACTCCTTCTCCCAATTTTTCCGCCGCCAATGCTATCGTCTTTTTTCCTTTGTAAAAGTCGTGTCTTATGGATAGGTTTTCGCCTCTTGTGTTAAAATAACAAAATTATCCTCAATAACTCTAATTAAAAATTACACTAAAATATTTAAGATAAATATACATAAAATTTTTAAAATTTAATTTTGATTTAATCTTCAAGCATATTCATATTTTTCTTATTCAAAATAATCTTTACAGTATTTTTCAAATTAAATTTAGATTATCTACACAAATAAAATAAAATTAAATAGCAACTATGCAAAAATATTAAAGATATCATTTATATTTTAAAACTCAAGATTTAGCTAGTTAAAATTAAAAAGTTGAAGATTGACTAATAAAAGAAAATAATATCCAATTAAACTCAATTAATCTCAAATAAATATTTAAAAGTATAGATTAAAAGGATATAAATATATAAAATTATCATTTATCAGCTAACAATTTTTAAATTTTCAAGCAAGAATTAAGTAAAGGTCAATCATAGCAAAGGAATGCAACTATACAACAAGGCTTGAAATGCAAATTGAAATAATAATGTTACTAACAAGTGACATGAAAAATTATGCTTTGATTGATTAGGAGAGAAAAATGTAAAGAAGAAAAAATAGAGAAAAGAGAAAATAGAAATAAAATATCTTCTCTCATTATGTTTATAAAATAAGAGGGGAAAAAAGGCTAAGGAAAAAAATGAAGAAATTCATAAGAATAGTAATATCCATATGATATGGATAAGGCAGGGACAACTTGCCTGTTTTTTTATAATTAAAGAGTGCAAGCCTTAGCATTTTTTTGCCAAAGAAGAATATTTGCCTGTCCTTTTTCTTTTCTTTTTTTTTTTACAATTAAAGAATGTTGGCCTGTCACCAAAAAAAGAATATTGGCCTTAACTAAGCTGAATGTTAGGCACAATTTAGAAAATATTTGGGATTCAAAAATCAAGAAGCATTTTTTATTAAAAAAGGGAAAATTTTAGTAAGGGACCCTTGACTGAACATAGTGAAAAAAAGAACTCCAAATTTTTTTAAATTTCACAGCAAGTATCAAATACTAAATTGAAATTAAATTTGTAATAGAAATGATAAAATTGCTCTCATTTAAATGAACAACATATTGTAGATAAGACGAATTGTTCGTTCTTATATTATATGTTATTTATTTACTTATGGAATGTCTCCTCTACTTCACTAGTTTATAATCCAAATTTCATTTAATTTCATTTTAAGGGTCATAAACAAGTAAAGTAGGAAAACGAACAACATTCTGTAAGTACATGAACAACATATAGTATATGAATAAATAAGTTATTTTATCATGAAACTAACACTTGAAATGAAATCAAGTGAAACTAGGGCTATAAATAAGTGGTGTTAGGTAATTAACAATATTTCATAAATAAATAAATAACATACAGTATGAGAACGAATAAGTCATCTTATCTACATATGTTGTTCATTTAAATAAGGATAATTTATCATTTCTGTCATAAATTTAATTTCAATTCAGTACCCAATCTTTATAGTGAAATTTTGAAAATTCTAAGATTTTTTTTTTTTAATAACTTGGGTCAAGGTCCCTCACCGAAATTTTTCCTAAAAAAATTCATAGCATTTTGGGCTCTACCTAGTGCCCACTATAATTTTGGATGGAACAAAAAATCAACTATTTGATTTGAAATTGAAAACTAACCAAATGATATTAGTAACGAGCGACACGAAAAATGATGCTTTGATTGTGTTAGGGTATATTGAAATTTATTCTTCAAATCAAGCAATATAAGCTATTATAAATTCTATATCATTTTGAGTTTGAGGAGGAGTATTAAGGTATATTATCTATAAAAATTTATTGTGTTGTGATTTATTATTTATTAAAATTTATTTTGTTGAGATTTAGAAAATAAATGTATTTCAAAAATCTGAAATAATTGTTGAAGGATGAGCCTGATACACACCATGAAAGCATACGAGTAACTGGGGTAGCTCAACATTTGATTGACATATTATTTGAGAAGGAAGAGATGATGATTCAAGATGACAGAAAACCAAAAATGCCTTCCTTTATTGATATGAAGAGCTTATAAAATACAGATTATTATAATAATAATTAATAAAATCTTAACACGTCTAATGAATACAAAATATTTTTTAAATCTTAATAGAATAAATTTTAATAGATAACAGATCTCAACGTAATAAATATCTACAGACAATATACACAAATTGATTATGACAGAATGAGATCTACAGATAATATATACAAATTGATTATGACAGAATGAGATAAAATGAAGAGGTGAGAAAATTAAAGATAAAATATTTTCTCTCATTATGTTTTAAAAAAATAAAGAAAAATAACACTATGGAAAAACTGACTAATAAATTCATATAATACTAGTAATTAATGTACATATGAAAAAAAATAAGGGCAACATGCCTCTTTTTTTCTTGTTCGAGAATCTTTAGGGAAAAAACATGTGGGCTACAGTTAAAGAACGTGGGCCATAGATCTGTTGGACCCCATCAACATACTATTTGGACTTCAACACTTGTAGAAATAAATATCATTACATTTTGTCATAAAAAATTGGGAAAACCCGTTCCAAGCACATGGGGAGAAGGTTATTCATAAACAATGATTAATAAACAATGTGTTATTATTAAAAGAAAAAATATGATTTTTTTTGAATGACAACTTATTATTGATTTTTATGTGCAAATAACATTATCATGGAATGTGATTTTTCCTAAAAAAAATTAGTATTTTGGGCTCTACCCTTTATAATTTTAGGCTGAACAAAAATATTAACTTGGATATATAAAATAGGCTAGTGATTCAAAACATAGCGAATTAACGTTCGAAAGAAAGTGTCCGTTTGGATATGTCTATAATCGATTTTATTTTCAAAAAAATCGATTATTTAGTTTATTAGCCAAACATTTAAAAAAGTAAAAAATCGATTCTAACCCTTAAAATCGATTTTTTTCAAAAGCTAATATTCTAAGCTTTTCCAGAAACGCTGATAAAAAAAAACTGGAGAAATTACATAAAAAGGTCCAAAAAAATTATAAAAAGCACAATTTTTTTTTTTTAAAAATTAAACTCCCTTCTCTTCTCTTTTTTTTTTCTTAGTAAAATTCAAATTTTAAATCTTAAAAAAGTTGTTAACATATATTAAGTTAAAATCAATTTTAAAAAAATAATATCCAAACAAATTACGTTATAACATAATCAATTATGATTAAAATCTATCACTTAATCAATTATTTTCATAATCTATTATACCCAACTGAAATCCAAACGGACCCAAAAGTGTTCAAATTTAGGGTCCGTTTGGATTTGTTACTTCTCACTATTCAAGAGCTTTTTTCAACTTTTCAAGTGACAAATGCTGTTTAGACAATTATAATAGGTACAGATTGACATTGCAAAAGCATTTTGGTAACTGGCTTGGAAGTGAATTTCAAATATACAATTTAAAAGTTTTTTAAAAGTCCTTTTCAACTTATTTACAAGGCTTTGGTTTTATTTATAAGATAGAGAGTATTTTTTGGTTCTATTTATAGGGTATTTCAATAATTATTATATTTATCTTTACCCTCTTATTTCATTAAATGTTGGGAAAGTTATTAAATGTTAAAATATTTTATTTTTTTAAGTATGTATATTTAATAGGGGTAAAGTTAAAAACTTGTTAATACATTTTATTCTATTATAATTTTATAAACATTTTTAATATATTACATTTGTATAACAAAAGTTACAAATTATTATAAATCAATGTTCTTTTTTATAATTGTACATTTAAAAATACATTTTACTATTATAATCGAAATAACTTTTAGTATATCAAACTGATTTTTAAAAAAATATATTCAAAAATAAATTTCGTTATAACAACTGACTTTTATTAAATTAATTTTTACCAAAGGAATCTTCATTAAATGAACTTTTGACAAATTAAAAACTAAATACAATACTAATTATGAAGAAAAAAAACTTAAAGTTGAGCAATGTATATAAATAACATAAATTGTTCACATCTTTTTGTTTGGCCAACAATTGGACACATCTTTATAACTATTAAACAAAATCCAAACTTAATTTATTGAGATTAAATATAGCAGTGGTGAATCAAGTAGACAACCCATCATTTCCAGTGGCAGAGCCAGGATCTTGAGTTAAGAGGGGCAAAATTATTTACATATTCATAATTTTAAAAATAATAAAAAATTATTTAATAATTATATACCTTATAAATTTTCTCTATATGATTTCATATTTTGGAATCGTTGAATAATCAGCTCATTGTCAATGCCTTCAAATACTTCTTTTTCAATATAAATCATGAGACAATCATTTATCCATAGTTTGCTCATTCATTTGAGCAACCATTTTTCATAAATTTCATAGCAGAAAAGGCTTTTTCAACTGATTTTTTTTCTCCAAATTCGATTTGAGATTTCAAACGATGCGTGCCAGATTATTTTTTTCTTATTTTCTTAAAGGTTTAATAAATGTTAATTTTTTATAAAATAATATTTTATTTAGGTATATTGAAATTGTGGGCTAAAATTTATTGAGCTTTTGAATTAAAAAAATTAATTTTAAATTTAAATTAAAAAATAATATGAAATGAGTTTAAAATGCAAAATATAAAAAAAGGAGTGTAAAATATAAATATTCATATCTCATTTAAGTATTTTTCCCATTTGAGGGGGACATCCCTGAATACACGTGGCTCCCCCACTGATCATTTCCCAACCATCTTATTATGCATTTCCCTTGGCGTCATCACATGAAGTGATGGATCTGAGTTATTCATATTAGTAAAAAATATATGAAGCAAATTAATTTCTTTACATTTGTGCAAACGAAAAATTAATTTCTTTACATATAAATTCACCTGATTGATTTTCTCGGATATTTTTCAGGGATACATACACATAGGGATAGGAATAGGTCATGTTCTTATACAGTATAACTTATTTCAGGTCTAATTTAATTTATTTATTTAATTGATTTAAGTTAAGTTTATGTTTTCAATTAAACTTATTTAATTGAATAGGTTAGTTTTATTTTTTCAAGGCATGACTTATGGGCTTAACAAACTAGCTATTCACACACACACACAGACGCATACGAATAAAATATAATACTCATTCCATTGTGGTATTTTTTGAGGGATTGCATATTAAAAAATATAGAATATTTTTAATCTTTTAAAATGTAATCATTATATTTTTTTAAAGTATCCCTATTGAATAAATCATTTTATATTTCTTTTAGGGTGAAACAACCTATTAAATAGGGGTGAACAAAAAAAGATATGATTAGTTTAAAGACAAGCAATTACTTTATTAAAGGTGAGATTCGCTTTATATTTTTGAGTGGAGGAAGTATAGCACAAACACATTAGTTTCACCATTTAATTTTTAACTATTTATTCTTTTTTATTTGTAGTTATATTTTCAATCATATTAAACTTATATGTTAATTTTAATATTATTACTTCATTGTTATATTATAGTTGGTAAGTTCTTTTAATTATTATATATTGTAATTGATAAATATGTTATATGTTGTATATTATAATAGTTATAAAGTATATTTGAAAAATTTAAAATTAAAATGCCAACCTATTTAAAATACTTATTTTTGAGTAAACTTTTAAATAGATTTTTAAATTAGGTCAGGTTTTAAGTAAATTTAAGCTTGGGACCTAAAACTGTAAAAAAAAAAAATTATACAGATTTTAAATTAAATTCAGGATTTTAATTTATCACGCAAGCTTAAGTCAATTTAATTAAAGCCTAACTCTATTTAACTTATTTCCATCTAGGGGTGCATTCGGTCGATTCGATCGTTCAGTTTTAATTTTTCTAAAACTGATCAACCGAATTATATACAAAATTTAAATCAAATCGAATCAAAATACATAATCGAACCGAATTAAAACTGAATCAAATTTTAATGATTCGATTCGATCGGTCTATTCGATTTATGGGCTTTAATTTGATACTATGAAATTTAATTGTTCATATATTTTTCTATTCAATTTTTTTCCCTTAATGTTGAAGGCCCAACAAAAAAATAACAATTTTTTACCATAATTTATGAAAAAATTAATAAGACTCAGTACTATTGCACTAAAAACTAAATTATAAAAATAAAAAATTAGAACATCACATTAAGCTAAAAAAATACTATTACTGTAAGTGATAGAAAGATATTTCTTACTCATTTAAATAAAAATTTATTCACATTTTTTAAAATATAAAAAAATATAAATAATTCGATCAATTCAATTTATTTGATTTTTGAATTTTAATATAATCAATCAATCAAAATTTTTATTAAAAAAATTAAATTGAACTAAAAAATTAAATAAATCAAATTAATTTAATTTTTAATCTCAATTTGATTTTGCTCATTCCTATTTCCATCCTACCATCACCACACCACTGTCTCTTTTAACAGGGGCACTGAAAAAGCTTGAAAACAATGTTCTGGCCGGAAAAAGAAAAAGACAAAAAGGTTGAAAACTTTGCGCTACCATCACTGGATGGGGTCTAAGAAAGACCTGTTTCTGTTTACCTGCATCACAATGGGCCTTCTGGGGTGCAATTAATTGGTTGCATTAAAAAATGGCAGCTTTTTCCACCCAAAAAAAAAAAAGAAAAAGATTAGCAGCTTTATTTATGCAGCGATGAACTGAGTAGCCGCACAGAAGAAGAAGAAGAAGAAGAAGAAGCTGTGACTCTGGAGTCTGTATCTCTTCGATACTTGTACTTGGGGTTTTGCATTTAGAAGCTAGAGAGTTCCATAAAACAAGCTTCAAATTAATACCCACATAAGAAATCTTGGCGATGAGGCCAAAGATTTATCTTTTCGGTGACTCCATTACTGAGGAGTCCTTTGGCATCGGAGGTTGGGGTGCTTCTCTTGCCAACCATTTCGCTCGCACGGTATGAACAAAGTCAAATACAGACTATTTGACTGTTTTGTGTCTTTTTCTCTGTTTCGCTGTAATGGTTTTGGCCAACTTCGCTGTGTATTTTGCTCTTTTTTTGTTTTCCCCAATTGGGGCTTCGATCAATGATCAGGTCGATGTGGTGCTAAGAGGGTACAGTGGGTATAATACGAGATGGGGGCTGAAGGTCTTGGACAGTGTCTTCCCTGCGAAACAAGACGGTGATGGTGGGAATGGAATTCATAGCGAAAGAGGACCAATTGCTGTGACGGTTTTCTTTGGGGCCAATGATGCTAGTCTTCCAGATAGATGCTCTGCGTTTCAGCACGTGCCTCTCCAAGAATATAAGCACAACCTTCATTCGATTGTCTCCTTCTTCAAGGTATCCCTCCTCTCTCAGTCCAGCGTTCATACTTAAATGCTTAGGATAAGAAAGTTGGAAGCTGTTGAAACTGGAACGGTCAGCTTTTGTTAAATGACACAGAGGTTTTGGCCCTTCGGTGTTGAAGATGATGGCATACTTATCATCAGCAACACTAATTCTAGATTGTAATGTAGTGCAACTTTGCTAAAAGATGAATTTGGATCCCTAAGAATCTTTAAAGCTGAAAGTTTGTTAGGGAAACAGAACGAGAGGTTGGTATGATTCCATTGGGTTTTCCTAGTGGCTTTTCGAAGCATTCGGCTGCAGTTTCGAAGTTTGGACCCTGCATTCGGGTGACCTAATTATTTCCTAGCCTTTACTTGGGTTGCACTTTGCTTTTTATTAATTAAAAGTCCTAAATTTGAAGTTTAGACATGATTTTCGTAATATGTCTATGCTATATATATAGATATATGTTACGGTTAATTTACTAATCTGTTTTTATACTTATTACCTCATCCTGTCAACCTGTAATTAGATAACTTCTCTTGTTGGATGTCTGATTCAATTTTTAAGACACTGCCATAGATCTCATCCTGTGCTTTAAGGGGACAATAAGAAGAGAAATAGAGAAGGTAGGCTCTACAATAACAGTTGGCTCTCACACCTCTCTCTATTTCTCTCTTCACTCTCTTTCAATGAAGTGGATCCAAGTCTATTTGTGTCTATTTCTCTTTTTTTGTTTTTTCTAACTTTATACTGAAAATTACTTCCCTGAGATTAATTTGGTAATAAAGTATAGTTTGGTATGAACGTGGTTATTCAGTAAATCACCCTCCACCATGCCACCTGCTAAAGTAAATGGTCCAATTGTTAAAATTCACGTGGTAATACATCTATCTAATGAATTATTAATGGTCTATTGTTTACTGGTTTGTCCCCCTCGCCTCCCCACGAAAAAAAAAAAAATACAAAGAATAAAAGAAGGAAAGAAAATCTTAGCCTAGATCCTTCGCTGCTTGCTTAACTCCCTTTGCTGGATTTGGCTATCAATTTTTTTAGACAACTGAGCGGCTTAATTTTCTAATCAAGAGAGTGCAAATCTGAAAAGGACTAATCATTTGTGACTTAGTGGGGTTGGGTATTGTATGGTTTCTGTTTCTTTGCTCGGTTGGTCAAAAATGGTCGTGGGAGCTTTGAAGTGGGCCCCATTAGATAATGATTCCTTGAGCATGCAGTGGTTGTGGCCTTTAAGTGTTTGTGTTGGTGGGTCTACGGTAACCATGATACCTTGGGAAAAGTAGTCTGATCCCATGCTTTATATTGCACGCTTGAATCCCCACCAACTATTTTTGTGTAAAGGCCCTCTTCTTAGAGGGACCATATGTTCAACTACAGATGGCTAGTTAGGTATATCTTCTGCGTCATTATTATAATCTTGTGGCCTTTTGAGGGGGGCTATTGACCTTTTTGGGAATGTGGATCTCTACATTCATTTTTTTGAGTATATAAAGTATTCACATAGAGATAGGGTAAAAGGAGATTATACACGTGAATATGGAGTGTATATCCCACAAATTGTCATTTTTCTTTTACAATGAATTGATTTAGATGAGCTAATTTACTCTTTTGAATGTCCACAGGCACAACAAATCCTGACTCTTCTGTTGGCTTATCTTGTTTTGATGTGAAGTACATGAATGTGGATTATGTTCTCCTACAGAAGTAATTAGTGATGGAGAATAAAATGAAAATTGAATGAGTTTAAACAAATGAAGTTCTTGGATGAAAATACTTCTTGATTTTCAATTAATGAACTTGTGTTGTTTTGAGATGATATTTGATGACTGTTGATGCAAAAGACTCTGGTCTACTTCAACTTATCTACGTGTTCCTAATGATCTCTGGATCTTAGTTTTGACAAGTTAGCTTCTAAGCTAAGGTGGATATTTTGGTAGTGGTCAAGGTACTTTGCCTGTTATCTCGAGAGAACAAGCTTGGCTTTTGTGTTTTGTATCGAACATTCCTCTGTTCTGTTTCAAATATCTGGCTGGCTCAAAGGATCCTAATTGTTGTTTTAATTTGCAATTTTAACCAATCTTAAGCTCATGATTCAGAGTCTCCATCTCAAGTCTACTATATCTTAGTTTTGTAGAATCAGTTCAAACAAAATTTAATGGATGCTTGTTCTCTAATACTTTTCACTTTCCAATATACAGATGCTGAGAATTAATTTTGACAGCTTTATTTTTGCATTGCAGAAGCGATGGCCTAATACTCATGTGCTTCTAATAACACCTCCTCCAATTGATGAAGATGCACGCTTAAGGTGTGGTTCATTGGTCCCTTTAATCTCCCTCACTGATATTGCCAAATTTCTCTTCATGTATGATGTTTATGGGTAAAACAGTGGTTACTTATGGTGGAAGGTTTTCTAAAATCCCATACTGCAGATATCCTTACGTGGAGAATAAGCAGGGCCTTCCGGAGAGGACAAATGAAGCTGCTGGTGAATATGCCAGAGCATGCGCTGCTATTGCTGGAGAATGTGGAGTACCTGTCATTGACCTCTGGACCAAAATGCAGCACTGCCCTGAGTGGAAAAAAGAATATTTAAGGTTCTTAATCTTTTTATATATACTTTTTTATATCACATGGTCATTCTTTGTTTGTAGAACATCATGTTACTGCTTTAGATGATAGTCCCAGTAAACATGTGAGGTTGTCTCTGTTTGATGATTTTGCTTTGGATTTTGGATCATCTAAAGTTTGAAAAGAAATTTGAAAGTGTCAAGTCGGAGGGTTAGACACAGACGTGGGGAAGGGAATGTGGTCCACTCTGGTGGTCCCATCTGGATGATGGGTATCCCACTCCTCTTTGTATGCATCTTTTCAATTGTATCTTGTAAACTGCTTTAGAATATCCAAATCCATTTTTCCTCGAAGTTAGTTAATAATAATGACTATGGATCTGTGAAGTATGGAAAATTTCAAAAATAAGCAGTGCTCATGTTTGACAATTTCT
Organism: Prosopis cineraria; assembly: GCF_029017545.1. Classification (NCBI taxonomy): domain Eukaryota; kingdom Viridiplantae; phylum Streptophyta; class Magnoliopsida; order Fabales; family Fabaceae; genus Prosopis; species Prosopis cineraria. Next base: position 19,686,334 of record NW_026555342.1, on the reverse strand, counting down.
TCATACATGGCACGATTTCTAAAATTATAGATGAATACTTAAAAGTTTCATCATGCCATGTTGTCTATGCTAGTGTCTATATTTTCTACGAATTGAGTTGTTCTGAGTTTGAAATATTATATCCTTTGAGGTTTTACTACTGACTTGTATATTTAAATTTAGATATATGTTTAGATAAAATAAATGGCTAAAATGCATTTGGAAGACTATGTTTAGTGATGTGAGTTCTTTTTCGGGCATCGTTTGGTTGAAATTAAAAGATGAGAAAATACTGTAAAAAATAGTGGCTGATAATCGGTGACTATTCCTCAACTAAGGATCCTCTCAATTTCAGACAGAAAACAAATGGCATTTTTAGCAAAATTTGAGTATTTAGTTGATTTTGAGTGGTCTAAATCTGGATGCTTCCTGATTGAGAGCTCAGATCAAGGATTTGCTCATCCATGAGATGCATTAATTAAATTTGGCAGTCCACATTCAAAGGTTTTCATTTTTAAATTTGGCAGATTAGCAGTAGTTATCTTTATTTAACATCTGTTAAAATAAGAAATATTAAAAATTGAGAATAAAATAAAATCTGAACAATCTTAGGCTAGATACGGTAAAGATTAAAAGATGAGCATGGAATCCAAATTATCCTCTAGATATAGGTGAAAGTGAGATCTGATGTGTATGATTTTGACCGTCCCTTATCCTGTCCCGTCCTTTAATTGCAGGGGCATTTACTAGACAAAGAGAGATGATGTGGGGCCCACACACGTGTGTCCTACTCTTTCTTTTTGGTCTATACGCTCGTGTGTCCTACTAGGCAACAATCTTAGGTCTCTCTTGCTCGTTCTAATTGGATCCTATTTGATATTGCAATTTGCGAGGGGTCCTTGTCTATCCTTTAACAGACAATGCATTTAACTATTTTTACATAAAATTAAAAAAATTTGCAGGCTGAAAATTTAACTGATGAAACTGAGTGTGGTTTGAAGAATGCAGAAGGTTACTTTTCTTGGACTGGCACTATTTAAATGCTGTTGGTCAATGATTAAGTGAACTTCATAGATTTTAGAATCTGAAAAATCATTGGTAATAACGTGCTGATTATAAATTTTTGAAAGTAATTTTAACTAGGGGTTTGAATAATACTTCAAGTTCTAAAAGATCAATTTACTGATAGTTAGGTCCCAACAAAGTTTGTTAAAAGATTAGTTGCAAATATCGGTTCAGATTGTTGTAAATATGATAACTTAAGTTGCAACAATAACCTATAAGATTTATTTGCTTGATTTGCGTATGAAATTTTCATACTCGCAACTGTTTGGATGGATATTCGTAAATCATTTTCAAGCAAAATTTTTGGAGGCTTAACTGTCAATAAGTTAGTTTTGGGACTTAAGTGTCATTCCCCATTTGAATATGAATCTTATGAAGTTGAAAGAGAAGTTGCAGAGAAATAAACACAAACACAAGGAGGTGGGTTCTGGTTTCACCTTTCCAATTTCATTTTATTTTGAGACCAAAAATAAAATTGATGTGTTTCTCTTCTGTAAACTTGAAATGCAGTGATGGTTTGCATCTCACCCAAAGTGGCAACCAAGTTGTTTTTGAGGAAGTAATCAGGAAGCTCAGAGATGACGGGTTGAGTGTAGAAGCTTTGCCTGTAGATCTTCCATTGATATCTGATATTGATCCTAATGACCCCATGAAGGCCTTTCGGTAGTATTAACCTGTTTGGATGATCAGTAAACGTATGACAATGATGGTTTTGAATTTTTTGTGAACTGTTCTTGGGACTGTTATTAGGCATGATTCTCCATATCTTTGTTACTAGGTTTTCGATTAGAATATGACAACTGTATACATTTTTAATACAATATCTAATTGTAAGAAACTTGTTCAGAAAACCTTTGCAATTGTTACATAATTATTGAAAATTTATATACTTGTCATATTTTTATGGAAAAACTTGTTGAGAGAGATATGTGAAATTACATATATTTTGTCTATAGTTTATTATCCTTTAATTTTTAGATCTTTGTTTTGGTGCTGATGTTGTGTATCTGTATAAAACAATGACTTCCCCTTGTAATGCTCCTAATTGTCAATATATAGATCTGGCAATTTATAAAGATGTTTAATGCATTTTCTTCTTCATTTTGGGTTCTTATGTATGCAATATGTTGGACTTTATTTCAATGTTTTTTTCCCTTAGTAGAATTGAACCTGGAGACCAAGGGGGAGAGTTACTTGGGTGAAATAACTATGGTTTGGGAGTTGATTTTTAGGGAGTGTGATGGATGATGTTAACAGTTATTTCAATGAAAAAGGATAAAAATTTACTAAAGCTTACAGATTTGGATTCCTCTCTGCTGTGAATGAGTGAGGAGGTAGAATTAGGCATTCAGATATTCTCTTGATCCATGTCTCCTTTACCATCATGCGAGAGACCATGAGACAATCTGTGTATAGCAGTATTTTTTTGGGTAAATAAAGGGGGCTGAGTCCAAACAAAACAAGTCATAATAACACTGAAATAAAGAGTAGCATGTTACAGAGTCATTATTCTCTCCACAAAAGATTGACTCAATGAGGTGTCCAACGCATCCATTTATATATTTAGGAACTTTTCCTAACCTATATGATGTGTGAGACATGACAATTGTTTCGAACAATTCGTGACGCATCTATCACGGATAGTCCTGGATTGGGCAAACTTGGATTCGTCTTTGATATTATTTTGTTATGGGACCATTACTCCTAAAAATTAGCTCAATGGGGTGTGTAACACGCCTACTTATCTACTTAGGACCTTTCTCAAGTTCTTTCGATGTGGGGCATAAGAAGCTCCAAACATATTTCAAACCATTAAAGAAATTAGCTCATTACTAAGTACCTCCATAAATAAGTAATTATTTGTTTGGTTTATATTGTACTTAGCAAACCATTCAGCATAGCAATTGCTCTCCCTGAACATATGCTTGACCAAAACCTTGAAATCACCATCAACAAGCTCCACACCATGCTTTAGTCGCCAAAACTCAATTTGACCTGAATTGGAACGATTCTGCATATGTTTGCAAATGCTCATCAAATCACTTTCCCCTACAAGCTTCTTGAGTTTCACAACTACGAGATCATGATACGCACTTAACAGTTCAGCTTCTATAGGAATCGTCTCAGGTCACACATGAAACCTGCCAGCCATTCTCCTGCAACATTACAAAGCCAGCCTCCACTATCAACTCGATCAAGGTGACCTTTCGCCTATCCATCAACATTTCAACTTCACCCCATAAGGTGGAGGTTCCCACTTAGCCATTCCTCGAATTAGTAACGTGCCACTATCTTCACTTATAGTAAAACTTTTAAGAATAGTGTTAGCCAAATGAATGACACGCTGGACTAGCTCAACCGTGCTGGGAGCTATATCATTAAAAATGTGATTATTACTATGCTTCCAAAAGTGCCAAATGGTAGTCGTAAAGGCATCCCACAAGAAATGATCATGTTGAGTTTGGTTCTTAAGGTCCCACAAAACCAATCTCGTTTATTCATTTGCCATAATGTGTCTTGCATTTTAAAGGGTATATTAGTACTTTAATTTGCGGCCACCAGGAGACTACTGGAGACACGTCGATCATGGAAGGAAGTTAATTATTGTAAAGGATAATGGTTTTTTTAAAATTACAAAAAAGAACAAAGTTTTTTTTTAAGTAATTGAACAATGAAACAAAATTGAATGTTCCATCTCCATAACTCCACAATTCCATAATTGCACTATCTCCATAATTCTCATATGCATAAACTATACTAATTGCTTGTAGCTTCCATAAATTCTTAATAAGTTCTTTTAGTCCTCAGAACTTCCTTCATTATAACTTCATTAATCTCATTAAGTATCACGACCCCTCATTAAGCTATTGTAACTCCCTTTAATTAATTTTAATGATAATGCAACTTTCAGTCTCTTATGTTTGTCTTAATTATCGATTTGGTTCCTCAAGTTTAATTTTTATTAATTTAGTCCCTTAAATTTATTTATGTTATCAATTTAATTTTTATTGTTTAAAAAAGATGTTACACTATTAAAATTTGTTGACATAGATAATATATTAATGGAAGCTATATAGATTAATGAAAATAAATATAATTATTTAGGTAGGAAAAAAACCCTAAAATTTAAAAAACAAGAGAATAAAACACATTATAATAGATTATATTGAAAAAAATTAAACCAATTTGAAGGTTAACTTATTCTCATTTAACTATATATATATATATGTCAAATCATCTACTTTACACATGAAATTATTTTGAGAATCAATTTGTGTTCTAAAACTTAAAGGACTCACATAATAATTAAAAAAATTATAAGTGATTAAATTGATGAAAATAAAATTTAAGGAATTAAATAATAACTAAACAAAATTTAAGGGATTATAAGTTTCATTATTTCTTAATTTTAAATGCATTGTCTGAGAGATGACCTTTATTTTTTTATTTTTTGGCCAAACTGAGAGATGACCTTTGTGAATTATTATAAATAAGTGAGCTTCCACGATTTACAAAACTTAAATCGTGTTTTCTGTTTGGCTGTAGGATTAATTTCTTTTTATTTCGCCTAAAGAGTTGGACTACAATTTTATTGGGCCCATTATTGGGCTCATTTCCTCTTCCCCAAAGCTTAGGCAACACTAATAATATAGGCTGATTATATAGGCCATTTTTGTGCTGGGTTCAATTTGTTTTTGGGCTAACGATGCTGGGTTGAATAGATATATTAAGACCAATAATAAACATTTCATCGACTAATAGTTAAAATGAAACAAAGAATGAGATCTTGGGCCTATGAATGAAAAGTTAGTTTTACAATATGTAACTGGTCAACAATTTTGTTTTGAACTTGGGATGAAAAAGGAAATCCTATTAGTCTTCTATAAAAGAACACTACATACTTCTCTAATCTTATTTATAAAGTTAATTTTTTTTATTTTAATCATATTTATTAGGCACTTTAATGATTATTTTATTTATCTTTATCCTTCTGCCCTTATTAAATATTGAGAATGTTATTAATGTTAGAGTATTTGATTTATAAATTATATATATTTAATACGGGTAAAATTAAAAACTTGTTAAATTTTTAGATAATGTTAATAAGATTTAAGGTTTTTTTTTTGTTTTAGTAAAAATATTAAAAGTGACTTATAAATATGATTAGAGAGAATACTAGCTTAGGCAATCTAAATATTATAAACATTTTCATATGATGATATCATATTCTCAAAATACTTACTAAAACTTGGTATGGACTAACAACACAAACACATGGATGGGCCAAGTAAACTTTGCTTAACAATTAAACCCACTGAAAATATTTGGGTTTCACGTTAAAAAATCTGTGCATTTTTTTTGCATAACACATATATACTGATATTAGTTTTATACAGTTCAGGTTGCACCATCTCATTTATATCAACAAACTAGAAATTCTAACCCATCACCAATGGCGGTTGGGTTGAGTAGAAGAATTTAAATTCATTTGGGAGAATGATAATCAATACATGCTTACAACTATAACTTTTAAATTTACAACTCAAATTTGTAGATTTAAAACTTGAAAGTCTTGATTATTTTATATTAATTTGTTTACAAGATCTTCAATTGTCATTAGCTCAATTCGATTCTTCTTACATAAGATCAAGAGTCCAAGCTTTGTGGATAGAAAAAAAATCACATTGGAATAATTACCCTCAATTAAGTTAAACAATATTTAAATTTGATCTAGTTGTATCCAATTCTAGATAACTGGCTATATCAAAAAGAAATTTATAACCCATGCATTAATTTCTTGAGGGGAGGGTCGAAATCCTAGTAGAGCATTCTTTGTGGTGCTCTTGCGTGAACATCTTTGATGAAGAAATTTATTTGCGCTTGATTGATTATAATCCATGCATTACCAGGACAACATTTAACAAATAATATGGGTTATATATATATATATATATATGTATATAATCAAAATGACATAATCTATAGTTTTAATTCGGTTAAAATTTAGTTCTTAAATTATGACTCTTACAATTTAGATTTTATAGTTTTATCTATTTAAAATGTTGGTCCCCTACATTTTTAGAAAATAAAATTATAAAGAATAAAATTATTATTAAAACTTAGAAACTAATGTTTTAAATGACTAAAATTATAGGAACTGAATTGCATTGAGCTAAAGTTTAGGAACTAAATTATAATGGATCAAATTATACAATGTCAGTTGTACTAAATTAGAGTTAATGGATTGAGTTAGAACCAGGAGTGGAGACAAGGGGGATTAGCAGGGGCCACGATCCCCCCAACTCTTTAATTTTTTTTAGTAAAATGTAGGGATTATATATTTTCAGCCTCCTAATTAAGTTGATACATTATAGAAGCTTTGAGATATGGGATAGAATTCTTATTTCAATTCTTTAATAGTCTTTTAGACATGTATAATTCAATTTTTTCATTAGCTTGAAGATATAGTTGTCATATGATTTACTTATTTTCAATAAAATAATGTTACAGTTGCTCTTAAAGCATTGATGTTATTTGATTTTGTTCTAATTTTATATTTGATGAAAAAATTATGAAAATTATTACTAACAAACTTTGTCAAGCAATGTAACAAAAATTTTAAAATATATTGAATGCTATGTGCTTGATATCTATTATAAAATCACTTATTCAAAAGTTAAGATGTTATAGTTAAAATATGTTCTTCTAAAAAAATTACTTTTTTTGTAATAATCAAGTTATTGACATTTATTATATAAGTGGTTTTTACTATGATATACTTAGATTTTATTGACATAAAGAATTTGTGACAACTGAGCATTATTATCTCATTGATATATTTATTTACTACAATTATCAATTAAAAAAATTAAATAGTAAATTCAGTAAGTAAGTAATAGAGTCTTTTAGATTAAACAAAACTTTAGATCTTAATGATGCATTTAAATTATTCAATACTCATGAAAAATATGAAATCTTTACCAATTTAATGATAGTTTATATTGAGAAGGAAACTGCTAAAAATTTTATTCTAACCATGATAATTAATTATTCTTATAAAAAATTGATGAGAAAAACTTAAAAAATGAAGGCGTATATTTATTTTTGTTATACATGTAAAATTGAATATAAATATATATGTTGAAATATTTATGTTATGTTATTAATCTATATAGATTTAATTTTTTTCTATTATTATATATGCTTTGTTATCTTGGTTTCCTAATAAAATTTTCTGACTCCACCCTTAGTTAGAACCAAGTCAAAAGTATAAAAATCAAATAATTAATTTTTTCAAAATTTTATGAATATCGAAATTTAAATCTCCTACTCTCAGTCTCAAACTATATTTTTCCTTGCTTATGACTAGTATAATTTCTTATAAATTTAATATTACATATATAAAATGTACAAGAGCTGAATTAAATTAGGTTATTCGACTAAGTATATCTTGAACAAAGTACAGTACCAATTGTGTTCTATTTGTAAAACTACAACACTAAATTATATGTGTTGGCCAGAACAAGCTAATGTATTACGAAATTTGAAAAAAAAAAAAAAGCGTTGCCCACTATTAGATGTTAGAGTTTCCTTTAACAATCTCTTTTAGAAAAAGATAAACACAATGCTTAGTGTCTTCTTCATCTATTAAACAAAGAAAATATGTCTTATTCCCTCAAGCTTTTGGCCTTTTGGCCTTTCATTTATATTTGATAAAACGTCGTTGCCGCCTAAGCCACATATCTATTCAGCCATTGTTTCTTTACACGCATGTCGTTTTTGACAGTACTTGCACTTTCTGATAAGCTCGTGAAAATATATTGAAGAAAAAAGAGAAAATATACTATATCGTGCATGCATATGTCTCTATTTTTATGGTTTGACTTTTGATCAATTTGATTAGCTCATGTGGTTTCCACTTATCTTTATTTCTTTATCAAATATTACGGGGCTACTTAAGATAGTGCTTTAAGATAAACTTTTGCGGTTTGACAGTACACCATTTACTTAAAGAATTTATTGAGTTTTTTTGGCCAAAAATAATTTAATGAGTTAACAGCAATGATTGTGAAGCAAAATGTGGTTAGTTTAATGTTGCGTATTATATTTTAGAACCTTGCAATATTTTTTTTTAAAAAAACCACACCCAAGGGGAAATACTAGAAAATTCCGTTAGGAGACGAAATTTGCAACTAATGCAAATACCTATTTTTTTCATTTGGCCAAAAAATAATTTTTTAATATTGATTATTTCTCTGTAATTTTTTTGATCAACTAATGGTCTTTTTCCAAAATATTACACCACCTAATTTAATATTTTAATATTTGGGTTAAAGTGCATTTTTCTCTCTATACTTTCCTTCAAAAGGCACTGGGCATCTGTACTAATAAGTGGGCATTCTTTTGCTAAACCATTTTCTAGAAGAGCAAAACTTTCCCTCCGTTAGTGATCCATTAATGGAGAGGGTCTTTTGCACCTTTGAAAAATAGTTTAGGGAGAAAAATGCTTCACTTATTAGTGTAGGGTGTCCAATGATTCTCAAAGGAAAGAAACTTTAGGGTGCTTAACACTCGTATAAAAAGAGCTCAAGGCAAATTAGCACCAAAAGACATGCCATATTAATAGAAAATGGCAAAGTTAACAAATCAAGTATTTACTAAAAGTACAAGATGGCCATCAGTCCTCAAAGGAAAGTACATGGGAAAGAATACATTTTAAGCCACTACTACAAAAATGTAAATATAAGATGCCATAAAAAATGATGGTTAAATGAAAACACATCATATATGAGAGAGGCGGGTGATGGTCAGAAAATAAATGATAGATGTTTAAAAATCCGTTATTTAATGTTAGACTTTAAATGACAGGTTTTTAACAAACTCATCATTTATTTTAGCCCTATGTTTCATTTTTTGGAAGGAAAGAAATAAAAAAATTAGACTTTAAATGACAGGTATGTTAAATACTTGTCATTTAAAGTTTGAATAATATATGCCGGGTATTTAAACAACCATCGTATATTGCTGCCCAACGTTTCAGTTTCTTAAAATAAAAAAATAAAAAATTTTAAATTTTAAATGACGGGTGTTTTCTAAACAACATATAACAGGTATTTTAAACACCCGTCATATATTGTTGCTCAATGTTTCATTTTCTTAAAAGCAAAAAGATATATTTAAACTTTAAATGACGAGTGTTTGAACACCCATCATTTAAAGTTATCAAGATATATGACGGGTGTTTAAAACACCCGTCATATATACATGAATAAATGACGGGTATTAAAATACCCGTCATTTATTTCCTTTTTATTTAGTTTTCAGTCTCATTTTTCATTTTTACTCGTTCGTCTTCTTGCATATTCTCTCTTCTCCACTTGCACACGAAATCCATAGAAATCTTTCAATCTTCCTCCATTGTTGCCGTTGACCACCTTCGTCCTCTTCGATGTGAAAGTGCTACCACCTACACCGTCCGTTGCCCCTCTCATTTGCTTCCTCTTTGTGTTTCATCCTCTCCTCTCTAAGGTATGTGAGTGTGTGATTTCTATGGTTTGTCTTCATTTTCTTCCAATATCTTTAGATTTCTAGATTATGGGATTAATTTATTTAATGTTATGGATTATTTTATTAGTTGATTTTTGTTGTTTAAATTTCTCCTCATTTGTTGCCCATTTTGATATTGTTGGGTGTCAAAAATTGTTAATGTTTGATGTTTTATTGACTCGAGAATGGTAGTAGATGATATACTTAGCCTTAGGATGATTATTAAGATGAAAATTAGTGATTAAAATGGGATATTTATGATGGTTGTATTTTTCTATGAATTTTAACTGATTTATTTCAATTAATTTTTAATTTAAATTGTATGCATTGTTTGATTAGAGCAGTTTTATTTTTCAAAACTACATATTAAAATGTATTAGTGTACGAATTTTCATTACAATTGGAGTTTATTTTAGTGACCGTAATTGACGTGCGGTTTTTCTAAAAATCATTGTTATTTTATTAATATTTTTACATTTGGTAAAGAATGATTTGTTCTTGGCTTTGGGATTGCTAATATAGGATATGTGTAACTTTAGAATGATCAATGAGACAGAAAACATTAATTCAAAATGATGTTTATAGTGTTTTTCTTTTTTCTATGATTTTTGAACGAATTTTAGATATAATTAGAGTTAATTTGAAAATGCTATTTTGTGAGAATTTTGTTGGTGTTGTGATTATATATGGTTGAAATTAGTTTATTGAGTGAGATGTCAGGATTGAAAAGAGGGTTTTAGCTTGAAAAATACTTTCTTTATGCTGTTATACTGCTGAATTTTTTTTCGCGGTTGAAGAAGTATGTAAATGCTCATGCATTGTGACTCATGATTTATTAATTACTCTATATTATATGTACAGTAGTCAATTTCTTTATTGATAATCTTTCTATCATTCCTTTCCTCTCCATATTTATGAGTCACTGATCACATTTCTTTGAGTAAATTGTCTTTTAGATTAAAAAGTTATGGATAAATAATGGATGTCTTCCAATTGATTAAGTAAAGAGTATTTGAATAGCGTGAAAGAGTTTATGAGGTTTGCTCTTGAGCATGTAAAAGATCCTAAAAGAATAGTGTGCCCTTGTGTAAGATGTGATCTTTTGAAGCAAATTAGTGCATCTGAGTTGGAAGACCATTTAGTATGCTATGAAATTAATGAAGATTACAAGTGTTGGGATAAGCACAGAGAGACTAGAGAGGATGAGTATACTAGTAATTGGGAGTATAAAGAAAGTTTTGAATTAGATGATTATGATATAGATACTTATAAAGGTGATTGTTTTGAAAAGATGACCAATGCAATTGAAAGGGAACTTGAGGATTGTCGTGAAATATTAGAGATGTTGAAAAGTGACGCAGAGAAGCCCTTGTATGCTAGTTGCACTGAATTCACAAAGTTGTCAGCGGTGTTAAAATTGTACAACTTGAAAGTGAGCAATGGATAGAGTGATAAGAGCTTTATAGAAAATCTTACACTTATAAAACAACTTTTACCTGCGAACAATGAGCTTTCAAGGACTATGTATGAGGTAAAACAAATGCTATGCTCAATTGGCATGAGTTATGAGAAAATATACGCCTGTCCTAATGATTTCATATTATTTAGAAATGAATATGCATCATTAATGGAGTGTCCAAAATGTAATGCTTTGCGCTACAAAGAGAACGGGAAGAGTCTAGAGAAGGCATTATGGTACTTTTCCATTGTACCTAGATTTATATAGCTGTACAGTAGTGCAGAGGATGCAAAAAATTTGACATGGCATGCAGATGAACAGATCAAAGATGGGAAGCTTTGACATCTAGCTGACTCTTCTCAATGGAAAAAAATCGATCTCAATTACCCTAACTTTAGAGTAGAAGATAGAAACCTTCGCCTCGTATTATCTACTGATGGAATGAATCCACACTGGCTTCAAAGTAACAGTCACAGTATATGGCCAGTTATTTTAGTAATTTACAACTTATCTCCATAGTTATGTATGAAGTAAAAAATATATGATGCTATCCATTCTAATTTCGGGGCCAAAATAGCCGGGAAATGACATAGACATATATTTGGCTCCTTTAATTAAAGATTTAAAATTGTTGTGGGAGCACGACGTTGAGGCATATGATGAACATAGAGAGGAAAGGTTCAATTTAAGAGCATTGTTGTTTGGCACAATAAATGATTTTCCAGCATATGATAATTTGTCAAGGTATAGTATCAAAGAAAACCTTAGATGTCCTATTTGTGAAGAGGGCACACATTCAGTGAGATTAGAACATGGGATGAAGAATGTATATCTCGAACATCATAGATCATTGCATCTTGATCATTATTATCGGTGCTTAAAAAAATCTTTTAATGGGAATTCAGAAGAAAGTAAGGCACCTTTGCCATTGATAGGTGAGCAACATTTTAATAAGATGAAGAATTTGAATATTGAGTTTGGCAAACCTTTTGCAAAGCATCTTGAGACATGTGGGTGGAAGAAAAGGTTTATTTTTTTTGACCTACCATATTGACGATCCTTATATGTGAGACATTTTCTTGATGTTATGCACATTGAGAAAAATGCGTGCAACAGTTTGATTGGTACATTACTTCATATTTCAAGAAAGACCAAAGATGGCATCAAGGCAAGACTTGATATGATTTCTATGGGGATAAGGGAAGAGTTGGCTCCACAAGAGAAGGAATGTCATACATTTCTTCATGTAGCGGCTCATACACTGTCTAGAAAAGAAAAGAAAACTTTTTATGAGTTGCTTGCTACTGTTAAAGTTTCAATGGAGTACTCTTCAAATATTAAGGGCCTTATGTCATTGAAGGATTTGAAATTGAAGGGTTTAAAATCGCATGATTGCTATGTGTTGATGGAAAATTTTATTCTAGTAGTATACGTTTTATTTTACCTAATATGATTCGACCCACGATCACAAAATTGTGTTTCTTTTTTAAGTCTATATATAGTAAAGTGATTGACCTAACAAAATTGCCAAGATTGCAAAGCCAAATTGTGTTAATCTTGTGTAAACTTGAAATGTATTTTTCGCCTACATTCTTCAATATAATGGTACACCTCACTATTCATTTGGTTAGAGAGATACAAATGTATTGTCATGTCCCAAAAATAGACGGTAGCCGGCACGAGATGTAAACCATATAACACATCTCCGCAAGCCTTTAACCTTAAATTCATTCCATTTCTAAAATGTAATCAAATTTATATTGAAATTTTAACATTTTTAGTATTGGTCATTATAATAAAGTTTAAAAAAAATTTGTAAAAATTTCAACAAAACCTCACTTGTAAATAGGATCATCCAAAACTCTACAATACAAAAATATTCACAGAATACCATGTCAATCAGGAGCTTAGCTCTTCCAATGAACAGACAGCATATATACCAAAATAGAAGCCCTGGATGTAGCATATGTGGAGCACCTAACTAGACCTCTCCAAAATAAAATACATAAGCATTGATAGTAACATAAAAAGGGAAATTTCAATCAGTTCTTTACCCAGTACATCTATGAGTTCTCATAGATCAATTAGGGGATCGGCGTCAACTAGGGTATCTGGATAAAAAATAATTTTTCAGTGAATAACGTCCCAACAATAAATAGTTGAACATAAAAAAAATTAAACAATTATGTAAGTTAAAGAGGCAATGATTTTTATAAAAATTTAATAAACTTTGAAATAAAATGATTCTATAAAATTTTAAATAAAATCTCAAACCATTAAAATCTCATATTAAATAATATTATCACTTGATTGCAAGGAAGCAAATAAATAAAATCAATAATTATAAATAATTTACTATTTAAAACTAATGGGATTGAAAATTACCAAATAATCAAATTCATATAATAGGGACTTATCAGAACAATTAACAAACGTGGATACACAGTCCATGAGAATAAGTAACCAAATGCAGCCAAAGCCACAAAACAAATGTGGACACACAGTCCACGAGGTTATGTAACCAAACACAGCCGAAGCCATGAAACAAACATGAGTACGATGCTCACAAATAACCATCCCTCCGTTCCACGTGCGTTGGCTATCGCACAGGACTAGCACCTCCTATACAAACCCTGCTAGCTAGGTGTATCATGGCGCGCCAAGGGCTAATGAAACTGCCGTTAGCAACCAGTATTCTGTATAAAGTTCCCTTGAAATTCATTTTTAAGCATGCGAGAAAATCATTATTTTCAAAATAAACTTTTCTCTTTTCAATATCAAATTCGCATGAACTGTTTAAAATATGAAAATTCACAACTAACGTTCCATAAACTTCTTCACCCATTTCCATGATTGTCTTTATTGAATAAAAGAGTATTAGAATTTATAAAAGCGTTTCTGCCAATCTTATAAATATAAATCATGATAACTTCAAGAGCTAAAGAAATTTAATCAACAATATTAATCAATGCTAGAGTGGCATATATTAATGACTATAAATTATTGAAAATAATAGTTGATAAAAGGAAATTTTCGAATATATAAATTGATTGGGATGTTATCCACTTATTTGCAACATCTCTAAGCGCAAAATTTACCCTTTGAAGCTTCAACTCTTCCTTACTACCTTAATCAATAATTTCTTTCTCTAAATCTCCTATTCAATAATATAAAATTTAGTGGCCTCTACTCAAATTTAATAAACCCTCCTCCCTTAACATCATAGTCACTAAGTTCTTAAACCAATCCAATCTTTGCTTTTAATCAATCAATCCTTTCAATATTGTACATACACATGTCACACTTTACAACTAGGCCAAATCAATTCAGAAAGCAGAATAGATAAATCTTAACTCCAATATTTTTTTTTTCAAATATTGCCTCAAATATTGTGCTAGCTACACATAACCTCCATAATCATTAATATTGCTTGCAATATACAAGTCAAACTCACAACAGTTTCATAATTGGCATTCTTCACAAAATTTAAGTTTATTTTATAAATAATTATCACCCAAGCCAAGTATGACTTCATAAAGGTTAGTGAAATTTCAAAAAATTATAACTAAACAAAACTCCTCCTAATAGGCATTTTATCAAACACCTCATAAGCATTAAACCTTAAACTAATAATCCAAGTTTTTTTTCTCATTCCAATAACTTCCCCAATACCTCAATAACAATTTTAAGTTCAACAACTTCCCAATTAAGCTCAAAGATAGTTAAATCAATTTATTCTTCCGATGGAACAAATGTAAGTAAGAGAAATTAGCCACCAAAAACCATATTCTTAAGCTTAAATCTTGAATATGATCAAACTCCCTTCTACTACTCCAATCACACATAGCTACAATGAGAAAGAAATCAAAATCTCCAGTCATCACAGAACATCAACAACACAGAAAGAAAGGGAAGAAAGTCATGAGCTACACAGGGAAGAAGGGATTCGATGCCAACAAGCTATAACACAGTCAGAGGAGGAAGAGTTTTAGTCACTCCCCAGTCACAAGCCACAGATGAACAAGGACAAAAGGCAAGGAAGAAGAAGATCTGAGCACTCACCTCCACACGGACAGCAAAAACCATAATCGAAGCTGTCATTCATAGTTGAAGAAGAAAGAGACTTGAAGGGCAATACAGATGAAAGCTTCATAGCAATAACCACAGCACCGACGATGGTAGCAAGAATAAAAGAAGTTGTGAGCTCCACAGAACCCCTTAGGCAGCAAACGACAGTAGTAGGATATAGAGGAGGAGGAAAAATTATAATTCGAAGCCCTTGCAACAGTGGCCAGAACTCTCTCTCTCTCTCTCACACACACATATACACACATGGCGACAATAGATGGAGATGGTGAAGGAAGAAGAAGAAAATGGAGAAAACAAATGGAGAGTTCCAGACTTCTCTTTTCTAGTTCAACAAAACTTGATCGGGAAAAATAAAGAAAGAGGAAAAATTTTAGATTAAAGGGGAAGACTTGATCGGAGGCACAACGGTGAGCACTTATTGGAAAATCGAAGAGGAACAGAGGGAGCTGGCATTGGCGAATAGCTTGAGTCGAAGGATCTAGAAATTTTTTATCCTTATGCGTGAGTTTGATCAAGAGGGGAGAGGAATAAAAATTTGAGTATTAGAAAATTGAAAACATTACAAGAGAGGGCACAGCATTTCCTTTAATAACATAATAGAAATGGGCACTTCTTGTAATTTTTCCTAAAATTTTAAACTAATAAAATTCAACCTATTGCTCAAAAGAATTTAAACTCTGGACCTTCAAATAAACTATTAGCATAGGTTTCACTAAATCACCACTTTTCATTTGTCATAAAACTAATTTAAATAAAATATAAATTGAGAGAATATATATATATATATATATGTATGTATATGTATGTATGTATTTGAAATTTTAAGGTCATTACATGTATGGCCTAGTTTTCTTGAGATGAATGTATCCATTTAAGCGTTACATAAAGATACTAAAAGGATATGTGAAAAATCAGAGTCGACCTGAAAGTTGTATAGTTAAACGATACATTTGTGAGGAGGCAGTTGAATTTTGTATTGAGTACTTCTCAAATGTCAATCATATTGGTCTTCTGACTTCTCGACATGATGGTACTGATGGAGAAGGAATTATGGGCAACAAAGTAGTTACAATCTCCAACTTACAATGGAAACAAGCACATTCATATGCATTACATAACTCTATAGAGGTTGAGGAGTATGTAGAGATGCACATAGCCGAGCTTAAGCGAGATAACCCTAATAGATTGAAGATTTGGTATGCAAACAAGTATAGTAATAGTTTTATAGTTTGGTTGAAACAACACATTCTTAAGAAGTTGACTTCCGATCCTGATTCAGTTTCTGAAAAATTAAAATGGTTAGCAAGAGGTCCAGATAAACAAGTTCTTTCCTTCACTGGCTATCTCATTAATGGGTACACATTTTATATCAAAGTGCAAGATGATTGGAGCACAATGCAAAATAGTGGTGTAACTCTTATAGCCCAAGCAATGCATATATCTAGTACTAAAGACAAAAATTCCTTATACGCAATAATGTCATACTTTAGGATAATTGAGCATATTTGTGAGTTAGATTATATCAAATTTCAAGTTCCAATTTTTAGTTGTAATTGAGTTGATCGTAAAAATGGTCTTAAAGTTATTGACTTGAGGTTCTTAATGGTGGATCTTAATAGAGAAGGTTATAGAGATGAGCCTTTTATTTTAGCTTCACAAGCTCAACAAGTGTTCTTTTTTCTTGATCTGGCTAAAATAAATTGGTCTATTATTTTATTGAGCAGTAAAATAAATGAAGATATGAATGATTCTACAGTTGAAGATGATCCACTTATAGGGATATCATTTGAAAGTTACTTCATTGAGGATGAAGCCTTTTATATGAGAAATGATCACAATGAGGGAATTTGGATTTCAAAGAAAAGTGGTAGAAGCATTCGAGCAAAGAAGGAGAGCAAAGGTAAGGAACGTACAAGAAAAAGAAAAAGAATAATTTAAACCTGTAGGTTACTTTTTTTGTGTGATTTAAAAATTTATTGTTATTTATTATGTGCTATATTTGTTTTATAATGTGTGATTTACATTAAACCTATAAATTACTTATTATGTGCTTTATTTTTTATATTGTTATTTATTTTTTATTTTTTTCTACTTTTATTGGTAAATGGCTTCTCAAAAGAGTGCTAGTCTCAGTAGACCTAGCAGTGCTGATCCTAGCATTGAGATGAATGACCAGCAAATTCAGCAAGAAGCAAATCAAATAACAAGAGGATTGACATTGATGATCGAGGTGAATAGAAGAAGGACTGATGGACAAAAATATGAAGTTGAATGGAATTTTAAAGGTTAACCTATCAAGACCAACAAAAATAAATTCATCAGCTACATAGAGGTTGTGGCAAAAGTAAATGTGCCGATTACAATTAGGCACTGAAATAATATTAGTCTAGCTATGAAAAATTATACTTGGGAGCAAGTAGAGGTAAAATATTTTACTCACATTGTTGTAGTTAATTGAAATTACTTGACCAAAAATCTAATTAATTGTCTTTGTTTACAATCAGCATTTGTAATTGATGCTAGTTAGATGAAATTTGTCATCCAACAAGCTAGAAAAGCAATGCAGACATTTCAGTATTTTGTGGGAGCAAAATGCATTAAAAAATTAGGATGAAACATTAGTGTTGAGGTCCCCGACTTGATAAGGCCATTAGTTTCACAAGAACAGTGAGATGAATTTATTGCTCAATGTCTCAAGGGACAATTTCAAGTAAGAATCAGGAGATGAATTAATTTTTTATTATTGTCAATATATTTAATTTTATTGATATAATTCTATGTGTTTTGCATAGGAGTTGAGCCACAAAAAGAAATAGTTGCATGAGAAAGATTTATACCCTTACAAGAAAGGGCGCATAGGATATGCGGGAATTGAGCAACAAATGATAAGTTAATATTTATACTATATAATTTTAGCTTATTTCATGGATATATGTACTATACTCACATTTAAATTTACTTAAATTCATAGATTAAGCGAGAGGGTTTAGGGGCAAGCTCAGTTTCACGTCACAGACTATTCATAGAAGGCCGAACTAATAAAGAAGGAAATATTATTGATGAACGTGTTCAGGAGCTTGCCGACAAGTGTGTAAGTACATTTACTTAACACTTTTTTTTATACTCAATCAACTAATTTAACTTTCTTACTATATATTGCACAGGCCAAGATTGAGAAAAGTGGTATGCCTGATGATGATATCTTGGGCAAGGTATTGGGTATTCCTGAACACCCTGGTCAAGTTATGGGATATGGCTTCAGTGTTTCAAAAAAACAAATATTCAGGTCACAGAAGAAGGTAAGGTCAATAGAGGATGTGGGTGTAAGGGCTGAGATTGCCACCCTGAAAGAGGAGCTATCTAGGCAACGGGACATGATTGAAGCTTTGCTAAAGGACAAGGTGAGGCGGGAGGCAGAGTTTCATATTAGTCCTAGCGGGAAAGGTAGCTACAGTGTCATGCAGCCTATTAAAAATCTCCCTGAGGTAAAATATTATTAATTTATTTTACTTATGTTTCACTATTTCTATTTTCCATAACTTTAATATAGTATATTACTTATTAATATAGGGTGAGAGCCTATGTGAGTTGCTGGCAAATAGCCTGAATCATCATGTGGTTGCTATCGCTTGGGTGTTTAATTTATCAGGAGACATGCTACATAATATGCCACTCCCTGCATCCTATGTACATATTACTATTCATGTGCTGAAGGATTTGAACTATCCACTACCTATTCCTACTGAGGACGCAGGGATTGTTGGAGAGGTGATGGGTAGTTTTGTTGGATGGTAAGCTAGTCAAGTTAGGATGCCAAGTCCAAAAAAAACTAGTAAAGATGCACAGTTAAAAAAAGATGATATCCCGATCTAGGCTTTCCTTTAAAAAGGCAGTCTCCTATAAAGCTGTGCCTGAACAAGAGTCTCAATTGCCAAGCCAACATAAAAATTTACTCCAGGCATATGCAACGATTTATAGGTCTAATCCTCTAGTCCTGCAAATCCCGTTCGAGGCTGGTATATATGGCGAAGACTAATATGATATGCCTTTGCTTGATGTTGTTGATGAAGTACTTCAACATGATATGACCAGTCTTACTGTTCTCAGCTTCTACATACGATAATTTTTTTTCATATATGAATAGTTAATATTTTAAATATAAACTAATCCATTTCTTGTATTTATAATAGGTGCTTGTATGACAAATTTGTTGTCCCTTTCTATCTACAAATGAAGTTCGTCTTCATTAGTCCTCATGAAGTGAGTGCACATGCCATAATTAAAAGTGAAAAAATTTTAGAATGAGCAAAGGCATTAAGCGAAAATTTCAAAGCAAAGGGCTCGAAAGGGAACATTATTCATAATACCATATTATCAAGGGTAACGTAATTCTCACTTATCTTTATAATTTTTTATTTTTAATTTAATGGATTAATTATAATTTTGCAACACTTGTTAATACTATTAGGGACCATTGGATGTTGATCACCGTCGAATCATTCAACAATACTCTAAAGATATATTATCTCGATTCTCTTGGAGGGGAACCAGGGAGGAGATAAATTTTATTGGAGTTGATTAATACATAAGTGCATAAAGTATTTCACATATTTATTTAATTATTTAAATTCCATAATAACATATTTTTTACTATTTCATTAGGGCGATTGTGTTATACTGCACTAATACAAAACAATCAATTTCAAGATTCTTTACAAATTTTGATGTGACCTACACTTGGAATATAATTAAGGTAATTAGAATTATTTATTAAATTAAAATTTAATGCATTAATACATATTCATTGATTCTTTAATTTTTAGTATCCAAGACAAAAGAAAAATAGCTTAGATTGTGGCTATTGTATCATGAGGTTCATAAAGGACATCATTATCCATAACGAGAGCATAATTCCCGAGATAGTATGTCAACAATATTAAATTTTAAATTACAAAAATATTTAATGTATTAAAGTTAATATATGATGGATCATTTATATATTGCAGTACTATGATGATTCTTATGTTGAAGAATTCGGGGATGCAAAAATAAATGAGGTAATTGAAAAATGGTGTCAATACATTTTTCAAGTATGGACCTCATACAAAGAAGATTAATAGAACTACCTTGAAGAAGTAGCTAGGAAGTTTATATTTTTAATAGGTAGTTTATTTTTGGAAATAGTTTACTTTATGTAATTACATTTGTTTATTGATTAATTTTGAAATTGAATACAATAAATTTCGTTTGATATTCAAATTTGGAATGGCTGACTGCTGCTATTTTAATTTCTTTTTACAGGGAGGTTGGTATAAAAACAGCTTGCGTATTAAAAAAAACCATATAATAAATGATAGTTATATAAATAATTGTCATTTGTACTACAATAAATGACGGGTAAATAAGTTACCCGTCATTTAAAGCCTAGATAAATTATGAGTAAACTTACCTGTCATTTATCTGGGCTTTAAATGACGGGTAACTTATTTACCCGTCATTTAAATTATCATTTCGCTTGTGCTTCTATAAAAATTTTATTTTAAACGATGGTTTTATAATCGTTATTTATTGGTAGACTTTAAATGTCAGCCACATAAATGACGCATATTAATTGTCATTTATAGACTAAAAGAACCATCATTTATTTCTTTTTTTGTAGTAATGAGCCTGTATTAAAAGTAAATGCAATAAATGCAATAACTAATAGCAATATTAGAATCATAATTTTTCATTAAATAAAATTAGTTGTCATTTTATAGTAGTGAAATTCTTTGTGATAATTTTTGAAGTGAATAATTAAATAAATCTATTTTATTTCATTACAAAGTGTTATTCTATTAATAAATTGAAATTATGGTTAAAGAAGTCAAAAGAAGCATTATTTGGTTGGCCAAAAGGAAAAATAAGCATTATTTTATGAAAAAAATTAATTTACGATAGTGTAAAAATTAAACAATAAAGAAATTATGATTCTTTTTTTAATTTCTTTGAGAATAAAAATAAAAATTAATTTTTATGATTAAATATATTTTATTATATCTTATTGGTTTCACAAAATTTATTTTTTATGAAAGAAATTATATTTTCAAATATATATATTTGAGATTTAAAAAAATGAAGTTAAAGGAGGGATAATAATAAACTACTACTTATCTACTCCATATCACATGCGGGATATTGGATGAGGATAAGCCATGAGGTGGACCATGATGCTAGATTTGACACGAAATGGGAAAAGTGGAAAGTAGTTTGATGGTGAACAATAATTTTTTGTGGCAGGTTGCATTAGATATTAAAATTAACAGAAACTATAAATATAATTCATTTAATTTTTTAAAAATTAACTATATATCATTAAATGCATTTTTATACCCATTATAATATACTGTATAAATTACACACACCCACACGCATAAAGACATTATTTTAATTAAAAATATAATATAATTAGAACTTCTTTTTAACAAAGGGATGAAAGGAGATAGTGTAGGATATATGCCGATTAGGATACAGCCTACAGGAAAATGGCACTTTAAATGAAAAATTACTACTTAATAGGAAATAATGTCTCATAAATATGCAAGGACTTTGTAAATATTCCCTTTGGTATTTTGTGTCACTTTGTTGAGGAGTTCATGGTTCAAAATGTAAGTCCTTTTGCAATAATTTGGAGAGTATTAATTATTTTATTACAAAGATATCCTTACAGTCACTTTTCAATGAAAGGTAGATTGAATACATGCTTTTTGAATTTCTAATATTTATTAAGGGCACAGATTGAAACCAAAGTAATCCTTAGATAACTTTAACAAGAAAAAATATAACAGTAGATCCATGTACTTCAATTTGCATTAGTTGCGTTTTATTCTTAATCTGTATAGTTTTATTTCGTTATTTATGGTCCTTTTAATTTGACGTGCGTGTGACCTTAGTCTCTATAGTTTTAAAAATGTACATGAGGACTATGAGATAATATTGGCAGAGTTAATTATACGAACGTGTAGTTAACTCTGTTAATCTTTTTGCTAACATGTTCTATTAAAAGAAAGTCTTTCCCCCTTTGCTTTCACTTTTAATTGTATTTGTTCAATTTATTTCTATATTAGCAAAGGACCTAGCAAAGTTATCATGAAATTAACTACATCAATGTTAATAATAGTTTTTATGTGCATTTTTAAAACTATGGAGACTAATGTTACCAACTGATCAAATTAAAAGGACCGGGAACAATGAAATAAATAGGGACTAAAAAAACACAATCAAAATATAGACAGCCTACTGTTATATTTTTCCTTTTAACACTGTAATCTTTTGATCCTATTTGTAAGTTACTTTCAATATATTTTACTAAAATTAAGAAAAACTTTAAAACTTATTACTTCTGTCTAAAAATTTGATAAGTTTCTAACATTACTCTTATTAAATATACATCCTTTAATAATATACTTTCTCTCTCCAATATCTAATCAAGTGTAAAGGAAACAATATGATAAAAAATTAATAACATGATTTATAAATAAGACGAAAAAAAATCTTCTTATAAATGACTAAAGGGAGTAACTAACATTTTTAACTTTCAATTATAAATGACTTGTATTGAAGATTTAAAAAGAGTATGTCCAGTAAAAAGATGCATGTATTCAATAAAAAATTATGTTATTTGAGGTTTAAGGCGTGTACCTTGACCCTAGTGATCTCAAGTTGAGACCAAATCAATCACCTTATCTTTTATAATACCAAAAACAAGAAACAATATACATACATACATACATACATACATACATATATATATATATATATATTACTTCACATTTTGTAGAGAGAGACAAATTCAAGTGCATGCGGCGGCTGGACGGCAACTCAATCGTGCATTCCAATAATTATTAAGTTGATCAATATATGTTTATCCAAATCCCCCCAGCCACTCATACGCACATGTCTAACTTTCAATAAAAAAAAAATAATATATAGCTATAGTGCAAATTTTTTTAAAGAACTAAAAGACGTAATAGCTTACATATTCAATCAAATAGCTAGCTTTTATATGACAAATCATAGAAGGAAGACATTCGTACAATATATAATACAAAGTCGATCTGGTTGTGAGAGAAGCATAATTAATTTATGAATTACTATGCAGATTAATGCTAAATAATTTATGAATTACTATACAATGGTGGTATCTGACTCTGAGTGGGGAATCCATGAAGCGTGTCCATGTGCCTTCAATTTTCATTAGTATAACACAAATTTTATATAAATAAGGGAACATATTAAGATAAAAATAAAAGAGATTTATAACAAAAATGATTCGGCATATATTTATGATTATGCATTTAATTCATTTTAATTATGATAACGGAGACTACTTACTTTAATAATTTTTCTAACGAGCTATAATTAATCAAGTAGCCTATTGGGAGTCAGGTACGGATCCAAAATTGAAGAATTGGAGATGAGGGCCGGCATTAAAAAACTTGGATAAATTGGCCCACAAGCTAAAAAAAATTTGCACCCATAAAATATATACCAAATTTTTAAAAATTTGGGAGTGTAACCAGTTTATATTGATATATAAGGAGTTTATTTTTAATATAAAGGGATTTATCATTGATATATAAAGATTTTATCATTGAAAATTTAAAAATTTACAATGAGCTTATCAATGATATATAACAGTATATCATTGATAAATATAATAAACTAGTTATAATATAAAATATAATAAATATTGGTTGTTTGCTTAGTTTGCTCTTATAACATGGGCTATATCTGTAAAAACTCCTAAAAACTCTAAGAAGCTCAATGTTTATAAAAATCAAAGCAAAAAAGTATTTTCTTTTATCAAGGAAATATATTATTACATTAAAAAGTAACATATAAAATAAAAATTATAATTCCAGGTAAATGCACCTGGAATCATTGAAAATTTATGATATTTTTATTTATTTATTGATTCAAAATTAAGTTATCGACTTGGGATATTCACCCTTGTTTAAGGCCTGATAATTAATGTTCAAATTTAACCTGATAGTATTCAATATTTAATTATATGAAAAAAGTGGGGGGTTGTGACTTAACTCTTTCCTAATGATCCATTAAGTTATCCAATGTGATCATTAAATTAGTTACATATTTTATTGATCCTTTCAACCATATCTAAGTGTTAGATTAATGAAATTTAGTTGTTTACGTAAGGGTTAAAGTGTATTTTTACTCCTATATTTTTTTTTGAAAAGCACTAGGCATCCCTATATTAATAAGTGGGGCATTTTTTCCTAAACTATTTTCTAGATGAGCAAAAATCCCCTTCGGTAGTGATCCGTTAATAGAAGGGGATTTTAGCTCCCTTAAAAAATGGTTTTGGGAACTAATGCCCTACTTACTAGTACAAGGTGCCCATTGTTCATCAAAAGAAAGTACAGGAAAAATGCACTTTAACCCTATGAAATATGTAAATGACAATGATATCTCGCAAAATATCATGATTCTTTTCAAGTCCCTAAGGATCTCTCAGGTGTTAATGATTTTTTTGTGAAATAATTAAAATATCCCTAGTTTAAAATAAAAAATAAATATTAATGATTAACTTAGTTTAAGTAATGAGTACTTTTCTTTTGGAAATTACTAGAATGGAACAATCAATTACAACTTTCCTTATGCAAATTTTTGATTCACTGAAATCCAAGTACTGTAAATATCCATAACTACTTTAGTTTAAGGAATGATAACTTTTCTTCTAATAATGATCTTAATGAAATAAGCAATTTCAACTTTCCCTGTGCAATTTATGGAGGGGAGGTTGTAATTTTTTTTTGATATACGGAGGCTAGTTACAAAAACTAGAAAGAGCCAAGTCAGATAGTAAGTTCTATACGATCAGGGTCTCATCCCTGACTTTGTCCTGTGTAAATAAATTAACACAACCAATAGGAACTTCATGAGGAAGAGAGACATAATGGGGTGTTTCTTAGGCCAATTTTGCCAAAAAATCTGCACACAAGTTGGCTTCCCTTGGAGTATATTGCAATTCCAGATCTGGTTGTTCACAAACAAGATTTTATAGATCCACAATATCTGAATAAAAGGGATAATTACTTGCTGTTCCTCTATAAATCAGATCCAAAGCTTCCCTAGAATCCGATGCCAAGATGATGTTTCCCTTGTGAACCTGTTTACAGACTTCCAACCCACGTTTGATAGCTTTAATTTTAGCAATTATGATTGGAATATTACCCAAATTACAAGTAAATCCAATTACCCAATTTCCATTTGAATCTCTTAGAAGTCCACCACATGCAACGTTGTTCTGATGATTCAAAGAAGCATCTACATCCATTCTGAGCTTTCCATATGTTGGTGCAGTCCATCGCCTTTCTTGTCCTATCATATGGTCAGTAGAAATAAGTTTCAGCTGGTGCAAATCCCTCTCCTCTAATAATTGCCTTCTATATGTTGAGATGATATTCTCCCCAGAGTGATGAATCTTCTCAAAAATGCTACTACAACGAGTAGTCCATAACAACCAGCATATGTTTCCAAAGACCTTAATCCAAGGCCAAGATCAAAAACACCGTCCCCCTAGATCTTGCCTAGCATTCCAAGCCACCCCAATCCTGCAAGCTATAATGAAAAAATTGGTTATGAAAATTAACAGATATGATTTTATCCCATATTTCTTTTGCTCTCTCACAATCTCTCAGAATGTGTATTATGCTCTCCTCTCTATCACACTCAAAAGGGCATGGGGCATCACTTGTAATTCCTCTCTTAGCTCTAAGAGGATTACTTGGTAATCTCTCATGCAGGGCTTGCCAAATAAAAAAACTTAATTTTTTCCTGTAAAGGCCATTTCCATAGATTAGTCCAGGTTTGGTGTTGATCAACAAACACCCCATTATTAAGGAAATTATAAGCCGAATTGATAGAGAATCTACCATAACTTGCAGGCCTCCACCAGAATTCATCATTCATATGATTTGTTGGGGGACAGGAGATCTTGATTCTATCAACAATAACCATCGAAAAATAACGCTGTAGACTCTGGATATGCCACCTTCCAGATTCAAGAACAAGTCAGCAACTTTGGCAGCAGCATTGAATATATCCCCATTATTCAACTTAAAATGAATCAAGGGTTTCTCCAACGGTGCCCAATTGTCCCACTAGAAGCTAAAGTTTTTCCCATTATTGACCTTTTTGCTCACTCCCTGAAGAAAAGTGTTCCAAACTTTAGCAGTACTATTCCAAGTGTGGGAGGCATTCTTTTTCTTGATCACTATAGGAGTATTGCCCTCTCTACATTTATATTTGGACTTTAAACACTTCACCCAGAGGGCTTTAGAATCAGTTAAAAGGCCTTTGCAAAGTTTCATAAAAAAAGCTTGGTTTTGAATGTGGAGGTTCTTAATCCTAATACCCTCTCTTTTCTTGCTATCTTGAATAATTTTCCAGAAATCAAATGCATTTTTTTTATCATCCCTATTGTTCTAAAAGAATCTTCGACTGCATTTATCAATTTCATTAAGAATCCCTACAGGGATATGTATGGTTTGCACGAGGTAGGAAGGGAGAGCAGAGATAATAGCCTTAATAAGAAATGTTCTACTAGCCATGTTTAAAAAATTGCTTTTCTAGGATGACAACTTGGTGTGAACTTTTTGGATAAGAGGAAGAAACATACCTTTAGGGGTATGCTTATGCAAAAGGGGAACTCCCAAGTACTTCCTAAGGTCAGCAGTAAAGCTCACTCTAAGATTTTGGCTAATCTTAAGGACACGCTGATGATTGACTCCTCTAGAACAGAAGAGTTTGGTTTTCCCAAGATTCATTCTATGCCCTAAAGCCAAACAAAAATTAGCCATTACCTCCTTAATCAAATTTGCTTGCTCTATGAAAGCTTTAGAGAAGAGGATGAGATCATTCGCAAAGAAAATATGAGAAATAAAAGGCTTAGATTTTGAAAGCTTTAGGGGTTTCCATTTTTGTTTCCAATAGAGATCATGAATTCTCTTACCTAGCCTTTCCATACAAAGCACAAAAATATATGGACTAAGAGGGTCTCCCTGTCTGATTCCTCTTAAAGGATGAAATTCCTCAGTTTCTTCTCCATTCCATAAAACTTTCATCCAGGTTGTAGTAATGCAACTCATGATGATATTGGAGTATTCAGGACTAGTCCTATGCATTGAAGGGTCTTGGCTATAAATGTCCAATCAAGTTGATCATAAGCTTTTTCAAGATCAACCTTTATAGCCATATAGCCTTTCTTCCTTTTCCTAGCCCTCATTATGTGAAGGGTCTCGGCTATAAATGTCCAATCAAGTTGATCATAAGCTTTTTCAAGATTAACCTTTATAGCCATATAGCCTTTCTTCCTTTTCCTAGCCCTCATTATGTGAATAGCTTCCTGGGCAATTATGATGTTATCACAGCTTTGCCTTCCTACAATGAAGCTATACTGATTAGGCTGAATAAAGAAGTCCAAATGTTTTTTCAGCCTATTCACAATAATCTTGGTAACAATCTTCAAACTTACATTGCACAAAGAGATGGGTCAAAATTCTTTTAGGCATCTAGGGGAGTTAACTTTTGGAATCAAGAAAATATTAGTTGAGTTAATCTCTTTGATCCTTTCATGGTTTGAAAAAAGGTTCTTGACAAAACCACAAACCTTTTCTCCAATTACATCCCAGTGAGCTTGGTAAAAGTATGCCTGAAGACTATCAGGTCCCGGGGCTTTCAAGGCTCCCATCGAGAAAACAGCTTCTTTTATCTCGGATCAATCACTTGCTTTTGAATGTGCCCTAAGTCCTCAGCTGATAATTTAGGAAAATTGGTAGGGATATCTATCCCTCGAGTGTTCATATTCTCCTTGGTATACAGCTTTTGGAAGAAGATGTTAGACATGCTTTTCAGAGTCTTGTTGTCTAAAATCCACTCACCCTTTTCATTTTGTAGGTTCTCTATTCTTTTCTTTCTTCTTTTGATAACTGCTGTAGCATGAAAGAAGCGGGTGTTATGATCTCCCCATTTAAGCCATTTGCACCTTGATTTTTGGTACCAAATAAGTCGATGTTGTAATTGCTTGTTCCATTCTGGACATTACTAAAGGAGAAGTAACTATTGCATAAATTAAAGTATTCACTAATATATACTTTTAGGTTAAAGTGTATTTTTGTCCTTGTAATTTCATTTAAGGAGAGCTAGGCACCCTGTAGTAATAAGTGGGATATTTTCCTCCCTAAACTATTTTTCAATGGAGCAAAAATCCCCTCTGTTATTGATCCATTAATGAAAGGAGGGAATTTTTGCTCCTCTAAAAAATGGTTTAGAAAAAAAAATGCCTTACTTATTAGTACAAGGCGCCTAATGCTCCTTGAAGGGAAGAGTAGAGTCAAAAATACATTTTAACCCTTTATGTAATCATCAACATATAGTTTTCAATATTTCACCTAAAGTACATCCGTACTAAATCTGAGTATCTTTTGCAATATATGGGTGTCCATTCTAGTTTCTTGGTTGGCATTTACATCAAAAGGAAGTCTATCTTACTATCTTATAATATTTTCTGCTCTATCTCATTTATTAATATACAAATTATAACAAGTCATGTTATTTATAAGTCATAAATATATAGTACTATACTCATTTCTCAAACTCTATTTGAAACATTATTATTCTTACACATTCGTCCCAAGTACATTATCCCTCAAGTAACTTTCACTTATTCTATCCCTTAAGCAATATGCTCAACTTTAGGTCCTAAAAGACCAATTTAATGAAATTATGTCTCATACATGAAGAAAAATGACTTGCAAATATCTATCTAGATAATTTACAATATAGAAATTTTATAGTTGCAAATCATTAGCTAGGAATGACATGTGGGATTTAAATTCTCAGTGATTTGCAACTAAAACTCCCATATCTATAACTGTATGTCCAGATATATTTTTTGCAATTCATCTTTCTCTGGAATGTTTTGAGACCTAACTGTTGTTAAATTGATCTTTTGGGACCTAACTGTGATACCTTCCAATGATAAAACACATCAGAATTTATCTACAATCACAGGGTTTGTTGCGACAATTTAATGCTGATGAGGCTAAGATTTTATTTCATGATGATGCGCATCAGGTCCTCCGGGACTCACTCTCTGCTTGTCATGTTGTCCACCATTATCCACAAATGGGGGTAATAAGGATGGCTGATTGGAGTCTTGTAGCATCACTCTCGCAGCCATTGTTGGACGCAGAGGCCGAGTCTCACTTTCTGCAATAATAAGAAGCAAGACCAACAAAATGCACAAAAAATACCTCATCATCATCAAGCTTTCCAAAGTATAAGCACTAGTAGTGACTTGAAACTTGGATGTGCTTGGTAGAAATCTTTAAGCTAAGCACTCGGTATTTATAACTTAGAATCCTCTAGAGCTTAGTGGGGTTGAGTGTATCTAATTCTGAGGTGAATCTGCAGCAAATATTCATCTTATTGGTACATTCTTTATCCTGCGTCGGCCATCAAGTTAAATTGCTCCAAATTGCAAGAGGGACGGTGCTCAGCGAATGGATCTTCAAGTTTGATAGTGTGTGTGATGTGGGTATTACTCATCCACTAGGGATCAGCTAAATCCTAGAGCTTTTGTAGAGTCATCCTCTGATCTATATCCCATTTGCATGGTTAGAATCACTTGTTTATATCCTTTTTGTCTAACGTAATAATGCTGCATTTATTAATTTTTTATCAATAAAAATTTAGGGAAGTTAGACCAACAAAGGTTGGTTTAGTTGGTAAGAATTTGGCTATAAGATCATGGGTTAAAATTCAGCCCATTGTTGATGTAAGGATTTTGTTGATGGATGATATATAAGTATATTTATAAGCATTCTTTAATTTGAGCCCAAAGGCATGCCGTAGTCTTATTGAACTCTTGAGATCTAACTCAACTAGAATTTTTATTGTTATAATTAAAACAAAATTAGGTAAGCTAAGCTTTAAGGACTCATCATAGATAGGGCATGGGTGTGATGATTCAAATAGTACTTATAGAGATATTGGTAGATTATCTACCAATAAAGTTTTTATATTGGCAAAAG
Organism: Prosopis cineraria; assembly: GCF_029017545.1. NCBI lineage: Eukaryota > Viridiplantae > Streptophyta > Magnoliopsida > Fabales > Fabaceae > Prosopis > Prosopis cineraria. The sequence goes on along the minus strand of NW_026555342.1, from coordinate 19,656,097 downwards.
AATTCAAACCCACATGTACTAGTGGAGCATGAGTTGTATTCTTATGAACTAGGCCAATCATATTGTCATGTTTTATGTGCTTTTGAAAATGACAATTATTGTTTATTAGTTTAATGTTCCTAACTAATTAATATGGTGAGAGGGGGGGGGGGGGGGGAGGGGGAGAGGGGGAGAGAGAGGGGGGTGATGCAAGTGAAATGATAGTTATCCGTTAAGCTCATCAGCCTAGCTAGTATATCAAGTTACTGTGTAAGTGATCCTAAGGAGAACCTAGTGAGTCTTAAGTGACTTCCTAAGGGCACAAAGAAAGTGAACTTTCAAAATGTTGGCTTTGTTTGGAATAATTAGGATGATCTCTCTCTTGGACTTGAGTGCACACAGAATTATGACATACTCATATCTAAATTTGAAATTTACATTTCTTTTCTTTTCCCCATCTTTTAATCTTTTTTTTTTGGCATCGGCTTATCATTATATTATAAAATAAATACACTCAAGTCCCATATTTATTTTTAAATTTCTTATCCAATACTCTTGACTTTTATCCACTATACCAAGAAACAAAAACTATTTTAAGTCCTGTGGGTTCAGCTTCCTTTAAACTTAGATATCTTTTATTTTCTTTGAATAACAAGTGGATGCATGACTTTATATATATCCTGATAATTTGTACGAAAAAAGTCACTGATAATATTTTTTTAGTTAGTAATTAATTTATATGCAGTTTATTATTTGAGAAAATTACAATTAGAGACCCCTTAAAAATATTAATTACAATTATAGACCTTCAATTATTGAAATTTCAATAATTGACCATGTTCCTTACTTGTAATAAGTATCTTCTGTTGATTAGTTTAAAAGTCACAACTGACTTTTATATATTTCCAACTAACATTAAAAAGATTCTCAAGTATCTTTTATTAATTTCCCAAGCAATTTAGCTACGATTTGCAATTTACAACTAATTCTCGTAAATCTCCAACTAATATTATAAATAATTTTAAGTGTATTTTATAGATTTCCAAATCAATTTTTATATATATTGACATAAAAAAAAGTGAGTGATTGGCTTATGATTTACAACTGACTCTTGTATATTCTCTATTAATGTTACAAATAATTTCAAGTGTATTTTATTGATTTCCAAGTGATTTATCTTATATTGATGGCAAAAAATTAAGATTTACAACTGACACTCATAAATTCTTTACTAACAATCCCAAGTGTATTCCTAACTATATGCATTTTTTAATTATAAGTAAGGACCATGGTCTGTTATTAGGATTTCAATAATATAGGGTTTGTAATTGTAATTAATGTTCTTATGAGGTCCCTATTTGTCATTTCCCCTTATTTTTTATATCTTATGATAATTGTTTAATTTTTCTTTGCAAAAGTGATTATTGTTTGTCTATGGAAATATAGTGCTGCAAAGAAAAAATTAAGAAGATTAAATTGTATCAGTGATAAAAACTAAAAGGAAGGTGACTCACCTGATCATGATCAAATTCCAGAACCTTTAATTACTAGAGGCTGTATTTGGCTGGCTACTGTAAGTGCTTTATTTAAAATCGTTCTAAGAATAATGGGTGTCCTGTATGAGTAGGAAAGAAATATTGGATAAAGTCTAACTTATTTGACTTTTTGCTTGATTTGAAGTTTGAACCTTCTACAATGTTGAAAAGAATCAATAAATCAATATCATCATTATATAAAATATAAACTTTATATTAAGTCATGCTGTCCATAAATAATGAACAATACAATTTGTCTTAAACTCCATAAAATACACAAGAAAACATGTTGAATTTTTATACATATTTGAATAAAAAATATAAATCATTCAAATAAACTAGATGTCAAAAATTGTTTAAAATAACTTATTCTTTTTAACTAAAATATATGGAAATTTAATTTTGGTTTCTTATGCCATGGGGCTCTTTTAACATTAAATGATGGATTAATTAAAGTCTTCAACCTAACTCACCATGAAACCTCACCATTTTGATATGGAAGGATTACAATCAAGTCCCAAATAAGGAAATTAATTATTTTTTTAATTTATTTATACATCAAACTTCCATATTTACATGTTAAATTTCAGTATTTACCTGTTAATATTTGGAAATTAATGCAATGAAGTAAAGATTTGAATTTGGTGAGTAACTTAAGTACACTCACTCAATGAATGTCTCTTTAACACGATAACAATGGTTTGATTTGATCAAATGGCTATCAAAGAGTATTGTATAATATACTTAGAAATTATCAAATTTCAAATTTTTGGATGGGACAATATAAGTAAGGAGTGTTCTAGTCATGATAATTGCTTTGAATTTTTGGAGGGAAATATATCTTGATAATTTTCAAAATTAAATTAATAAAATTAATTTGAATTTTTGAATTTCTAGTATTCAAAATCTCTAATTTATATTAGAATATTATTTATTTTAGATTCTTTATTACATTACTTAGATTATTTATTAGTATTACAAATTAAAAGGTGTTGGATTAGTATTAGAATTATTTTTAGATTAGTATTTAGATTAGTATTAGGATTATTTATTCTATTAAATTATTCTATTAATAAGTAATAAGATTAATATATTAAAAAAATTATTAAATTAAATATTATAATGTATAAATATTAATATAGAGATAAGATAGAAATATAAAATTCAATATAAAAAAAGAAATGAAAAAAAAACGAAAGAGCCCTTTTCAACTGGGGAGGGATGGCTGAATGGACTAAAGCATCAAGTATTGATAAAATTGAATGACTGTAATTTGAGATATTCATTGACTGTGTATCTTTAGGCTACTCACCATATCCAAATCCCACAAATTAGCGCACCATCATCATAAGTTTTGATAAGTCAGCCACGAGTTTGGTGAAGCAGCGAACAACTCAGAACTCACCATATATAGTCAGTCCATTGTGGTTTTCCAAACGGGAAACTTATATATATATATATATATATATTTATTTATTTATTGGGGTATCTATGCTTTCCATTATTTCTTAATCTTTGAATCTTTCAAGAGCCTAAGGATGCAAGTACGAAAAATACAAGCTAATCTTTGAAAAAAAAAATATAGTTTCGGTAATAATCATACCATAAATCCCACTCTAGCCAGTAGTTGCCATGACATAACCTTTTAACTACTAAAATTTATATAATTTGGACACATTTTTTTAAAAATTGGTTTAAGTTACATGATCGAAAGGGATAAGAATAGAAAAAATGTGCACTAATAGTCATGCATTGAAAAATACTTACATGCTATTATGTTGGAAATGACAGTTTACTTAATTTTAGGCTAACGCAATTTCGTCACTTTTCTTTGCCACCAAGCGTGAGATGAAAACTCGATAATACACAAAATGTTTATTGTAATGTAAGTGGACAGCTACGCCAAGTAATAGAGTATAAGTATAGCACCTAACAAACGGTTTGCCGCACACTAATACTCTCTCGCTCTCTATTGAAAGAAATCAAAAGACAAAGAAATGAGATATGAAAAGTGTTTGTTCATTGTTAACATGTAAAGCTCACAATATATAGATCCAACCTAATAATAATTAAAGAATATCTTAACAATGATTAATGAATACAAAATAATGTCCCTTAAATCTCAATAGTTAATATCTCAACAGAATAAGTCTCAATAAATAATATATCATAACACTCCCCCTAAAAGTTAGCATGCTCTTGAGTTTGTAACAACTTTTATCGTTTGATCTCCAAAAATCTCAATATATTGCAAAAGTCCTTGTTGCAATTTATAAGTACATGAATCATAGCAAGTAATATAAAGTAAGTAGAGTATTATTCTCATGGAGATTTGTATTAAAAATATGATAGAGCAAAAGATCACTTTACAATTTCAATCAAGTTGAGCAAAACAATTAGTTGGAAAAGGTTGATTTTGAAAATTAAACTAAAACCAGAAAATAAAGAAAAACAAATGATTCTTAGGCTTCTGGTACAAATTAAGACCTAAGATTATTTATCCCCTTATATTTCATAAAACTAAAATTACTTCCTTCCATAGATTTTTTTAATGAAAACAAGTGATAACATAGGGTTTTAAAAATACTTGAAAAAGCTCTCTCAAGTCATGATTAAGTGTATAATTACATTAATTGTCCAATTTCTTGTTATAATTAATAAAATCAAATTTTAAGCTCTAACCTTACCGTGACTATACAAGGTTAGCAAGTATATGTCTCTATCTTACTAAAAAAATATTCATTTATCATACAAAAAATTTCAAATTCTTGCACTATTTTACTCAACTTTTACACTCAAGTTAGCCCTCTTGAGTATTACCCAAATGAACAAATTAACTAAACGGTGGCCAAACACTTAGAAGCATCAATAGAAGAGTAAAATAAACATTTATATATCATTAATCACAAAGAGAGGAGAAAATTAGTGGTGATTCATACAAAGGCTCTAAATAGTCCTAGAGCAAAGTGTTTAGATACTCATAATTATCTATATAAATGCACAAAATAGTTGGACTCTTATTAGAATATAAGATGGGAAAGGAAAAAGGAACCAAAAAAAGAAAAGAAAAGAAAAGAAAATGGGCTCCAAATATCTTCAAAACTCTAATCTCTTGATCCCAACTTTTCAAATGCCCACACCCTAGCACACAAAACTTCAAATGGTGGCTTAAAGTCTGAAGCCACATGCACGCACGCGTGCACACACACACATTATACCTAAGCATTTTCAGCTAAACAAAATGCAACATTTTGCTATCAATGATGAAAGTCCTGACTTTATTGATGACTTTGAATAGTTTTGCATTATTCTCCCAATTAGCGTAATTAATCATCTTTGAACTTGATTTCACCATCCTAAAAGCCTTGCAAAGGAATCATCAAAGGTCCAAAATGCTTCCAACCAAACATTAAACCTAAATAATGTCAATTAAATAAAATCAAAAATATCAAATTAAAGTCAAGCATACAAACTTAAAGCAAGATGCACATTTTTGTAATTTGGGCAATCAAAGTATATACAATTGTGCCAAAATATATTAGAATTTAAGGAAAATGTGTTTGAATAACATGAAATTCTAGAGGTTAACACTTCCCCTTAAACTTTTTTTCATTGAGATTTAAGAAATATTTTGTACTGATTAGTCATTATTAGGATGCTAGTTAGTTATTATTAGGATGATTTATATATTGTCATGTCTCAATTATTTCTCTTTTAACTTCTTTCATGGTATTAAAGCCAAGTTGATAGGTCTCACCCCTAACTTTTGGGTTCTCTTGGTCGGTGAAATGGTCACTAGCATCACTGTTGGCTATGCTCTCATGATTGCTCTTCTCTAAATTGCCGATCTATCTTTACCATAAGTTGCTGTTTTTTCACCTTTGTCTCATAAGTCTTCATCACTTAGATTGGAGACTTCCTGAAGGGAGGTGAGAAACTCGTGACTCATGGCCAAGGATAGCTTGGCGATGTATAGGGGGCAATCATGAGTGCATAGCACTAACATCGATGCTAGCAAGCATCCAACTAACCAAGAGAACCCTAAAGTTAGGGGCAAGACCTATCAACTTGGCTTTGATACTATGAAAGAAGTCAAAAGAGAAAGAAATGAGACATGAAAAAGTGTTGTTCATTATTAATCTGTAAAGATTACAATATATAAACCATCCTAATAATAACTAATAAACAAGATTATACTTGTCCTCAATAAAAAAAAAAACTAATGAATATCCTAATAATGACTTATGAACACAAAATATTCCTCAATCAAGTTTTTATAGTTTTTTTTGAGATGAAGCTTTGTTTTGTATAGCAAAGCATTAGCCCTCCCTCCCTCTTTGTGGGTTATTTATTTGAAAATCACTCTTGAGTTTTTTTTTTTGGCGTTGTGAGTCATTCCTTGGAGAATCACTCCTGAGTTTTCTTCCTAGTGATTCATTCTTCCAAAAATCATTCCTAAGTTTTTGGTCTTGCAAGTGAGGGCATTCTGGCATGGTTATAATGTTGAAATCGATTGCAAGCACAACGTTGAGGCCAAGCATGAGTCTCTAGCCCAAGTATAGGGCAAGACCAACAAGGCAGTAATTAATTATGTATTAGAAAAGGATGTAGAAAGTAATGAAGACCTCAGAAGGGAGGTGAGAAACCCATGTCTTATGGCCAAAGACAACTCACAGTGTATAGAGGGGCAATCATGAGAGCATAATCAATGTCAACATCGTAAACCATCTGATTGACCAAGGAGAACCAAAAAGTTAGGGGCAATACCTATCAATTTGGTTCTGATACCATAAAAGAAGTCAAAAAAGGAAAAAATGAGACATGAAAAAGTGTTGTTCATTATTAATCTGTAAAGATTACAATATAATAGACCATCCTAATAATGACTAGCGAATACAAAATATTCCTTAAATCTCAATAATTAATATCTTCTTGCAGGACAATTTTGACTATTTACTTTACATATAAACTAAGAAAACAAATTGAAAGGATATTTCTTAGAAAACATATAAATTGCTGTCTAGATTTTGTATGCAAATAGTGACACCAACACTTGCTTATTTTGTCTTATAAAAAGGGATGGAAGAAGTGTCAAGTTTAAGCCATAAGGTTCTCTCAGAATAAGACTTAAGAGAGTGAAGTCACAATCAATTTTTACTAATTAACTTAGTAATTAAATTAATAGGCAAATAGTGACTACTAATACCAAACAATTAAGTTATTATTAGGAGGTAGTCTAAATTATTTGTTAATCTACTGTTTGTTTTGCATTGAAATACTTGGCTCTCCTAAGGGGATTGATTAGTAACACTTGTTCTTTTGAAACCAGAGTTCTGGTGTCTATTAATGTCTTTTCATCCACTTGTATGCTATCCTAACACAATTCCATAATTCCTTATGCCAATCCGCCTAGGATGACAATTACCATTCTACATTGTTAAGATTATATAGGGTTGCTAAGTATGCTATCCTAACAATTTCACCCATACAAGTGGACGACAATTTCATTCACTTGTATGCTATCCCAACATAATTCCATAATGCCTAACATAATTCCATAATTCCTAGCATAATTTTGTTAGTGATTATTCTCTAGGCCAATTGTTTCATATAGGCCCTGCGTTTGATTTTAATAAAAGGAGTTTTATTATCATTAATATATTGTTTGTATTTTTACTTTATGTTGAAGAATCATGAATAATTTAGACAATATTTTTAAATGTATCTTGTTTATTATTGTGGGAACAATAATGAATTAAGATTAGTATGGTTTTGATTGATAATCATGAGAGAATCTTGTATGTAGATGACAATCAAATTTATAGGATTGACCCATTACAAAATGACTATTTATTGACAAATGAGCATAGCAAAATGACAACCACAACAATTGCTATTTTACTATTCTCAGTTATCAATATAATGGAGGTATTTAATCATTTTTTTGTTGTGAGAGAGTCTACAGAAAGGGAAATTAATGAAAATGACTATTCGGCACTGAATTTTTGTTTGTGCTATCGATTTTCGACATACCTAAAGCCTAATCGCTGTCGCTGATCCTCCTCTGTCTGAGCCTTCAAGACAACCTCAAAGTCTAGAATGAGGAAAATGAGCAAAACCCTCGACATATATGTGAAAAATCCTAAAAAATTGTGTTAAAATTATGACATTACGCGTTTTTGCTGCGAAATCCACCATGGTCCTCCACTACGCGGGTCATGTCTATATTTCTAATATTGGGTTTTGTAGCTTGAATTTACCATGTCAGATTTCATTGTATTCACCTTGATAACGTTAAAATTTAGAAAAAAACGCTAAACATGGAAGTTGTAACTAATACATCTTGAGTCACCTTACTTGAACGTCATAAAATGGTATTATAAATGTTAATTAGCATGCATAACTTTCATCCTTGTACCTGCTTTCATTTCCACTCCCTGAGTTATTCTCTTATTTCATTTCATTAACACATTACTCAATTAAAATTCAACTGGGAGCATGAACGCCAAGGTGTTTAGTTAATTAGTTTTGTGTGTCACAGCCATGAAACTTCAAAAAGCCACTACTATGCGTAGCATGATATTCAAAGTCACAACGAGACAGTTAAGCAAAACATAAACCTCTTAAATTGGAGCTCTCTACTTTCTTTTTTATGGAGACTAGGGAAGGGAGTTAAGGGTAACTTTGGAGGCCAAGGAAGCTAAACTTTGCTCAAGATTGGAGATTTGCACTCCAAGTTTGGAATAGACAAGGACAAATTAAACGTGAAGAAAAATGTTGTCCTAGAAACTTTGTACACAACTTTCTCCCCCATCTCTTCTTCATTTTCACTTTAAAGAACCACTGCCACCAACAATACTAACATGTTACCAAAATTATTCTCTCAAGTATGACTGCCTCGTAACGTACTTACTACCAGTTACCGTTATACATTACATAACTACAGTCTCTTGCAGCAAGTATATTGGCTAATGTAATGTGGATACTATCTTATTATTTCCGATACCTAGTGGAATATACTTATCACTAATCACTTAGCAGTATTGTTAATCTGTTACCATATTAATATCGGTATTCTCTATTCTGGTTTCCTGCAAATGTATAATGGCTTAAACGAATATATTTGAGTTCGCTATCATAAATATGGGAGATATTTTCATGCTTGCTGGTATCCATAAACTAAGCGTTATTGCAAATGTATAATGGCTTAAACGAATATATTGAGTTGGCTTAACTTTGTAGCTTTTACTATAATTAACCGTTGGAATGCATTATTATTTGGTTCACAATTCATTGTACTATGTGAAATCACTAAGTTGGAGCTTAAGAGACATACAAGAAAAAATATCATATCTTAACTCAAAATCTCAAGGTTCATTATTTTTTATTTTATATTAATTATTAAGCCTAATTTTATTCAATGTACGACTTTTCATGTTGGCTTAAATCCACCCACACTTTGACAACTTGATAGTTTATATGCCTTTGAGTTGCATGTCTCAGGCCACCCCATCATTACTTGATCATCCAAACAATAAAAGAAACCAAAGGAAACCAATGGAGGAGCATGAAGAATTTTAAATTGCACTTGCGATAAGGTGAACTAACACAAACAGATATGACCATTACAAAATGTAAATGCTACCTGATATATAACACATGCACAGCAGCACTACTGTGCATGTACTAACAAGTGATGAAACATGCAGCAACCCCACATTTATTTAAATCTTAATCTAAAATGGAAACTAGATATTGATCCAGTGAAGCAGTAAAAATGTAACTTTCCTTTGAAACGATGCTAAGTTTTTATCTGAAAATGATGATGTGAATCAGGTCCACCTGGACTTAAAATTTTGTCGTCTCTCACCAAACCGTTATCTGCATTTGGCTGAGCAGGTAGCTTGCTTAATCGTTCTCGCATCATCACTCTCAGACTCGCCATTGCTGGACTCAGAGACCTTGCCTCGCTTATTCCTGCACTTAGAAGCAAGACCAAGAAAACGCACACTGCAGTAAGCTTCTGCATGATCTGAAGATTGTGGTCAAATTAGTGTTTCAGAAATCAACCTGGATGTTTTTGGTAGGGATGATATTGAACCTAGGAACTTGGTATTTATAGTAACCATAGTATGTTGTATTTAGAATATTCTAAAGTGCAGTGGGGCTGTGTTTAGTATAGGACCTTTAGGTTGAATCGGCAGTTGTTGTCCTTCGGAATTTTCTTTTACGCCGTCCAACCAATTAGATAGCTTCAAGTTGGAATAAAAAGAAAGATTAACCAATGAAACATTGAGATTATCGTGTGTATGACTCAGATCCATTTTCTAGTCAAAGAATCTGTAGGGTCATCATCATATGTCCCTTATGTAAAAGTTGGGTCACTCGCATATATACTTTAATTTGTTTGTCTTGTAATGTACACATACGTACAGATATTGTAAATGAATAATATTAATGATTTGTTCAACCCTATTATGAGAACATTTAAAGTGCTTTTATAGCTATCCCTTGAGTTCACTCAATCAAGTATATATATCAAGTGGTTTTAGAGATTCCTCTATGGATAAGGCAAAACAAAAAAACAGCCTTTTCAAAAATGAAAGGATAATGAAACTTTTAATCTCTCAAATTTGATTTAATTATTGATTTGATATATTAAGTTTAATTCTTATTAATTTCATCTCTCAAGTTTGCCTCAGTTAGCAATTTGGTCTTTATTAATTAAAGAGAAGGTAACACTGTTAAAATCTACTAATATGGATAACAAAATATTAATGGCAGCTATGCATGTTAATAAAAAGTTAATTTATTTAGATAAAAAAATAGACTCAGAAATTTAAAAAATACAATATAAGAGACTAGATATTTATAAAAAATTAAGCTAGTTTGAGGATTAATTGGTTCTTATTTAACTATACATACATGTCATGTTATCAGCATATTTTACATATTAGTTTGATATAAGAGTCAATTTGTGTTTTGAAACTTAAAGGACTAATATGTTAAGTTTAAAAAACATAAAGGATCAAATTGATAAAAATTTAATTTAAAAGACTAAATTAATAATTAAGATAAACTGAAGGTACCAGAAGTTTTATTATCTCACAAATAGACTTCAAGACAAGATTGGGTGCACTAATGCATCCGCATGACTCGTCGGCAATGGTTGTTAATAATTAATTAAATTGAAACAATAAAAACGTATATAAATGTAATGATTAATATATTACGTACCGTGTCATGTAACAGAAATTGGGACAAATGTCACAAAGAGTGTAAGACAATTTGTGATATGTTAAATAACTTAGTTGTCAATCATTATTGGATTCCCTTCACCTAAATGCCAAACAATTAATTATATATAATTAATAACTAAATTAAGCATAATGCTTTGGGGTGGATATCCTATGTAAGCTTTTGGCGAGTATTGGACAATTTCCTACTTTATCATCTCAAGTCTAAGTTTCAAATTTCTGAGATTTAAAATTTTACTTACCTGAACTATGTCGAAAAGGGAAAAACGTTGAAACTCAACTTTAATTAGTTCGTAAGTTAAATATTTTCACAAAATAATTTGCAAGCTTTTAACTATGTTCATATATATATATATATATATTTGCATAATTGATATATATATATATATTTGCATTAATTGACTTTTTTAAAATGAAAATTCACAATGAGCAAATATAAGATACTCTCTTCAGTTCTATTTATAAGGAAAAGAGATCAAAAAAGATTTTTAGTCCTATTTATAAGGTATATTGTTGATTTTTTATTACAAATTTTTCCTTTTATATCCATCTTTCTTGGCATGAATCACACTTGCCAGTCATCCTCCTCTCTATTACAAAATTCCTAGAAGATCACATTGATTAGCTTGTCTTAATTTTAGCATGATGGTTGTTATGTTATGTTGTCGATATTAATTGTTGAAATACTCTTTTGTCATAAGTTGTGCTTTTTGTGCCTCTCATGTAACTTTTTTTTATTGTCTGGTTGTATAGTTGGATGAGAAAAGGCTCTCAATTTTTCTCTTTTGACAGTGAGAACATTGTTCAATTTAAGTTTGGGGGTGAGGGTATTATTTTGGTTGATATGACATGAATGTTACACCCCAAAAATAGGACATGCTCGGTACAAATGTAAAGATAATACCATATCTCAAAAGTTTTTACTCAAGAAAACTTTAATTTTTAAACCATGAAGACATTTAATAATAAATTAAGCCATCTTTAATACAACCCATACGAACAAAAGAGTTAATATTTGTGTAAAAATTTTGATAGGATCTCCCCTTAAAATAAAATCTCCCAAAAACAATCTATAAATATTTTACAAAACAATAGTAGCAGCAAGGAACTCTCTTTCTATCAGCAAATAACAAAATATAAATAATAAGGATGAGAATCCTAACTATAACTTATGTGGAGCACTTGACATAAAAAATTTACAAATCAAAATACATGGACTTAAGTTTACATTAAAGAAGTTTGATTACAGCTTTTCATCTCAATTGAATACTATAGCCCTAAAAGGATCAGTAGAAGGCACAATATCAGCTAACATATTGAGACTGAAATAATAATTTTCGATGAATAACGTCCAACCATAATATTTGTATAATCAAAATGAATAAAATATAACCATTACATAAATTAAATGAGAAAGCAATTTAATGTAACAACTTTGTAAACTTGGAATAAAAATTTTAAAGAACTTCATAACAATAACATTTAAATCTAAAATAATAAAGTAGCTGTAACATTTGATATTGACAAATTAGAATAATTAAATAAATGTATGAATGACAATAATAATATTGCTAATTAAAAACCATTACATTAGAGTGTGAAATATCAATTAAATAAAAACTTAAATTTCTAGGGATTTATAGAACAATTTATAAATGTGGACACATAGTCCACGAGGATAAATAACCAAACGCAGCTTACGCCATGATGACAAATGTAGACACACAGTCTACGAGGTAAGTAACCAAACACAGCTGAAGTCATGAAACAAACAGGAACACACAGTCCACAAGGGTAATACTAATGAAACGCAACTCGAAGCCACAAAAAAATGCGAGTAACAGATCTATGAATAACAATGTGAGAACAGAGATCACAAAAATCAAACTAGCTAGTCATTGACCATGGCACGCCAAAGGCTAATAGAACTGCTGTCAGCAATCAGTGTTCTATATAAAATTCCCTTCAAATTCATTTTCAAACATGCGAGAAAATCACCACTATTAAAATAAAATTTCTATTCCTGAAATCAAACTCGCATGAATAGTTCTTAAGCATCAAAACTTGCCAGAATAAAATTTCATATCTAATGCTCAAACTTGCATTTATTGAATAATAAAAAATTGCCAATGCTGGTGAAAATTATTTTTATCAATCTTGAAAGTATATATCATAAGAGTAAAACATTCATATGCCATAATGTAAATATTCTTCACCATTGTTTAATAACTTAAAAATGAAGAAATTTAATTAACAAAAGTATCCATCAATCAACTTACTTGTCATTAGAATAATCTATATAAAAATATAAAATTTCAATAAAAGGAATAATTGATAATTTCGTTGGGATGCTATCCACTTACCTACAACTCCAATCGAGCTACCCTACTTACGATTATCCTATAATATATATTAAAATCTTAATGAACTTTGCTTTTGAATCACAAGTCACCTTTTAAGAGAGTCCACTTAACTAGAATTAATAATAATAGTAATTTGAAGTTTTAGGAATAAATCCACACCTAAAGGTTTCTTCTTAGACTTTTACTAAATATCTAATATGCGACACTCCAAACCATTTAATAAAACTTGCATGCTTTAATTCTCTTGCCAACCATTTCCAAGCATCCAAGTATGACTCCTAAAATGATAATATACTTTATAAATCATCAACCATTTAACTCTCAATAATTTAAAACTCAAATAAGATTTTGATAGCTTCTTAAATACACCTCTTGACAAACCTAATTGAGATATACAAATACTAATGTCCAAGCCAAACCATCCTCCTTGAGAAACCATTACTATTATAGATACAAAATTGAACAATTTCTACCAATGGGAATTTTATCAAACATCTTTTATGCATAAATTCTGCAACCAAAGTGCCATTTCCTTTTCTACAAATTTCATTTTCCAAACAGTATTGGAATAATTCAGCCTTCCTTCCAAATTTTAGTCCCAAAAAAATCAAATTAGTTACTCAAAGAAAATCAAATTTCCAACATCACATTAATCACGCACAGCAAAAAAATGAAGAATAATTCACAATCCCAATCCAGTCAACAAGGGAGTTAATGGTTGGAGCTTCTCATCTTAAATCACCAACATCACAAAAGAGAAGAAGAGGAAGCTTATACAACAGGGGAAGGAGAAAGTCTAACGGTGCTGCCACACAAGAACAGAAAGAGTTTGTGTCCTCACCAAACTCCTACTAGGTGCGAATGGACAAAAATTGCAACAACGATGGCAACAGGAAAATAGGTTGGACACCTAGATAAGTCGAGCGAACTGACACTCAAAGCAGGGGAATCATCTGCCACAATGCACAGGGGAGGAAGGAAATGAAATCAACCACACCAGACTAAGAATAAAAAGGTCTCACGATCAGCACCACCAGCTCCAGCGAGTTGATTTCTTACACCCATCAATAACGCGAACAAGAACGGTGAAGACAGCAGCAAACGAGGACGATAGAAACAAGGAGCACAACTGAGGACTTGGTATTGCACGGGAGTAACGAGCTCCCACTTTGTCGGTGGTAAGGTTAGGATAGTAGAGAGAAAGGCAGAGTCAGAGAGCACACGATGGAAAAATCCAGAGTTTCAATCACCAGCCCTCTTTACAACTTAGAATGGGATTGAAGAAAGAGGAGCAGGAGAGATGGTGACTTGAAGCCCATACACAGTGGCTGGAACTCTCTCTCACTCACACCGAGAGCAATTGGAGATGGTGGGAGAGAAGGAGAAGATGGGAGAAATGGGTAGAGTTTCCAGGCTTCTCTTCTCTGGTTCCAGAACATGATTCAGAAAAGAAGAGGAAAATAGAAAAAAAAAAAAAATCGTGAGCTCTCCCTCTCTCTTCTGCGCGCAGCACCGACTAACAAGAACCAAAGAAGTCAAATAATAAGCTCATGTAGAAATTTACAAAACAAGACCTAAAGCTTGTTGGAAAAATTTCAAAAGAAAACCCTATAAATTTTTTGTTATTATAAGATTTCTATAATAAAAAAGCAAAGACTCTTTAGTACTTTTCCATATAAATGAAAATAAAACTAACATTTAGCTAAAGTAAAATTCGAACTCTATACCTTTATATAAATATCCAGTATAAATTTCACATCATTGCTCTATCATTCATAAAATTAAAATTAATTAATTATCAATTGGAAGGGAATTTATTTAATTTAAAATTCAGGGTCATTATAATGAAATTCAATTTTGGAACACTTAGATTTCTAATGTTCCTATTTTCTCAAATTTGATCTAGATTAATAAATTATCTATTGAACTGAATGTCTGATGTAATGATAGAAGGTTGTTTGGATTGTATGTTTAATAGAAAGTTGTTGTCAATATTTTGGTATGTTTGATTTGCAACATTAAGACCTGTTTTTTTTTAGCAATTTCTGAAATTTTCTTTTGTGTTTTAGAATTAGAAAATGATTTGAATGTCTTTGTTAGGAAAATTTGTGGCAAATTGATGTGTATTTTCTTTCTCAATTGAGCAATTCTAGAACCTAGTTTGGAATTGCTTGTAGCATTTTAATTACTTCACATAATTTTGAAAAATGATTTGGTCATTCTTCCAAATCAATGTTTTCAGAACTAGATCGAATATTGAACTAGAAAAGCTAACAGTTCAAGGCAATGATTGAACTGATGATGCAATAATTAAATTAAAAAAATTATATATCTATATAATAATATAAATAAAACATCAGATGCCAAGTTTTTTTTTTTTTTAACAAGACAATACAAGGTAAAGCAATATGTTCTTGATCCCTTAGAGATATCCTCAGGACATCAACTTGTATATAAACACACACGAAATTTCACAACAAGGAAAGGGAATTTTTTTGTGTGTGGAAAAATGCAAAAATGATGGGACAGTTTCAATCAAAGATTATTGCTTTTCGGTTGCCCGGGATCAACTCAATAGGTAAGCCAAATTTCATAAGAATCTTCTTCATCTCCGGAATTATCATTCAAGATCTCCATTGAAATGCCAAAAGTAACTTTTTCATCCTGTTACGGCAAGGATAAATAAACATGTCACCAAGCTCTTCATCCTCTAGGAGCAAATTAAACATTCCAAAATGGCACACTCTCTTGCTAATTAAATTGAAATTTAACTAATTCTGGAGTGTGCCATTGGGACAATCTTTGAATGACATTATTTCCCCAGTAATTCCAATTGTCGGGTTCAATTTCTCAATGTTGAATGTGTTTTTCATCCCCTTTTCTCATAAGTTCAACCATAAGCCCCAGCATACTCTTTTTTTTTTTACCTCTTAAGAATCAAACTGATATATAATAAATTTCAACTTCTAAGGAATTGAAATACATAAAACTTACTGTGACGAGGAAGTAGATAGATGAAGAAGAAGATCAAAGGATTCAGAACTCAAAACAATTAGGGAAGATAAAGAAAAGATCAGAACTCAGAAGAGGATGCTCTGCTTTATCACTTTGTGTTCACTGTTCAGTATGTCGCTGGCTGCTTGGCTTCAGTCTGTGCCATGGTCGACGACGATTAATTGGTGAGGACAAGGAAAATCACGTTGTTGCACTGCTTTGTCACTTTGTGTTCACTCAGTGCGTCTATGCATGCCATGGTCTATGTATGCCTAGCTTTGATCGATAGGGGAGGAGGATGAGGAGAATTATTGCTTGGCTTCGATCGATAGGGGAGGAGAAGGAAAATCATATGTTGTGGTCTATGCGTGCTATGGTCGACGTTGATTGGTAGGGGAAGAGGAGGAAGATTGCATCGCCGTACTGTCAAAGTCACAGAGAATGAGAGGGGAAGAGGAGCACAAAGTTGAAGCTCAAACCAAAACGCGTGCTCTGCCTTCTATCCCTGTGTCGTTTAGGTATTAGGGATCAAAAAGAAAAAAAGATTATTTTCTAAAGTATCTGTTACTTGCTTGACTTTGGTTCCTAATCTAATTAGCAATCCGAAATGACCCAACCCTCCAAATGATTTTTTCATACTAATCAAGCGAAAACCTGATCAATTGATAATTGACCGTCCGATCCGATTTGATTTTTTAATCATTGTTTCAAATATATTTCAGGCTTTCAAGCCTACCGTAACATTGTTCTCATTAGAACTTCTTCTAAGCCTAGAATTGAAAAACCATGTGAATTTTCTTTTGAAACCCACATTGGCACTTAACCTTTACAACTTGAGAATCATGAATTACTTACTGTCACACTCCAGAAGTAATGTGTGATCGGCACAAGATATGCCTATAAACCCATATCCTATAAGCCTTAATTCAAAAAGCTTTTAATTTAGTATTTTGAACCCGTTAATAATAGAATAGAAATTCTTACCATTTTGTTGCACAAAAAAAATCATATATTTTTTAGAAATCTACAAAGCCTCCCAAATTTTTTTTTCAACAACAACAAATTTATAACAATTCAACAACATGGAGCTCCACTCCTTAATAACAAACAATCAACATATACAATGGTCAAGATTTTATCTATAATCAATAAACAGCACATGAAGTAAACTATAAAATAATACTTAAGCTCACATTTAGACCAAGTTGATATTTGTCCAAAGAAATTCTTCTACTTCAATTTAGCAATAAGCTTCCCATGGTCAACAAATGATATAGGTCCAGCTATTATTTGAGGTCAAAATATTTTTCAGTGAATAGCATCCAAAATAAATTTAAAGTGATAAAAGAAAGAAATATAAATAGAATAAGCATGAATTTAACTAAAGTAATCATTTAGAAAAGCAATAATGCATAACTCAAACCAAATATTTTCATTTAAGCATTTAATCCAAAAACATCAATAGTCAAGTTTCACTTTCTAAATTATCAGGCTTGTATTAAACAATTAAGAAATGAAACTTTCTTGTTATAAAGAAATTTATTCATGACAATCCACTTGTCTAATAAGATTTGCTTAAAAAAATATATATTAATTTTAAAATATCCTTTAGCAAGACTTCATCAGAACAGACAACGAGCGTGGACACACAATCTACGGGGTAAATAACCAACAAGCGTAGACACACAGTTACGAGGGTAAGTAACTAGTTAAGCGCGGCTAAAAGCCATGAAACAAGCGTGAGTACAATGCTCATGAAATATCCATCCCTTCATTCCACGTGCGTTGGCCTGCATACAAGGCTAGCACTTTCAAAACACCCTGCTAGCCAGGTGTACTATGGCATGCTAAGGACTAATAGAATTGCCGTTAGCAACCAGCGTTTGATTCGGTCCCACATTGTAAATCAAGTATAGATGAGTCATAATAATAAATTATTCCTTAAACAGTAAAATCAAATATCGCCAATATATTAAACAATGGTAGATATTCAATCATAAAATAATTATAACTCTTCTTATAAAACTTTATACAATAGAAACATTTTTTTCGTGCTAGTTGATAATAAAATTTAAAATATAACAGTATAAATAATACTTAAATATTACTATGAAGAAAATAAATTTATTAATAAGTCATTGAGAGGCTATCCACTTACCTGTCATCTTCCCAAATCGAAATATTTACTTCTTTCAACGTTTAAAAAGTTTTCTCTTCTTCTCAACATGCTATATAAAATATATAGAGAATTAATTAATGGTCTTTACTTACATCACACAAATTCTCCTCCAAAGTTAACTCAAACAGTAATTAACTGTAATTATTTTAGAGTGTCCTGAGATCCTAATCTACACATAAAGATTTTTCTTTAGTAATTAGTCACAATTAACTACTCAATTAAAATTCAGTCTCTCCTAAACCTTTTTATAAATACCTTGAGTGTGTCAATGTTCAAACAAATATCAAATCTCTTTCGCTTTAATTCTCTTTTCAAAAGCTGTCCTGTAATAATAATTTGAACTAATCAAACTTCCTGACAAACTACCAAAATAATGGGACATGGTCAAAGGGTAAAGTGGAGCAAAACTAAGGTGTCATTCAAGGGTTATCAAGTTAACAACTTCCCGATATGTATATAACCTGGAAGAACAAAATCTCCATAAGTGAGTGATTAGTTCATGAATTTCAAATTTCGGAAAAGATTATCATAGTTTCAGGGAATTACACAATGAACCACACAACTAAGGGGGATAATAATTGAGGATAAGAAATAGGAAGCTCAATGCCATGTTCGCATAATGACATTTAAAACAGGAAGACAGAACTATCCATTTGCCAAGAGAAATTACAAATGAAGAATCAAATTCACATTCATCTCCATTGACGATAACCCAAAACAACCATATCAAAATTACTTGATGGAAATATCCACTTAACCTTTAAATTTTAATTTACTCAGATCCCACTCTAAACAGAGTCACAAGCGGCAGCAAGGCTAGGAAGAGAAATCACAATTTCAGCATCCTAAGTACACTCTCACAGAATCAGCATGAAAGAGAACTCATAAGTCCTCACCTCAAGTTAGCAACATCAGAAGCAAGAGGAGTAGCTTAAGCGAAAATGGAGGAGGAGGAGGAAGAATGTCGACAGCCCACAGCACAGAAAACATAGAGATAGACGACAAGAAACAGAACCAAGAAAGGACCGATGGAAGTGTAGGGACGCACGAACTCGAGAATCAAACCTGAACAGCGGCGAACCCACGGCAAACACAGATCGGTGACGGACTGACAGCAGAGGAAGACAGAGGAGAGCTGATGGTGTCGAAACAGGGAAGGAAGAAAAAGAGAAAGCAACACCACAGTGCTGGACGAACGGCACTCCCGTGTTGTCGCCGGCGATCGATAAACCAAAGGGACAAGGGGGAAGGGCGGTGTATGAAGCTTCTCGAATTTACACTGACTGCATCTTTCTCCGTTCAAGCAAAAATGACGGGAAAGAAAAATTCAGATTCAATGTCATGCGCGTTGATACCATTTTCCTTTTTTAGTTTCCCAAAGGGGCAAAAAGGTAATTTCATGATTAAAAAATAAAATTCTTCTCTTCTGCGCGAGGAAGATTCGAACCGAGCACTTGATGAAGACTGCAAACAACCTTTCCACCGAACTACCAGTAACTTTTAATGCAATTATGCCAAGATTTACTAAACTACCTTGAAAATACTTCATCATAAATTTTAATTCTCACTTAAATTCCTAGGCTATTACACTTACTTTTGAGATAAGTGGTGAAGTGATATTAATAGTGAGGATTAGTTTGGTTGTTAAGCAATGTTTTATTTGTGCAAATTTGGGTGTGGACAATGCAAATGATACATCAAATAAAACAAATTGTACTCCATAAAAAAATGTGTCTAAAAGATATATGTCTAAGAAAACAAGAAAAACAAAAAATAAAAAAAATGAAATGAGAGAGAGAGAGAAGAAAGAAAGAGTTTCTATTTAAATATCAACATATTGGAAGTGCAAGGAATGGTATTTAAGATAAATTTGGGAGAAGATGTTTGGCTAGTGAGAATGGAATGGATTGCTCTTTATTATTATATATCTCAAGATCTTTGAGATCCCATTTATCCTAATCTTTTAATTAGATCAAAACTTTTAGTCACACTACAAGCCTATGAAGTTCCATTGATAGATATGTGGACAAAGCTTTGGTGGCCAGAGTTATGGATAGTGGGAACAAAAGTTTGTATTGATTGTTAAGTGGGTTTAGGGTTCAAAATGGGTAAATTTTGGGGCAAGGAAAACAAAAGAAAAGAAAAAAGCCAAAAAAAAAACTTTTTTTAAAAAAACTTCCAAAGTCATGACTTTGAACTAAAGTGGTGATTTTCATCTTTCTAGTTCTCCAAAGTTGTAATGAAAGTTGTGACTTTTGGCAGAATTTTTGACAGCAAATTAAATTTTGCAGAATTTTTTATTTTTAAAAAAAGCTAATATGTTACACCCCCAACTTTCCCCACAGCACCAAAACCACTTTAAATTCAATTCCTAACCATCACTCATCAACAACAAAAATTTTTCCAATCAAAATGCAATTAATCCCCAAAAAGAATCATTTTTCATGAGAATCAAATAATCAAAATTTGCATTCACTTCATAAAGCTCAATAATTTTCAATACTAATACAAATTCACAAAAGCAACTTAAATGGCTTTACTTTGTTGAAATTTTCATTTCTCTTGGAATTCTTTAATTTTTGCCACTTGCACCACTTCTTAGAGGCCTCCACTTCCTCATACTTCGAACAAGATTTCCAAACCACAAAAGATCAACCATAACTCTACCAAAAATATGCAAACTACAAAAGAAAATCAAAAGAGAAAGATTAGAACTTAGGTTGCTTCCTAAGATCGCTTTGTTTGTAATCCTCTAGGCTAACTTTTCAACACAAATACCTACTCATAATTATCAAAAACTAAGATCACCTTGTTTTCATTTCTCTTCACATGACAAGGCTTCAATAAGAATGGGCATTCATCCAAGGTTGCAACACATGTTCCCTTAATCAAATTTGATTTCGTACATGATTCTAAGATTAATGGTAGGTTCTAATGCAATTTTTTTTTACAAATATAATTCAAGGCTGACAAATATTTGAACACCTAATAAAATCCACTTGACTCTTATTAATAAGAATCAAAACATCAATCAAAGGATCAAGTGTATAAACTCTTGGTTTTTCATCTCTTCTCTTTTCTTTAAAATCAAATGGATAAGCCTATGTAACATCCTCAATTTTAAATTAGGTTAATTAAGCTCAAATAGACTAATTAAGTATATTAGTAAGTGTGTGGCCAGAGAGGCCTAATGGGTGTGTTTAGTCTTGATTTCAATTCTAAACACGGGTTCGAAAGAGAATTAGGTCACTTAAGAATGGAAGAGGAAGAATTTTCGATGAAAGTGATTCTATGCCACACGTTGCGGCTTGTAGATGAGCTGCCGCACACATATGTAACAATACGCCTGGGAGAGGCTCTCTGTGCCATGCACCGTGGTGCATTTTTTGCTGTATTAAGTCACAAAATTGAAGCAAAAAAGAAGAGAAAATAAAGGGAACCAAGAGAGAGACGATAGAGCTAAGCTAGGGCTTGAAGAGACGAACTTATAAGAGTAATTTAAAGTTCATAAACACTAAAGGTAAACTTTACTTAAATCTTTCTCTCTTCTTTCATTTTCTTGATGATAAAAGTAGGGTTTGATTGATAATAGTGATTTTCGGTCATATAGGCTATGGGTTCAAACCTATTAGCTTAAATAGAGTTAATAGGAGTAGATTGAGCTAAGTAAACTCAATATTTATGATTTTACAATGATTGGTAGTTGAAGGACATTAAATGTCTGAAATTCTCATAAATATAGTGGTTGGGAACAACGTAGTTCCATTAATGATCACTTAAGAGCTCAATGTTATTAATGAGGATTAAAAGAAGCTAAGAAGCCTTATGGATACTTTACATGAGTCAAGAATAAATCTTGAGTATTAAGTAATGTTAAAGTGTTACTAAAAAATAGCTCAAATATGGATATTGATGTTTTGCATAGTAAATTCTTGTAGAGTAACTACCATTGGCACCATTCAAGCTTTTTAGAAGCTTTGGGAGTGAGTAATTGAGAGGTGAAACCTTTGACCTCTCAAAGATTTGAGGTAACTAGGAAAATTTTATCTTATACTTTCATGTGTTTATTAGTTTATGGATTTATGATTGATCATTGAAATATATAAATTAAAAAGAAATGCAAGTGTGGCTTGATTTGTTAGACAATCTGCTAGATTGATTTTGTAAGTTTTATGCCTTGTGGTGTGAAATTTTTTTTAGAACAATATTAGTGGATTTTTGTATTATGTTTATTGGGAGTTTAATGACTTTATGATTTGAGAAGTAATATGAACCTTTGTTTATGAGAAATTCAATGATGTTTAAAATAGTGGAGTTCAATGATTTTGAGAGTGTGAAGTGCAATGATTATGGAATTGGAGTCCAATGACTTATTTGGTTTGAAGTTCCATGAAAATGTATTTAAGAAGCCTAATGATTTGGGTAACGACAAAGTTCAAGGAAATTGATAATGTGAAGTTTTATGAATAGTATAAAGTGTGAATTATGGCATAAGTATGCATTGCATGATCTTGAGAGGTGGGAGTTCGCCTAGGAAGAGGAGTGGATAGTAAAATCCATGTGGTAAGGCCCCATCTATGTGATGGTCTGCCGGATTGATTATATTTATATTGTCCTACTTGTTCAATGAGGGATTGTCCCACTGGTTTAATGAGAAACTCGAACCTAACTAGTTATCCACTAATTCAATGAGGAAGCTAGTTTGAGGTGTATGACACCCCATTGTGTGGGAAATGAAAGAAATCGTGTTTCATAAGTGAGTTGGGTGCGCTTTGACTGGGTAGTCCCTTTACAAGTGATTAGGCTAGGAAAGTCATGAAATATAGACTATCCCATTGTGTTATAGCCCACGGTTTCATGTTAGAGAAATAAGGAGGATGTAAGGGAGGTGTGATCATACATGTAGTGAGTAAAGGGCACATAGTTGTCTGTGTTGTGACCCTGATAGTGATAGTCATGAATTGAGTGATAATTACTCCTGATTATGTGTGATTTATTGTGTGAAAAACTTTTTGGGATGTGAAGATTGTTGAAAATTTTTACTTCTAAAGTATGTACTATTATGCTTAGAAGTATGAACATAGATTCTCAAATGTTTTACATGGTTTAAATTATTGATATTATTTACCACTTACATTTTAAACTGATTGCCATGCATTAGTATGGGTTAGTTAGACCTTGGTTACTGAGTGGTTGTACTCACCCCATTATCTTCAATATTATAGGGAATAGCTCAAGAGGTAGGGATAGAGAAAAACATCTAGAGGCTTAGGACTAGATCCAATTATAGTAGGCCTCTTTATTTTGAGTATTTATGTGTCTATGACAATTTTAATTGCCAACTAGTGATTTCTCATTTTGATCCTTACTTGCATTATGTGAATTGTAAATTGTAAGTGTATTTTGGGCCTCAGGAAGTGAGTTAATGATATATGTCATAGGTAATGGGCTAAAATACTAATGCAAGTAAGAATAGAATATATTATGTGATGTTTATAGATTACTATGATAATTGTGGTAAATTTCCCCTTATATGTTTTTGAGATTAAGGGGTTGAGAAGTGAAAATTTGATTTATGAGTATTTTATGGGATATGGTGCATTGTACGAGTTAGTCTAGATGAGTTGCATATGGTCAAATTGGTGTCAATGGCTATTGGCTTTTGGTAATTGATTTGGACACTTGGCTTTGTGAAAAGAGTTAAAAAAGTGCAAGTTTTGAAAAAAGTGTCCAAATTTTGATTGAGAAATAATTTGAGTTTAAAACTAATACCAATAGTTAGAGCTTAGAAAGAGCTTTTTATAGACACCTAATTCGCGTCAATCGGATGTCAGACAGAGATTTTGGGTGCATCAAAACTTGCTCCTAATGCTGTCAAATTGACAGCAGAATTTACTGTCAAAATTCATGCATTTGCGCCATGGTGCATGGTACCATGAGCCATGATGCATGTCACAAAAGTGAACACGCTGCGGTGTATGTTCAACGAGCCACGACGCACGCTCATGTTTCAAATTCTTAAATAAATGTACTCACATATGTAATGATCCCATGTGTAATGATCCTCAATTTAAAAAAAAAATTTATATCTTATTTAAATTATTTTATGGCAAATGGAAAGTAGTGACTTAATAAAATTGATGTTAATAGTTTACCTAAAGGTCCAAGGTTTGAATTTTTTTTAGACAAAATTTTCGTTTGAATTTCTAACTAACTTAATAGCTTACAATTATGAGAAAATTACTAAAAGTGTTTGTGTCTTTTATGTTATTAGACAAAAATGTTGTGCCCTTTCTCATAATTTTTACATTTCTCTAATGTTCAGATTTTTAACCTCACTCTTGGTTAGAAGCATGCATTAGAAGAAAAAATTCTAGACCCTTCCACTCAATTTGCATTGCCATTGTTGTCTCCCTTCATTCCTCTTTAATTTTTCTGATGGTCTTTAGTTGTTCTACCTTCTATCAATTTCTCTTTTCTCTTCCTCCTTCTATCCCTCCACCACTAGTTTCATCTTTTCTTCTTACTTTGTAATTTTTGTTGCTATGGAGAGCGTGGCTGTGTGTCATGAGGGTTCGAGCTCGAGCAGGCATTGTGAGATGTAGAAGGTCAGTATGTGCATACAATCTTCATCTTCTCTTCCTTATCAGTTGCTGAACATTACATATGTGCATATGATTTGTGAGGAGAGAGAAGATCTGATTCAAACATTTCTCCATCTTTCCTCTGCGCTTCATCTCTTCCCTCCCATTTTTTGTGATCGTCGGCGGAAGTGGAACGTCGTTGCAGCTGTGCAAAGTTCAGGTTCTCTATCATGTGTCCCATCCCTGTTTGCCTTCTTTAGTTGCTGTTATATTCTCAATGTTCATGTTCAGTTGCTAATGGGTGTGAGAAACCAAATCATAAAAGCTGGTGGTGCTGTCACAAGCTTGGACATGTGCTGCTGATTTGATTTCTTTCCTATCTTGTGAGCTGTGTTTAGTTTTCTACTTCCTCTATTCAGTCGTCGAAACTATCTCCTCCTTCCTTACTTTTTGCCATAGAGATCTAAATTGTGGTTTCACTTTCTTCTTTGCTCCTAACTGCACCAAACAGAGGTAGGAGATTCGAGTCCTTTCTTTTTTATTTCTATACTCGTGAATATGGTATACTGTTGCTGTGCGTGAGAGTGTGGTTTGCTTTATGTGTGCGTGAAATTATAGAATTTGTGTGTGGTTTGTGCTGCCGTGATATTTCAGGGAAGAGACAATTCAAATATGGAGTTGGAAAGCTTAATAATTATACATACATACATATATATATGGCTGAGTTAAATTAATTTGGTTGGAATGGTTGGTGTTGAAGTAATTGTTAGAATGAATGTGGAAGAGAAGAGCTTAAATGGGATACTTGGAGATTAGTGCTTATGAAATGCTTGTTAAAATGCTTGTTAAAAGAATTAAACTTTATTTTGAAATTTCATTGATTCTTGTAGAAAGTAGAGTTAGCTTAGATGTTATTAATCCATAAATTTGACTTGAAAGTTTCAAAGGACATTTAACTATGAAATTAATAATATGTGATTATTGTAATTCTTAGAGATCGATAGTTTGTTGAGAAAATATTTAAATGCTAGAGTTGATATGAGGAGATTGGAAACGTTTTGTATTTGGTGCCTTGACAAAATGCTAATGAGGAATACTTTTTCTTAGTATAAAGCTTTGGTTTTAAAATTTCAAATTTATTATAGTTGATTATTGGTGGGAACATTAAAAAGGAATTATTGTAATAGCTGAGAGTTGAATAAAATTTTAATATGATTTATAGGGTGTTTGGAAGAAGAGAAATTTGATTAAAGTTGAGAGGTAAAATTATAATTTTGGAAATTTCATGTAAATAGATAGCATCCCAACTGATATTTCAATAAAATTCTCCGTTATCAAAATATTACATTGTTATGCAAATTTTTTTTTACAACCATGTGATTATTAGATATTTTATTAATTAAATTAATTTATTTCGTGAAGTTATCTTACCAGAATTGATTATTTTAGTTAATCAATAAATACAAGTTCGGATTTTGATTATGGGATTTTATTTTTGAAAATTATTGAATTGTTACGGAAAAATGATTCATGCAAGTTTGACATTGAAAATGAAAATTTTAATTTGAAAGTAATGATTTTCTTGCATGTTTGAAAATGAATTTGAAGGGGACTTTATACATGACAACACTGCTAATGGCAGTTCTGTTAAACCATAGCACACTATGATTAATAACTAGTTAGTTTGTTTTCGTGGGCTTTGTTCTCACGTTTTTTATTCGTGGGCTTTGTACCTACGTTTGATTTCATGGCTTCAAGCTGCATTTAGTTAGCATTACCCTCGTAGACTATGTGTCTATGTTTGTTTCATAGCTCAAGCTGCGTTTGGTTACTTACCCTTGTGGATTGTGTATCCACATGTATTTTTGTGGCATAAGCCGCATTTGGTTATTTACCCTCGTGGGCTGTGTGTCCACGTTTATTACTTGTTTTGATAAATCCCTATAATTATAAGTTTTTAATTATTTGATAGATCTATTTTTCATTGGTTTTGATTAGTGACATATTTACAATTATTTAATGCAGTTATTTGCTTTATTGAAATTAAATAATAATGACATTCACTACAAAAAAATTGACTTTCAGCGCGACATTTGTCGCCACTGAAAGTCAAAAAGTCACCACTAAAAGTTTTCAGCAGTGATAAAAAATCATCACAATGTCATTGTGAGAGCCCCTGTTGCTGATTCAATTTACAGCGACAATAAAAGTCGCCGCTGAAAGTTGAAAATCAGCGATGACAAATGTCACCGCAGCCAAACGATAGTTGCCACTGAAAGTTGAAAATTGATAATGACATTTTGTCGTCGTAAAAACCACACATCAGCAGTGACTATTTTATCACCACTGAATGTTAAGTATCAGGGGCGACATTTGTCGCCGCTGAAGTTACCAATTAGTAGCGACTTTTTTGTCGCTGCTGAAAAGTAATTTTGGTTCACTTACACACATGGCACTATGTCACCGTCTATGTGGCGCCCTACCTCACGCCACATGGCGCCATGTCACCCTCCACGTAGGGCCCCACCTCACACCACGTGGTGCCATGTCATCCTTCACGTGTTGCCCCCACCTCTCGCCACGTGGCACCATGTCACTCTCCATGTGTCGCTCTTACCACAAGCTACGTGGTGCCCCACCTTACATCACGTAGTGCCATGTCACCCTCCACATAGGGCCTCACCTTGCACCACATGGCGCCATGTCATCCTCCACGTGTCGCCCCCCACCTTACACTACATGGCACCATGTCACTCTCCATGTGTCACTCTTACCACATGCCACGTGTCATTATATCACTAATTTATATTTCCATTTTAAAAGTTGTCTCCTCCAAGATTTGAACCCATGACCTCCTCTTTTTATGTCCAACCATTTTGCCACTGAGCTGGAATGAACCTGTAGTCTATTATTACATAATTAAATACACACACACACACACATTATTAAACAATACAAACACACATATATATTAAATATTAAATATTAAATATTATAAAATATCATTACTATCATTAAATACTTCAATTTAATTCTTTTAATTTATAAAATTACAAATTATATTATTTATTTTGTTTAAAGTAAACTATAAATATAATTGATACAATATCATTTGTATTATTTATTTTTATTTTTTTACTTCTTGAGGTTGTTATATTATTTATTTTAATATTAATATTTATAATTATAATATAAAAAATATCTAAGAATAAATAGTAAAAATACTAATGATTGTACATTAGTTTATAATTATTTATGTTTCTAAACTAGCATTAAGCTTTAAAGTTACTGGTGTTAAATGTAGAATTTAAATTGAAAAATTAGATTAGATGAAATATCATTATATGAATGAATTAATTTAAGCATAACATGTTTAATTATTATAAACAAGTAGTGTTATTGACTTTTCTATTGATCTGATGACTTATGCTTTCTCTCTCTTCTCTTCTATCTTGAATATTTATAATTTTTTACTTATTAGTTATAATTTTAAATTTAATTTTTTTTAGTTATTAATTAGTCAAAAAATATATATTAAAAATTTCATGCTTATTTTGGCCATTAAACATCTCAACTGGCTTTTAAATAAAATTATCCAAACAAATTTCAGTTTTTCTAACAAATTTCTTATCCAAATATAAATCATGTTACATTTACTGACTTTTCTTCTAACCTTAGTTTGCTAACCTCGGTTGAATCTTAACCTTAGTTGTAAATTTTTTAATACAAACACACACGTAAAATAATATGGTATGGCTTAATTCTTTACTTTAGCTCATTAGCATTAAATAATATCTTAACCTTATTTTAAAGTTACAATTTAACCATAGAATATATTAAATGAAAACTCATTATGTTATTTTATATATTCATTATAAAATTAAAATAATACAACAAAATTAATGTCTTAAAATGTAAATATTAGATAAATAAAAATAAAAAATTATGATGATAATACAAAATCAAACTTTCAGCGGCGACATTCAAAGTTGCCGCTAAAAGTCTCATTTTCAGTGGCGACACTAAAAAGTCACTGCTGATTCTCAACTTTCAGCGGCAATTTGTACGTCGCCACTGAAACTTACAACATAATTTTTTTAAAAAAAATTATAACATATTTTAAAATATGTTGACAATCAGCGGTGACATTAAGAAGTCGCCGTTAATTCTTAACTTTCAGCGGTAACTTGTACATCATCGCTGAAACTTACAACATAATTTTTTTTAAAAAAAATTATAACATATTTTAAAATATGTTGACAATCAGTGCGACACTAAAAAGTTACCGCTGATTCTCAACTTTCAACGACGATAGTAAAAGTCATTGCTGAAACTTACAAC
The DNA here is from genome assembly GCF_029017545.1 of Prosopis cineraria. Classification (NCBI taxonomy): domain Eukaryota; kingdom Viridiplantae; phylum Streptophyta; class Magnoliopsida; order Fabales; family Fabaceae; genus Prosopis; species Prosopis cineraria. Next base: position 19,626,865 of record NW_026555342.1, on the reverse strand, counting down.
ATAACTTTTTTAAAAAATTATAACATATTTTAAAATGTGTTGACAATCAGTGGCAATACTAAAAAGTCACCGCTGATTCTCAATTTTCCGTGACGACTTGTATGTCATCATTGAAACTTATAACATAATTTTTTTAAAAAAATTATAACATATTTTAAAATATGTTGATAATCAGTGGTGACACTAAAAAGTTGCCACTGAAAGTGTGACTTTCTGCGGCGACATGCACTGGTCACTGCTGAAAGTCTGACAATCAGTGACGACTATATCTTGTCGCCTCAAAAAGTCACTATTTTAGCGGTGATTTCAAATGTCGCTGTAGAAAGTCACACTTTCAACGGTGACTTTTACTGTCGCTGTAGAAAGTTGAGAATCAACGATGACTTTTTAGTATCGCCACTGAAAGTTGCCGCTAAAAGTCATTTTTTTGTAGTGATTTGATACGATACTTTAATGAATTATGATTTTATTTAAAGTTACATGGAGTCTTTGTATGCTGAATTTTATAAAATATTGGTTGCAAAATATTTTCATCTCTAGAACACATAATTATTTTAAATTTTTCTTTTACACATATTTAATTATTTTTGTTGGGATGCTATTTTTTGAAAATTTATTTTGGTCTCAAATTCATTAGCTGACGCTGATTGTATTGCTGACCTCTGAAGGGCATATAATTGGTCTGGGTGGAATTTTGCCTAGCATTATTATTTATTTTTTTACGTAAATACTTGAATTCATATTTTATTTTAAAGGTAAGGTTAGGTGCTCCACATAGCTTATAGCTAGGTTTACATTTTGATATATGTTATTTGCTATAAAATGAGTTAAGCTCCTAAATGATACCATATTTTTTATGTAAAATATTGTGTTGTAGAATTTTTAGGAGATCTTATTTACAAGGAAGGTTTTATCGAAATTTCTACAAAAATATTAAAACTTTTATTATAATGATTTTTTTAAGTATGTTATAATTTTCAATATAAATTCAACTATGTTTTAAAATGAAAAGATTTTTCAATCTAGGGCTTGATAGATGTGTGATATGATTTACGTCCCGTGCCAGTCACCCTCTGATTTCGAGGTGTGACATCATGCTTCCGCATATTTGTAAATTTTGATTTTTCTAATTGCAAGAATTTTTAAATAATTTTATTTTTGTAAACTTGGGATCCCCATTTTACTAATCATTGAAAAACTTGGTATTATTTTAATTACTACAATCCCATTTCCTAATTACTTGGGATTGGGTTTTAATTATGGAATTAGAAGGAGGAGGATATTATAGCCTCCACAATTAGAGCATCAACCAAACACTCTTTAGTCTCTTCCTCATTAACTTTCAATTTACAATCACCCTTAAAAATATCACAAGCTATTAGAAACACTTCCACACTTCCCATGGTCAATTGTTCACTTGAGTCCTCATCTTTTATGGAAGGATCATTTATAAATCATTGAAAATACCTTTTTGTTTCAAAGACTCAATCATTTGATATATCACAATTTTGTGAGTATATGGAATTGATATCGTGATAAATTTGGAGTATTTCGGGTTGAATCTAAAGGAGAATAGTGATCTTTGTTATTTGAATGCAACAAATAATAATTAATTGAGAAAATTAAATAACAAATTGAAATGATTAAAATAAAACCACAAAGATTTAAGCAATGATTCACTCAATCACAAAGCACCAAGAATTGGGCTTAACTATCAGAATATCCTACTCTCACTCATCAAAACTATTTCTACACAATTAAAGAGACAACCATTTATCATCTTCTAGCAAATAAAGTTGTATTTAGTTAAAGTTAAATTCACTACCATAAAAAAGGAATAAATGATATTTATTTTTGCCTATAAATGACAGTTATTTTTTCCTATAAATGAAAATTCTCAACCATCATTTATTATCCTGTCATTCAAAGTCCTCCCAAATAAATGACGGTTATATTTTAATCATTGATTCTTGTGTATAAATGAAGGTTAATTAAATAACCCATCATTTAAACTTACACTTTTTTTGGTCCTTTCTGTAAGGTGGTGAATAATAAATGGCGGGCATTTAAAATACCTAAATGATAGGTAAATTAAATATTCATCATTTATAGTCACAACAAATGATGAGTATTTAATTTAGCTGTTATTTATTCTTTGATAAATTATGGTATACTAAATGGATACCAAAGTATAATGACGAGTGTTTAAACATCAGTCATATATTTATAATAAAATAAAACATTTGTCATTTATTATTTAAGCATCACCCACCTTTCTTTTAAATGATGCATTTTTTTTAATCCTCATTTTTCTTGGTATCTTATATTAAGAATTCTGTAGTAGTGATTAGCTTCCACTAATCCTAACCCTCTAATTAAATCATGATACTATGATTAGCATCACCACAAACTCTTAGGCTATTCCTAATCTAGTTATTTATGATTACTTTCTTAAGTCTAGGCTTGCTCTTCTCCTTCTAGTGCATTGAGCAAGCCCACAAATAAAGAATATATTGGTCAAATATAAACTCAAAAATTATAAAAGGAAAAATAATTAAAATTGAAAAAAATACTTTGAAAGAGTCATGAAACATAAAATCCAAACTAATAGGAACAAACGGTAAAGCAAAAAAAAGAGTAGAAAAATCCTAGTCAGGCTATACTTTACCCTGACTGGGGAATTAAAAACTAAATGTGCAATTAGCCATAAGAATCCCCAAATCCATCAAACAATTAAGTAAAGAACAAAAAATGAGAATAGAAAACCATTCCCACATTAGATAGATCACTCTCAAGTCCATACTTAACTTTTTAGATTGCCTATAAGAGAATGAATGAATTCCTCAAGTGTTTCTAGGGCTTACTTATATAACTTCACACCCCAAGGAGCCTTAATCCTGATGATTTTACATCTTTTTTAGGTTCAATATGACAATCTGACAATCCATATTTATTTCACTTAAATTTGGGCCTTCCATGTGTGATATGCTTTTGTCCGCTTATGGTTGTGCATAAGGCAATCTCATCTACTCATGAAAAAAGGACAAAGGAAGCCTCCATGTTACTTCCATCCACGCACAATTGTGGCTCTCTTGAGCTTGTCCACATGTAGTAGGAGATCGAAAGAGGAGAATCTCCTCTTTTCATTCGTGAGAGGTTGAAAATGCACATAGTTCATCCATGGTTAGATGTAATTGAGGTGAGAATTCGCTCTAGATCCTTGTTCATATTGTCACGATTGAGTTTCTTCACACTTCATCTGGCTTATGGATGAAAGTTCTTAGGCCTATTCTTAGGCCTTGAGCTGAATTCTCTTGATTTAATCTCATTTTTTGTCCTTTTTCCTTCCTTTCCTGCATTAATAACTTGGTGAGTGTTTGCCATCAAGTATTACTGCAAGCATACGGGTCATCACAAGTATAAAATATTTCAGAGTTATCGTTTCCATGAGAATTTAGGCAAATGAGGGTTAAAATTTACTATTAAGTTTTAAGATAGGTTGAGCAAAATCAAGAGTAGGTTTGTGTGAAAGTAATAAAAATTAGATTAAGAAGTGTTTTAAAGCAATGAAAATTTATTGAAACCTTGACTTTCAGAGGTGAGGATCTAGGATTATCTCTCCCTTTTGTATTTCATAAAACTTAAATTAATTCCTCTTAAATAGATTTTTAATGAAAATATATGTGTTAGTCTAAGATTCCAATTCACTTGAAAAAGCTTTCTCAAGTCAAAATCAAGTATATTTGCAAATACTAAAATTTCACAATCTCTTAAAAAAAAACTAGTAAAAATAATTTTTAAGCTCCAATCTTAATGAGACTATAAAGGGTTAATAAAATATCTTTATTTTACCAATAAAACCATCTATTTATCTTCGTAAATTTCAAGTCCAATATTATTTCATCCAAGTTCTACACCTAACTTAGCTCTTTCAAGCACAACTCTAGTGAACAAAACAATCTAAATGGTGATCAAGCAATTAGAAGCATTAAGCATAGGATAAAATAAACACATATATCATTAAATACCAAAAGAGAGGAATATTCAAGTCTTAATCTATATAAAAGTTTAAAATAATCCTAGAATAAGAGAACTAGCTAATCATGTTTAGAAAGCCATCATAAATGGCACAATATATAACATCCATATTAGAAACAAAGAGAGAAAAGGGAAGAGAAGAAGAAAAATCGAAGAAAATCTACTTGAATCTCTTCAAATCTTTAATCCTTGGCTAAATCTCTCTCAAGGAACCCAAACCCTACCAGAGAAAGCCTCCAAGAACCTTTAAAAGTTACAGATCCCCTTTCAAAATGCAAGAATTTTGCATATGTAACCCTAGCTTCAAGTCTGATTCAAAAATGCATAATTTCAATAAAAGGCTTTTAGCTGTGGCCAATTCTTCCTTAGCTACAGCCAAAACCTCTCGATCAAGACTTCAACTGTAGCCAATTCTTCCTTGGTTGTAGCCAAAACATGTCAGTAGTATTTTATCTCTACCTTTTGGCTAAGACCGAAAGTGCATGGACTAAAGCTCAATTCTTTACTCTTTGTCTTGACTTTTTCTTGATATAATAATTTCATAACTCTTTTATTTCTCAAATAATGCTCCAACAACCTAAGAAGGCACGAAATTTTGTGTATCCAATATTAATTATACCAAGATAAAGAATTATGCACAATTTACACCAAGATTTTGTCATTTAAACCTAAGTGTGAGATATGCACATTTTCCTATTATATGTACCAAAAGTATGCACAATTTTGTCAAAAAGCATATGAAACTATAGGAAAATGCATTAAGATGACATAAAATTTCTATAGGTTATCAGTGAGCTATCATAATTAATTAACATATTTAAGTCTAAAAGTCCCCAAAAATTATGTAAAATAATGGGTTTATCACCTAGCTAGGATGTACTTTTTCTTTATTTGTTTTTGTTTATTTTCCCATTGAATATTGAATTTTAACTATGAAATTTATATGGTCACTTTTATATTTATCTCTATCATGTTAGTTACCTTTTCTATATGTGGCCAATATATAATTTGGTCATGAGTAGTTTGATAAATTAGAAGGTGAAAAACTTACATAGGCCTAGAGAGATAGATGCAAATAACTAAATTAAGAATAATTTCAAGGTTTGTATAGCTTAGATTGTAGCTTTACAATTTAGTTAGAGAGTAATCCATCCTAATAGGTTAATCTTAATCCTTGGCACTTTTTTGATTGGTTGGTTCATTGCTTTTATTGTTTTTTGTTTCATTTATTTAAATTAGTTATTAAATTATTTTCAAAACTCTCATTTGTTTTTATAAATAATAGAGAATGCTATTTTCTTCTAGGTTCGACTCCTGAAATACTTTGAGAATTATTAATACATTGATCCCATGCACTTGCAAGAGCTATCACACAAGAAATAAAATTTACAATATTCAAGCAAAATTTACTATTACTAGTCTAAGCTTGACCAAAACATTTTTAATGCCAAATCCTTAACAACAGCACCAATAACTTGTTGTGCTTCACAAGCACATAAGTCATAGCAGATAATATGGAGTGAGTAGAGTATTGTTTCCATGAAAATTTATATTAAAAATATGGTCAAACAAAAGACATTGTGATTTCAAATATGTTGAGCAAATCCAAAATATAAATGGTGTTCAAAATATAAATTGAATGCAAAAAAGTATAAAGCTTGGAAAAGAAATTAATTTAGGACTTTTTGAAAGTAATTAGTCTTAAGATTATTTATTGCCCTTTATACTTTAAGAATACTCAATCAACCCCCAATATATTTTCCTCTTAATAATAAATTATACTAGTCAAGGATACTAAATTACCTACAAGTACTCTCTCAAGTCTCCAAGTAGGTGTTTAGTTTAATTAATCCCTTAACCTCTTAAATAACTAATTAAATCCCAATTTTCATTGCAAATCCTATGTGACTATGTGAGGTTAATGTGTGTATCTCTATCTCATTAACAAAATCATCCATTCAACTTGCATACTTTAAGTTCTCACACAAATTTAACTCAAGTTCTATGCTTAATCTAACTCTCTCAAATACCAATTATGTGAACCCAACAATCTAATTGATGGCCAATCAATTAGAAATATTAAGCATAGTGTAAAATCAATATAATCACATTAGTAATCACAAATATAAAGGGAAAATGAGTATTTAATCCATATCAAGGTTCAAAAGAATCCTAGAATCAAGGGTTTAACTACAAATATTCATAAAATCCATGAGAAAATATAAATATATATGTTCTTCACAAGTTAGACGTAATGTTTAAATAACAAAAACCAAGTGTGCTAGAGATGTAAATTCTCAAAGATAACTATAAAGTCCTTAAACTCCCTTATCTCAATTCACCTAAATGTGAAGATGCAAAGAGATTGGTGTAAACGTGTTCTTGATTACTAGCAAAATAAGGTAGATGGTTATAGTGATTACAACTTACGAACTTAAGATAAACCTAAAACTAAATATGGAGTATAAGGTAATTTGTTATAAGCTATAGTTGTTTCTGATGTTGATGATGATGATGATGCCCTTTATGATGATTGCGATCCCCTTTTATAATTGTTCATTTGTGCTTAATAATCCTGTCACACCTTAAAAATCAGGTATGACTGGCATGGGGTATAATTGGTATAGGTAAAAACCCTAAGAGAGAATTATATCTCAATGGATAGTTGGACAAATTCTAAGATATGAATTTTAGTTTTGGAATCTTAAATGATGGTATTTAATTGGGATTGTGTTAGAGGTGAAAAGAAATATTTATCAACTATTTAAAAAATTATTAAAATTTTATTTACTCACATTCTTATAGGACAGTTGGAGGAAGAGAAACATGGTAGGAGTTAAAGAAGTGAGCTTTAGAACTTGAGAGCATTGTAGGTAAGTGGATAGTGTCCCAACTGATTCATTAATAAAATTCTTTTACCAAAATAGTTTTTTACATAGATCATTTGGTAACAATTGTATTAAATATTTGATACTTTGTTAATTAAATTATTTTTGGTTTTGGGAATTTATAAAGAGATGTTGAAAAATATTTGAATTATGACATGTGTATGTGGTTTTTTGTGTGAAGGATACTTTCAAAATTGATGAAATTATTTCTGCCAACTCTGGTAATTTTTAAGTTACTCAGTAAATGCCAAACATAGACACTAGCTACGAAATTTTATTTTGGCAAGTTTTTAATACTCAAATCTATTTATGCGAGTTTGATTTTGAGAATGAGAACTATATTTTAAAAGTGATAATTTTTTCACATGTTTGAAAATATATTTGAAGGGGATTTTATGCAGGACACTAGTTGCTAACAGCAATTCCATTAGCCCTTGGCCCCTTGGTCAATGACTCACTAGTTTGATTTTTGTGAGCTTTGTTCTCACGTTTGTTATTCATGGGTCTCATACTTATGTTTGATTTTGTGGCTTCAAGTCATATTTGGTTAACATTATCCCCATAAATTGTTTGTCTATGTTTGTTTTGTAGCTCAAATTGCATTTGGTTACTTATCCTTGTGGATTGTGTGTCCACATTTACATTCGTGGCATAAGCCATGTTTGGTTATTTACTCTCGTGAACAATGTGCACATTTATGGATTGTTCTGATAAATCCTCATAAATATGAATTTTTAGTTAGTTGGTGATTTCATATTTAATGGTTTTCAATTAGTAAATATTGTTGTTCTTATTTATTATTTAATTATTTGATTTTTCAAGATCAAATGTTAAAGCTATTCTATCATTATACATTTAAATGTTATTGTTGTTAATGTCATGCCTAAAAAATTAGACGTGACTGGCATGAAATATATGCATAAACATATATCCCTTAAGCCTTAGTCCAATAAACTTTAATATAATATTTTAATTCATTTAAATTAGAATGAGAAGTCTTTGTAACATTTTTATATAAGCAAAAGGTTCCTACACTTTTTGAAAACATTTTGACAATAATTTCCTCATAAATAAGATCTCTTAAAAATTCTTGTAATGACCCCAACAAAATTTAAACTAAATAAATAAATATATATAGGATAACTTATTTAAAGTGTGTTTATATTAATTTTTGGGATAAATATAACAAGTTAGAGACTTGGTCTAGTGGCAGCTGAGCAACCTTTCATATATAAGGTCCCAAGTTCGAATCTGGAAGAGACCAAAAGCAGAGTTAAAATTTTCTTTTTTTTTTGCTGGCCGTGCGAAATTACCAAACTGCCCTTAGCTTCATCTGATATTTTTAACTCTTCCTTCTTCTTTCTCGGTCATTCTAGAGCAGAAGTTCCGCGAGAGAGAGAGAGAGAGTTTCATCGTTCCTTTTCTCTCTGTGTTCGTTGGCCGGTGACTGTGGGTGCGTCTCTCGCCTTGGTCGCTGGAGATTGAAAAAAAAAGAAGAGAAGAAAGAGAGAGATCTGAGATTGGACGAATCTTGCTTAGCCTTTCATGGTCACTGCTTTCTTCCCTTCCACCGTAGCTGGAGCTGCGTTCGCGTAGCTCATCGTCGCTGGTGTGCTCGTGGCTAGTCCTTCCATTTTGGTTAGGATTTTCCCTGTTTCTACGTCATTCTCCCTTGTACGAGCTCAGCGTTCCACCATGTTAAGTCGTTGAAATGGGTGCTGCTGGTTTAGGCTGAGGCGACGCTGACTTTGGTTTTCTTTTCTTCCGAACGGTGCTGCGTCTCCCTCTGTTTCTTGCATCAGCTGGAGAGTTCCGTTTTTCTCCCCTGTTTTGCTGTAGATTCTATCTTCCTTGCTGCCTCTGCCATTACTGGTGTTTAAGGTAAGAAATTTAAGGACTTTTCTTGCTGAATTTATGCGGGAGGGAGAGTTCTGTTTGAGGACTAAAATTAAAAAAAAAAATTGGTGGGTGTTCTGTTGTTGCCTTGACCGAAAAATGTATATATATATATATATATATATCTAGACTGAAATCGAAAGAGACAAACTTGGATATATGATTGGTACCTATAAGATGTCATTGAAGGGCTTATATGAGAAAAAAAAAATTTGACCTCTAATTGTTGATGGGAATTATTGGTTTAGAAATCTCTTGTAGCTTTGTAAAGGAATTTAATTATGGGCTTGCACACAATCATGTGTATATTTAGAGTTTGTTTGATTTTTGGTGAATGGTTAAAGGCTTAGGATTGAGGAGGTAGAAGTAATGCACCTAAGGTAAATGATACAAAGATTGGGAGAAAACTCCTATTCCATGGAAATATTATGGCATGGTTAAAGTTTTATGAAGAAAGTAAGAGAAATTAATGATAATGCTTGAATTAACTTTAAATTATAAATTTGGGTTTTGAGATTTTAATGGTGGTTAGTGAAGGTTGTGTTATAAATTAAAATTTTATATATTTATATTTTATATTTTATAGGGTGTGTGGAAGAACAAGACCCTGAAAAGACTTAAAAGAAGAATACTTTCGGGAGTTAGAACTTCAACAGGTAAGTGAATAGCATTCCTTATAATTATTTATAAAAAAAAACCTTTTTATTGAAATATTTCATTTTTATTAATTATGTTAGTTTTAGAACTTTTGAAACAATGATGAAAGACAGTTACATTATAATTTGTGCATTTTCTCAAGAAATATATTTCTAATATTGATGAAAGCACATTCGCTTATTGAATTTTGAAAATTTCTTGGTTACATGATTAGTACAAGTTTGTACATTCATTATGATGTATCGATTTGGCAAGTTTCATATATTTGAAGTAATTCATGCGAGTTTGATCTTGATAATGAAAGTTTGAACTCAAAAATGATTATTTCCCTCGCATGTTTGAAACGGGATTTCTAAGAGAACTCGAAACAGAACACTGCTGCTAACGGCAGTTTCGTTAGCCCGTAGCGCGCTGTGGTTAAATACTAGCTAGTTTGTTTCGTGAGTTTTATTCTCACGTTTGGTATTCGTGGGCTTCGTACCCGCGTTTGATTTCGTGGCCTGAGCCGCGTTTGGTTACTTACCCTCGTGGGCTGTGTGTCCACGTTTGTTTCGTAGCTTCGGCTGCGTTTGGTTACTTACCCTCGTGGATTGATGTGTCCACGTTTGTTTTCGTGGCATAAGCCGCGTTTGGTTATTTACCCTCGTGAACTGTGTGTTCACGTTTGTAACTTGTTCTGCTGAGTTCTCAGAAATTTGAATGTTAATTAATAGGCATTTTCAAAATTTACCTGATTTTGATAAATAATTGGTGTTGTTTTGAGTTTTATGAGAGCGGATTAACTTCTTTTAGCACGATAACATAAATTGTTTTCACTTCATTCTTATTTTACAAAAATGATTATGACTTACATGCTTATAAATTTTGGTGAAATTACTTTCAATTTCTTGACACCATTAATAGAGATTGTCAAGTTAAATTTTAAAAATTTTATCATGGGAATGCTATTCACTGGAAAAATTTATTTGGCCTCAGATTGGTTAGCTGACGCCGATTCCACCAACGACCTCAAAAAGGGGCAACTAGCTACAGTGGGTGGATCCTTTTGATTGGTATTACCACTTTAATGTAAATATATGAATTGTATGTCTTTTTGAATCGAAAGAAAGAGTAGATGCTTCACATAGGTTGTTGATGAATCTTATTTTTGCCTGTACATTGGTTGCTGGCTGGAAGGAGCTATGCTCCTGACTTATACTGTTAGTTGTAAAAATTTTTGTTGTAGAATTTTCGGGAGATCCTAGTTACAGGGGAGGTTCTGCCGAAATTTCTGCAAATATGTCAACATTTAAAAAAAATGAATGACATGAAATCAATGTTCATTTGGAGGCTTACGGGAATGTGAGAATGGTTCGTACCCGTGCCGGTCACCCTCTATTTTGGGGCGTGACAGTTTTGGTATCAGAGCCAAGGTTTTTACATGTATAACTATGTGGAGCAAGAACTTGCCAGTGAAGTTTCAATTATCATTATGAACCCGGGCATAATTATAATTGAAACATCATTGGGAGTTCTATAAGAAGTTTTTGGACGACGTTTATTTTTGTTATTGACTTTTTGTTATACAAAGGAATTGTATTTTGAATTAAATATTTCTTTTGTTTTTTTATATAGTGGAATATGCCACCCAGACGTCGAGTATCTACCAGGAGCTCCACTAACAGTAGAGCCTCTGGCAGAATTTCTCCGACAGATGATATGCCCTTGAGAGGTAGAGGACGGCGTCAGAGTAGGATTAGGGCTAGGGGTGGTCGAACCCTTAGGCATCTACAAGATATTCCTTCTAGAAGTGAACAAGTAAGTCCTCAATCTGAGGAGCAGACCGTTCCTTCAACACATGATACAACAGAGGAGAATCCCGCAGTTAAGTTATCGGAATTTATGAAGTTAAATCCACCATCTTTTTCGGGAACTAATGCACGGGAGGACCCGATTGAGTTTCTTGAAGGAATAGAGAAAAGATGTAGGGCCTTGAGATGCCCTGATGTTCAGTATGTCGAGTTTGCAGTGTTTCAGCTTCAGGGAGTGGCAAGTACTTGGGCAAAAATAGTCCCGGGTTTGCATGCGACGAGAGTACCTTCTTTGACTTGGGAAGGATTCAAGACTACATTTCTGAATCGTTATTTGCCTCAGAGTACTAGAGACGCAAAAGTTGAAGAGTTTTTAACTTTAAAGTGCAATAAAGGAATGTCAATAGCAGAGTATGATCAGAAATTTACTGAATTATCTTCTTTTGCCTCACATATCATCCCAACTGAAAGAGAACGAATCAACAGGTTTGTGCATGGATTGCCAGTAGATATACATGATAATATAGCGCCTATGTTGGGTCGTGATATCACCTATGCCGAGATTGTTGATAGTGCATTGAGGATCGAGAATCGACATAAGGCAGAGGAAGCAATTTCTAAGAAACGCAAGAGGGAGCATGATGAGAAATTTCTCGGTTCTTCTTCCAAGAGTCATCAATTTTCAAATCAATCTCACTTTGTGCCTCACAATCTAAGCCTAGATCATTTGGTTCACCATCAGTGAGCACTCCTGTTGTGAGACCAAATTCTGGTAATGTGAGACCTCGAGCCCAGTCAGTGCCGAATCAATCGGGTTATGTTAGAGTCCCTTGTAATAGTTGTGGAAAATATCATTCAGGACCGTGCTATAGAGTGTCTGGTGCATGTTTTGAGTGTGGACAGACGGGCCATTTGAGAAGAAATTGTCCCTATCTACAGTCTGTGTCAAGCCACGGATCAATTCAACCTTCTCCTCGCCCTACTTCCTCATCAATCCCACCTGCTAGAACTGCTTCTACTTCAGCTAACAGGGGTAAATTTGGAAGGGGAAATGGTCAGCGAGGACAATCTTCCTTAGGACAAAGGCAGGCGAGAGTTTATGCCATGACAAGACAGGATGCTAAAGCTTCAAATGCTGTTGTTACAGGTATTATAACTGTGTGTTCGAACCAAGCTTATGCATTAATTGATCCTGGATCAACTCATTCATATGTGTCTGCTTATTTTGCTAAGAGGTTGAGCAAAGAACCTACCGAACTTGATAATTCATTTGTAGTTGGCACCCCAGTAGGAGAATCTTTAATTGTTTCTCATGTGTACAAGTCTTGTGAAGTGTCTCTTGAGGGTAGAGAAACCCTTATTGATTTGATGATGCTTGATATGATTGATTTCGATGTCATCTTGGGCATGGACTGGTTAGCTTCTTGTTATGCTACCGTTGATTGTCACTTAAAAGTAGTAAAATTTGATATTCCAGGTGAAACTCCTTTTGTGTTGCAAGGTAGTTTTATAGAAAAACCTACTAATCTTATTTCGGCTTTAAAAGCCCAACGATTACTACAGAAAGGTTGTCAAGGGTTTTTGGCGTTAGTAAGGGATATTGATAAATGCACCGTTAGTTTGGATCAAATCCCTGTTGTTCGAGAATTTCTTGATGTTTTTCCAGAAGAGTTACCTGGACTGCCACCTGACCGAGAGATCGAATTTGCCATTGATTTAGTTCCGGATACTCAACCAATTTCTATCCCGCCTTACAGAATGGCACCTTCTGAGCTGAGAGAACTAAAGACCCAATTGCAAGAACTGTTAGATAAGGGATTCATCCGACCTAGCATATCTCCTTGGGGAGCACCAGTACTATTTGTGAAGAAAAAGGATGGATCATTAAGACTTTGTATTGATTATCGGCAGCTTAATAAGGTGACGGTGAAAAATAAGTACCCTTTGCCTCGAATAGATGATCTTTTTGATCAATTGCAAGGAGCTCAGTGTTTTTCCAAAATAGACTTGCGTTCGGGCTATCATCAGTTAAAGATCAAAAAGGAGGACATACCTAAGACTGCATTTAGAACTCGATATGGTCATTATGAATTCCTAGTAATGTCATTTGGGTTGACTAATGCACCAGCAGCTTTTATGGATCTAATGAATCGGGTGTTTAGACCGTTTCTTGATAAGTTTGTGATTGTTTTTATTGATGATATTTTGATATACTCAAAGAGCCCAGAGGAGCATGAACATCATTTGCGAATTGTTTTACAGACAATGAGGGAGCAACAACTTTATGCCAAGTTCTCTAAATGTGAATTTTGGCTTGATAAAGTTACCTTCTTAGGACATATTGTTTCTAAAAATGGTATTCAAGTGGACCCAAGCAAAGTAGAAGCAGTGCAAAATTGGCCAAGACCGACGACTGTTACTGAAATTCGCAGTTTCTTAGGTCTTGCAGGATATTATCGTCGATTTGTCAAGGATTTCTCTAAAATAGCTGCTCCACTGACAAGGTTGACTCAGAAGAATGTAAAGTTTGAATGGGATGACAAGTGTGAAGACAGTTTTCAAAAGTTAAAGGAGTGTTTGACTTCGGCACCAGTTTTGAGTTTACCATCAGGCAATGGAGGGTATGCAGTTTATTGCGATGCTTCTCGTGTGGGTTTAGGCTGTGTTCTAATGCAGCATGGAAGAGTTATTGCTTACGCCTCAAGAAAACTTAAGAAACACGAACAGAACTACCCAACCCACGACCTAGAGATGGCAGCAGTTGTTTTTGCTCTAAAAATTTGGCGCCACTATCTTTATGGTGAGACTTGTGAGATTTATACTGATCATAAGAGTTTAAAGTATATTTTTGAACAAAAGGATCTTAATCTGAGACAAAGGAGGTGGATGGAGTTACTTAAAGATTATGATTGTACAATTCTTTACCATCCGGGCAAGGCGAATGTGGTGGCTGATGCCCTAAGCAGAAAATCGATGGGTAGCTTGGCACATATAACTTTGATGAGGAGGCCTTTGGTGCAAGAAATTCATACACTTGAGCATAATGGAGTCAAGTTTGAGATTATTGATAAGGGAGCATTTCTGGCTCATGTACGAGCTCGTTCTTCTTTAATGGATCAAATTAAGAGTGCTCAATTTTTAGATCCAAAATTATACAAGTTAAAAGAAGCAGTCATAGCTGGAAGTAACACTGAGTTTGAAATTGACCAGGAAGGAATATTAAAGTGCAAGGGTAGGATTTGCGTACCACAAGAGGGAAACTTGAAGCAATTTATCATGGAAGAGGCTCATCATTCTACATATACTGTGCATCCAGGAACAACAAAAATGTATCAAGATCTGAAACAACTGTATTGGTGGGATGGCATGAAAAAGGATGTGGCAGACTTTGTCTCACACTGTTTGACATGCCAGCAAGTTAAGGCAGAACACCAGAAGCCAGCTGGGCTACACCAAAGGTTAGAAATACCAGAGTGGAAATGGGAAAATATCACAATGGACTTTGTCATCGGGTTACCTCGCACTGTTAAGGGGTATGATTCTATCTGGGTTATTGTTGATAGACTAACGAAATCAGCTCATTTCATCCCAGTGAAGACAACATATAGTGTTGATAAGTATGCTCAATTGTATATTGATGAGATCGTGCGACTGCATGGGATTCCAATATCTATAATTTGGATAGAGGTCCTCAATTTACTTCTCAATTTTGGAGATCTTTCCAAAAAGCTTTGGGCACTCGATTGGATCTCAGCACTGCTTTTCATCCGCAAACCGATGGCCAATCTGAGAGAGCCATTCAGATACTTGAAGATATGTTAAGATCTTGTATTTTGGACTTTGGTGGCAGTTGGGACCGTTACTTGGCTTTGATAGAGTTTGCTTATAACAATAGTTATCAATCTAGCATACAAATGGCCCCATATGAAGCACTTTATGGCAGGCGATGTAGGTCTCCTATTGGATGGTTTGATGTTGGCGATACTAAGCTTTTAGGACCAGATTTGGTGCAGGATGCTATTGAGAAAGTGAAAATAATTAGAGAAAGATTAATAACAGCTCAAAGTCGACAAAAGTCTTATGTCGATAATCGACGTCGGGAATTAGAATTTATGGCCGGGGATAGAGTATTCCTTAAGGTATCTCCTATGAAAGGGGTAATGAGGTTTGGAAAGAAAGGTAAACTGAGCCCAAGGTATGTGGGACCATTTGAAATTTTAGAAAGAGTTGGTGCAGTTGCTTATCGTTTGGCATTACCGCCTGAACTGTCGGGTATTCATCCGGTGTTTCATGTATCAATGCTACGGAAATACTTATATGATCCTTCTCATGTAATTGAAACTGAGAAGATTCAGATATCCCCAGACTTATCTTATGAAGAAGTTCCAGTGGCCATCTTGGATCGACAAGTTAAGAAGTTGCGGTCGAAAGAAATCGCTTCGGTGAAAGTGTTATGGCGTAATCATTCTCAGGAAGAAGCTACATGGGAAATTGAATCCGACATGCGTGCTAAGTATCCATACCTATTTGTGGATTAAGGTAAGCACAAATTTAAATTCGGAGGACCGAATTTTTAAGGGGGGAAGAATGTAATGACCCCAACAAAAATTTAAACTAAATAAATAAATATATATAGGATAACTTACTTAAAGTGTGTTTATATTAATTTTTGGGATAAATATAACAAGTTAGAGACTTGGTCTAGTGGCAGCTGAGCAACCTTTCATATATAAGGTCCCAAGTTCGAATCTGGAAGAGACCAAAAGCAGAGTTAAAATTTTCTTTTTTGCTGGCCGTGCGAAATTACCAAACTGCCCTTAGCTTCATCTGATATTTTTAACTCTTCCTTCTTCTTTCTCGGTCATTCCAGAGCAGAAGCTCCGCGAGAGAGAGAGAGAGAGTTTCATCGTTCCTTTTCTCTCTGTGTTCGTTGGCCGGTGACTGTGGGTGCGTCTCTCGCCTTGGTCGCTGGAGATCGAAAAAAAAAGAAGAGAAGAAAGAGAGAGATCTGAGATTGGACGAATCTTGCTTAGCCTTTCGTGGTCACTGCTTTCTTCCCTTCCACCGTAGCTGGAGCTGCGTTCGCGTAGCTCATCGTCGCTGGTGTGCTCGTGGCTGGTCCTTCCATTTCGGTTAGGATTTTCCCTGTTTCTACGTCATTCTCCCTTGTACGAGCTCAGCGTTCCACCATGTTAAGTCGTTGAAATGGGTGCTGCTGGTTTAGGCTGAGGCGACGCTGACTCTGGTTTTCTTTTCTTCCGAACGGTGCTGCGTCTCCCTCTGTTTCTTGCATCAGCTGGAGAGTTCCGTTTTTCTCCCCTGTTTTGCTGTAGATTCTATCTTCTTGCTGCCTCTGCCATTACTGGTGTTTAAGGTAAGAAATTTAAGGACTTTTCTTGCTGAATTTATGCGGGAGGGAGAGTTCTGTTTGAGGACTAAAATTAAAAAAAAAAATTGGTGGGTGTTCTGTTGTTGCCTTGACCGAAAAATGTATATATATATATATATATCTGGACTGAAATCGAAAGAGACAAACTTGGATATATGATTGGTACCTATAAGATGTCATTGAAGGGCTTATATGAGAAAAAAAAAAATTTGACCTCTAATTGTTGATGGGAATTATTGGTTTAGAAATTCTCTTGTAGCTTTGTAAAGGAATTTAATTATGGGCTTGCACACAATCATGTGTATATTTAGAGTTTGTTTGATTTTTGGTGAATGGTTAAAGGCTTAGGATTGAGGAGGTAGAAGTAATGCACCTAAGGTAAATGATACAAAGATTGGGAGAAAACTCCTATTCCATGGAAATATTATGGCATGGTTAAAGTTTTATGAAGAAAGTAAGAGAAATTAATGATAATGCTTGAATTAACTTTAAATTATAAATTTGGGTTTTGAGATTTTAATGGTGGTTAGTGAAGGTTGTGTTATAAATTAAAATTTTATATATTTATATTTTATATTTTATAGGGTGTGTGGAAGAACAAGACCCTGAAAAGACTTAAAAGAAGAATACTTTCGGGAGTTAGAACTTCAACAGGTAAGTGAATAGCATTCCTTATAATTATTTAAAAAAAACCTTTTTATTGAAATATTTCATTTTTATTAATTATGTTAGTTTTAGAAATTTTGAAACAACGATGAAAGACAGTTACATTATAATTTGTGCATTTTCTCAAGAAATATATTTCTAATATTGATGAAAGCACATTTGCTTATTGAATTTTGAAAATTTCTTGGTTACATGATTAGTACAAGTTTGTACATTCATTATGATGTATCGATTTGGCAAGTTTCATATATTTGAAGTAATTCATGCGAGTTTGATCTTGATAATGAAAGTTTGAACTCAAAAATGATTATTTCCCTCGCATGTTTGAAACGGGATTTCTAAGAGAACTCGAAACAGAACACTGCTGCTAACGGCAGTTTCGTTAGCCCGTAGCGCGCTGTGGTTAAATACTAGCTAGTTTGTTTCGTGAGTTTTATTCTCACGTTTGGTATTCGTGGGCTTCGTACCCGCGTTTGATTTCGTGGCCTGAGCCGCGTTTGGTTACTTACCCTCGTGGGCTGTGTGTCCACGTTTGTTTCGTAGCTTCGGCTGCGTTTGGTTACTTACCCTCGTGGATTGATGTGTCCACGTTTGTTTTCGTGGCATAAGCCGCGTTTGGTTATTTACCCTCGTGAACTGTGTGTTCACGTTTGTAACTTGTTCTGCTGAGTTCTCAGAAATTTGAATGTTAATTAATATGCATTTTCAAAATTTACCTGATTTTGATAAATAATTGGTGTTGTTTTGAGTTTTATGAGAGCAGATTAACTTCTTTTAGCACGATAACATAAATTGTTTTCACTTCATTCTTATTTTACAAAAATGATTATGACTTACATGCTTATAAATTTTGGTGAAATTACTTTCAATTTCTTGACACCATTAATAGAGATTGTCAAGTTAAATTTTAAAAATTTTATCATGGGAATGCTATTCACTGGAAAAAATTTATTTGGCCTCAGATTGGTTAGCTGACGCCGATTCCACCAACGACCTCAAAAAGGGGCAACTAGCTACAGTGGGTGGATCCTTTTGATTGGTATTACCACTTTAATGTAAATATATGAATTGTATGTCTTTTTGAATCGAAAGAAAGAGTAGATGCTTCACATAGGTTGTTGATGAATCTTATTTTTGCCTGTACATTGGTTGCTGGCTGGAAGGAGCTATGCTCCTGACTTATACTGTTAGTTGTAAAAATTTTTGTTGTAGAATTTTCGGGAGATCCTAGTTACAGGGGAGGTTCTGCCGAAATTTCTGCAAATATGTCAACATTTAAAAAAAATGAATGACATGAAATCAATGTTCATTTGGAGGCTTACGGGAATGTGAGAATGGTTCGTACCCGTGCCGGTCACCCTCTATTTTGGGGCGTGACAATTCTACAATACAATGTTAGACAAATATAGCAACAACTAGGAGCTTTGCTCTTTCTAGCCAAAAGACAATGTATATAATGACAATAGAATCCTAAGTATAGCCTATGTAGAGTACCTAATCAAATTTTCAAAATAAAATACATAAATTCTATAATCATATCAAAAGGAAATAATTGCAATCAAATGTCCACCTATCTTCGCTATAAGACCCTCAAAAGTCAGTAAGAGGTTCAGTATTGTCTAATGAATCTGAGACCAAAAGTAACTTTTTAGTGAATAATGTCCCAATTTAAATTTAAAGAAAGTAAAGGAAGATAATATTTATAAAACAATTATAAATTCCACAGTAATAACCATTATCATTAAAAAAAAACATTGTGTAGTTCAAAAAATCTTATAAAAATATGTAAACCAAATAGATGCAAGATTGGTTAAAGGCAATGGAAACATCAAGTTCAACTTCCAAATTATGACCTTTGCCTAAAACAACTGAATTATATAATTCATCTTACAAAGAGAAATCCATGCACAATCAAACAAATAGCTTGTTTAGCAAAACTAATTTATAAAACAATATGATCCAAAATTTCATAATTTGCAAGACTCAATCAGAACGATTAACAAGCGTAGACACAAACCACGAGCATAAATAACCAACAAGTGTGAATACACAGTCTATGAGGATAAGTAATCAATAAGCATAGCTTGAGGCCATGAAAGCAAGCGTGAGTATTATGCTCACAAATAATTATCCCTCCATTCCACGTGCATTGACCGTCGCACAGGGCTAGCACCTCTTGAGCACCTTGCTAGCTCTATGTATTATGGCGCGTCAAGGGCTAATGGTACTGCCGTTGGCAACCAGCATTCTGACTTAATCTCACATTTCAGATCAAGCATGCATGTATCTAAAATCAACGTATTATTTCTTTTCAAAATTACTCATCAAACTAAACATAAATGAATGCCTCTGTATATAAATCCAATGCATGAATCATAATAGTTAATCATCTCTTACATGTAAGTCAAACATTATCAAATATAACAATCACTTTTAAATATTCTTTTGAAAAATTATAGTTCCAATTCTCTATAAAATCTATTATAATGAAGACATTTCTAAGTAAAATAGTTGGTAATAATAATGAAAATCATAAATCATTAAAAAAGAATAAATAAAAATATTCTATCATTTGTCTTGAGTAATTTTAAATATATAAATAGAGCAAGTAGCTTGTGAATAAGCTTAATCAATATTTCAAAAAAAAATTGCTAATAAATCATTGACACGCTATTTACATGCTTGAGATATTCCCATACCATACTCCTAATAAGCCACTCCTTAATTCCCTAATGCCCAATAAAACACTATTGTCATTTTCACATACACTTTAACTTAGTATAAATCCAAATTCTTTGAATTACTGGAGGCTAATATTCAACAACTAACATAAAACAATCCAATTTATTCTTGAAATTACCAACCAAATAATTTTTAATTTTTTCAAATTAGCTTATTCAATCCCCAACAACCACAATAGTCACGCTTAAGCTCATGTTGTCCAACTCCTTTCACATATAGGATTTAATTTTTCCTCAATTTTAACTCCTACTCATATTTCCTTGAAGTTATAAAAAAAAAAAAAAACTTTACCTCCTTCTTATGTCATTCCAGTAAATCTACACTAAAATTTTTCTATCAACATTTAAAATTTAAATCATAGAGCAACACAGTAATTCATAAACTATCAATCATACACCTCTATCCATCAATGTAATTCTTCAAAGTCTCCTCAATCAATTTTTTAACAAAATTTTTCTTAAAATTCAAGCAAAACAGAATTTTTTTCCTTCTTCATCTTCCTTATCTTATCATAACCAGATAACTATTAGGAGATACCTCAATCAAAATAAATCTCTTAATTTAATATTTTCAAGCAACTAACATGCTAAA
Source organism: Prosopis cineraria (assembly GCF_029017545.1). Taxonomy (NCBI): domain Eukaryota; kingdom Viridiplantae; phylum Streptophyta; class Magnoliopsida; order Fabales; family Fabaceae; genus Prosopis; species Prosopis cineraria. The sequence goes on along the minus strand of NW_026555342.1, from coordinate 19,606,208 downwards.
TCCTGTCTTTTCTCACAACCAACAGTAACCACAAAGGAAGAAAAAAAGGAATTTGGGCATACCTCACACTAAGCAAACTAAAGAGAACCGAAAGAGTTGTTGGACAACAAATAAAAAACTATCACAGCAATGAGGAGAAGGTTTAGTTCTCCACTCATGCAGCAGGAGCAAATTGACACCGGCGAGAACAAGAAGGATCAAAGTATATACCCACATAGATTGGCATCAATAGAACAAGGGAGACTTGGTCTAGTATGTTTATATTAGTTCTTGGGATAAATATAACAAGTTAGAGACTTAGTCTAGTGGCAGCTGAGCAAGTCTTCATGCATTAGGTCCTAAGTTTGAATCTGGAAGACACCAAAAGAAGAGTTAATTTTTTTCTGGCCATGTGAAATTACCAAACTGCCCTTAGTCCATCGAATTTTTTTAAAACTCTTTCTTCCTTCTTTCTCAACAAAATCTAGAGTAGAGAGAGATCTGGAAGCACCGACACTTTGCTCTACCCCTCACTGATCACTATCTTCTTCCTCCTCAACCGAAGCTAGCATCGTCATTCGCATGGCCGCCGCTGATGTTGTGTTCGTCCGTCTACCTTAACTGTGAATTCATTCACTAGTTGTTACTGTTTTTCCGCCTCTGTTGTTGATTCAAGTATGGAAAAAATCTCTTTTTCTCTTATCTTCTTGTTTGTGTGCATATAATGGTTTAGGTGAGCTAAGATCTCTTCCTTTTGGTTCATTTTCGATTATTGGTAAGCTTACTCTTCTTCTTTATTCATGGCGGCATCTCTTCTTCTTCATTGTTCAGAATCATTTTCCTTCCTCTATCCATGCGTGTTGATTCATTTAAGGTTAGAAGCTTCAATCTCTCCCTTCTCCTCGTAAATTGTGCGTGTGAGTAGTTAGGGTGGTATTAAGGTAATTATAAATTATTAGTCTTACTGCTGTGAAAAAAATGGAAAAAGAAAGAAATTCAATGGAGCTTCAATCCTTTTATTATTGATTCTGTTGTGCTATTGATTGTGGTTTATTGTTTATGTGCGTGAGGTTATCGTTTGCTGTGTGCGTGCATGAAATTTCAGAATGTTGTGGTTGCCTGATTGTTGTCATGCTGTTATAGGGAAGGGACAACTCAATATTGAGTTGAAAATTCATCTCAAAGCTTAATGATGATATATTTATGGCTGAAATTAGAGTTATTTGATAGAACCTTATTGCTGTCGTATGTTGTAGGAAGGTTCAAATTTGAGTTGAAAACTTGACTTAAGAATTGGTAGTGATATATATATGGGTCATAATTTTAGAGTTAAATTAATTCTATTCGAAATGGTTGATACAAAGAATTTATTGAGGTGAAATTGGAAGAGAATAGCTTTGATAAATTACTTGAATATTGGCTTCATTGAGATGCATACTGAATTGTGTGGAATAATTTTAAAGCATGAATTTTGGTTTCAAATTTTAAGAGATAATGGTTGATATAGGAAAAGTAGAAGGAAGTCTTTGTAAAGTAAAGGCGATGTGTTAAATTTTGTTTAATAATATCCTTATAGGATGTACGAAAGATGGGGATCCTGATAGGAAGTGAAGAAAGAATATTGTGAGAACCTAGAACTTCAACAAGTAAGTGAATAGCATTCCTTATAATTATTTATTAAAAAAATCTTTTATTGAAATATTTCATTTTTATGAATTATGTTAGTTTTAGAAATTTTGAAACAACGATGAAGGATAGTTACATTATGATTTGTGCATTTTCTTAAGAAATATATTTCTAATATTGATGAAGGCACCTTTGTTTATTGAATTTCAAAATTTCTTAGTTACATGATTAATGCAAGTTTGTACATTCATTATGATGTATCAATTTAATAAGTTTCATATATTTGAAGTAATTCGTGTGAGTTTGATCTTGAGAATGAAAATTTGACTTCAAAAATAATTATTTCTCTTGCATGTTTGAAACGGGATTTCTAAGAGAACTCTATACAGAACACTACTGCTAACGGCAGTTCTGTTAGCCCATAGCGTGCTATGGTTAAATACTAGCTAGTTTGTTTCGTGAGCTTTGCTCTCACGTTTGGTATTCGTGGGCTTTGTACCCGCGTTTGTTTTCATGGCATAAGTCGCGTTTGGTTATTCACCCTCGTGGACTATGTGTCCACATTTATTTCGTAGCTTTGGTTGCGTTTAGTTACTTACCCTCGTGGATTGGTGTGTCCACGTTTGTTTTCATGGCATAAGCCGCGTTTAGTTATTTACCCTCATGGACTGTATGTTCACGTTTGTAACTTGTTCTGTTGAGTTCTCAAAATTTTACATGTTGATTAAAGTGTTTTCCAAACTTACATGATTTTGGCTAACAATTTTATCACTTTAAATTTTATGTGAGTAAATTGTTTCCTTAAGCATTATAACATAAATTGTTTTCAACTTATTCCTATTTACAATTACGGTTATGACTTACAGGTTTATAAAAATTTTGAGGGTTTATTTTAATTAGTTGGCACTATTATTAGAGTTGTTGATTTTAAATTTTAAGAATTTTACCATGGGAATGCTATTCACTGGAAAACTTATTTTGGTCTTAGATTTGTTAGCAGACGTTGATTTCCCTTAACCTCTGAAGGAAAACCTAGCTATAATGGGTGGAAATTTTTGGTTCGTATTGTTGCTTTTAATGTAAATATATAATTTGTATGTCTTTTTGAGTTAAAAGAAAGAGTAGACGCTCCACATAGCTTGTTGGCAGACTTTATTTTAATTTGTACATTGGTTGCTGGCTGGAAGGAGCTATGCTTCTGATTTATATCATTATCTGTAGAAACTTTTGTTGTAGAATTTTTGGAGATCCTAATTATAGGGGAGGTTCTGTCGAAATTTCTACAAAAATGTTGACACTTTCTTATGACAGTTAGCTTATAAAAATATATATCTTATTTTAATTCTCATGTAATTTGATTAATTTTCATTCTTTTCTTTGTAAAAAAATGGAATAAATTTTTATTTCGTGGCTTACGGGGATGTGTCAGTGGTTCACACCCGTGCCAGTCACCCTCTATTTTTGGGACATGACATGGTAATTCTTTTAATGATAGTAAATGCATCTGGTAATTGATTTGCAATATTTTGCAAATGAATTATTTTTTTAAATTCAAGTTCACATTGCTTTATACGAGGATCTAGATGACATAATGTTAATTCATTCCATATAATTTTTTTATCCAGCTGCTTATTTTCTCCCCTAATGTTAGGAAAATTGTTTCATCAAAATAGAAATTATCAAAATGTGCCATGAATAAATCACCAATTAATGGTTATAGATACTTGATTGTAGAAGGAGATTCAAAACCAACATATATTCCCAACCTTCTTTGAGGTCCCATCTTCGTGCATTGTGGTGGAGCAATAGGAACAAATACTGCACATCCAAAAATTCTAAGATGAAAACATTTGGCTCCTAATCAAAAGCCAATTGTAATGAGGAAAATTTATGATAACTTGTTGGCTTGATATGCACAAGTACTGCTGCATGTAAAATTGCATGTCCCCATGCAAAAAGAGGAAGTGTTTTCCTTAAGAGCATTGGTCTAATTATCAATTGGAGGCATTTAATGAATGATTCTGCTAAACCGTTTTGAGTGTGGAAATGAGGAACATATTTTTCAATTATTATTCTAGTTGATATGCAATACTCATCAAAAATTTGTGACGAAAATTCACTCACATTATCAAGACAAATTGTCCTAATTACATAATCTAACAATTGTGCTCTTAATTGAATTATCTGGGCAAGTAAATCTAGCAAATGCTAAATTATGCGTTGATAACAAACACACATGTGACCATCTTGTAGTTGCATCTATTAAAATCATAAAATATCTGGATGGTCCACATGGTGGATGGATAGGTCCATATATATCCCCTTGGGTACATTCAAGAAAAGTAAGGGATTCAATTCCCACTTCTGTGATTGAAGGTCTTTTAATTAATTTTCCTTGAGAATAAGTAGCACATGAAAAATCCTTAAATTGGAGAATCCTTTGGTTCTTCAATGGATGTCCATGTTAATTTTTAATAATTCTTCGCATCATAGTTGACTCGAGATAGCTTAACTGGTCATGCCAAATGATAAATGTATCTTGATTGGTAAACTTCTTATTAACTATTGCATTTATTTCAATTATTGTACTAATAGTTGTGTAGTACAAACAAGAAGATAACCTGAATAATTTCTCTAGGACATATTTCTTTCCAAATCTAAAATCTGTAATATGTAGATATTTAATATCTTTCTCATTTGTAGTCTCAATATGATACCCATTTGATGGATATCTTTAAAGCTTAATAAATTTCTTTGAGATTTAGATGAATATTATGCATCATCTATAATAATTTGTGTTCCTTTGGATTATATTATAATTGCTCTTTGGAGCCATTGATTGACTTAGTATTTCCTGCTATGGTATTGACACTTCCATCTCTTATTGTTAAACAAGTAAAATATTTCTTATCTTTGAGTATGGTATGCATTGTAGCATTATTCATAAGACATATATCTTCATTCTTGTGTCCAATGAAAGAAAAGGAATATCCATATTCTTCAACAAAGAAAGAGAATGTATTAAAATAAATACTTAATAAAATGAAATTTATTCAAAGCAATAATGCTTTTATTATAAGAAAATAAGAAAGCTAAATGAAACGTAATCTAAATTACAAGAAAACAAGAAATATAAATGAAACATAATCTAAATTATTCTAATTATTTTTCAACCAAACTTGTCTAATCTTGATTTTCAAAGAAATTATCTACCTCCAAGTGCGCCATAACATCAAGGTCATTAATATCACCCAACTTATTGATATCATCATTTTTTATGCAAAATTTGTCTCAACATCATCATTTTGAAAAGTGAAATTTGATTCCACATTATTTGAATTTCTTTTGTTGGAAGCGTAATAAAGCTTTGCTAGATGCTCATGCACATGACAGGTACGTGACCAATGCCCCTTCATACTACACCGATAACACAGGTTTTCAATAACTTTTGAAGGACCGCTCTTATCTCTTTTTTGCCCTTCATTATTTTTTTCTTTTGGTGGGTATTAGGAATATAACTAGTACCACCACTACCACCATTATAATGGTAATTAGCATGTCCCCTGCCATAACCACAACCACGACCACGTCCACGACCACGGTAATTATTACGTATAGTCACATTCACTTCAGGGAATGGAGTTGATCTAGTAGGACAGATTTCATATTTTTCATCAGTAGCTCATTATTTTGTTTAGCCATAAGAAGATAAGAAATTAATTCAAAATACTTTTAAAACCCTTTTCATGATATTGCTGCTACAGGAGCACATTTGAAGTGTGAAAAGTTGAAATGTCTTCTTTAATAAGTCATCATCATTGATTTTCTCACCACATAATTTCAATTGAGAACATATTTTAAAAACTACTGAATTATATTCACTTACAATTTTAAAATCTTGCAACCTTAAATGCATCCATTCATATCAAGCTTTAGGTAAAATTACCTTTTTTTTGGTGGTCATATCTTTCTTTTAGATTAATTCACAATTTTAGTAGATCTTTTATTGTAAGGTTCTTAGCTTTTACCCTTCCTGAAGATCATGACAAAGGAATATCATTTCCTTAGCCTTATCTTGACTACTTGCTTGATTTTCAAGTAAAATTACATTTCCTAGACCTTTGGTGTCTAGGTGAATTTCAGCATCTAGCACCCATGATAGATAATTCTTTCCCTTAATATCAAGAGCCATAAATTCAAGTTCGGTAAAATTTGTCATGATTCAAACTAAAATAATAATAACAATTAGACTTATGACAAAATTAATAAATAAATCATAATAAATAAATATTACAGTTAAAAAAATATTTCACACACATATGCTAAAATATAATTTATAATAAAACACAATAGAAAAAGGCACAATATAAAGAAAAACAAATATAAATAACCAAACTTACTAAACAAATATAGCATAATAAAGATAAAGAAATGCGATAAAGCAAATAAATTGATAGATAAAGAAAATAATTCATATGATATTAACAAATAAAACAAATTATGTTAACAACATAAATTGATCTACACAAACACACAAACAAACACAAAATGTATAATATGTAATGTAGTATTAATTTAATGGAGGACTAAAATAATAATAAAAATAATAAATAAATAAATAATAAAGCAATGAATAATGATGACAACGACGACGATGATGATATCAAATACATAAATATAAAGAAAGAAAAATAAGTATATCAATCTTCATAAAAATATATAACAGCAAGTAATAAAAATAATGCAATGAATGGTAAATGAGACTTGATTAAATTAAATCACTAATCACATGATTATTTTCAAATAAATAAAATGGAAAAATTTAAAATTACTTGATAATTAAGAAAATAAAATGATAGGAAAATAAAACAATAAAATATAAGAACAACATAATCATGAATGTTAATAAAACAATAATATAAAATATAATTATATATATAATATAAGAACACATTAATCTAACTAAAAGCTCATACCTTATTTTCAGAGCCAATTCATGCTGATAACATGTTGTAAAATGTAGTTAATATGAAGACTAGATAAGGACAAGACAATACAAGAAATGGAAAGAAAACAATGAAGGAGAATTCTTATTCACTAGTGTAGATATACTTTGGACATGACCTCTATTTATAAGCCTCCAACCATTCAAGTCCTTTTCTAATGTTACAAAAATATAATGACTCATATATTGGTGCATTATGTAACCTTTGAAGGTTATAAGCTATTAAAACTACGAAACTCCTTCCATGTCATTTATGAGGATATTAATGATAAAGGAATTCTAAGAGCTATGAGTTATAGACATTCATAAAATAATATTTATAATAAGATATTTTGTCAGTATTATAGTTTATTATCCTTTGATTTGTAGATCTTTGTTTGGTGCTGCTTTTGTGTATCTGTATAAAACAATGACCTTCCTCTGTAAGGCTTCTAACTGTCAATATATAGATCTGGCAATTTATAAAGATGTTCAATGGATTTTCTTCTTCATTTTGGGTTCTTGTGTACGCAATATGTTGGGCTTTGATTTTTTTTTTTTTTACTTAGGAGACTTGAACCTGGATACCAAGACAATGTTAATAGTTTTTTCAATGAAAAAGGATAAAAATTTACTAAAGCTTACAGATTCTGTGAGGTGGTAGAATTAGGCATTCGCATTTTCTCTTGATCCATGTCTCCTTTTTTTTTTTTTTCTTAATATGAGCTTGCTACCTTCGATCAAGATACTGTAGAAAACATTACATAAAAACAAAGATTGAAACGACAAAAACACATATCGGCCATCGCTAATCAACTAGCTCACTAAAAGGCACCTCCATCGGAAGTAATTATCTGTTTGGTTAATACTGTACTAAGCAGGCCATTCAGCATAGCAATTGCTCTCCCTGAATATATGCGTAACCAAAACCTCGACATCACCATCAACAAACTCCACACCATGCTTTAGCTGCCAAAACTCAGTTTGACCTGAATCCATAAGATTCTGTATATGTTTGCAGACGCTCGTCAAATCACTTTCCACCACAGGCTTCTTATTCTTGAGTTTTTTCGCAACTATGAGACAATCATACACACTCCAGCTTCTATAGGAATCATCCCAGACACATGAAACCTGCCGGCCATTCTCCTGCAACATTACAAAGCAAGCCTCCACTCTCAGCTCGATCAAGGTGACCTCTCGCCGATCCATCAACATTCAACTTCACCCACCCATAAGGTGGAGGTTCCCACTTAGCCATTCCTCGAATTGGTAACGTGCCACTATCTTCAGTTATAGTAAAACTTTTATGGACATTGCTAGCAAAATGAATGACACGGTGGACTAGCTCAACCGTGTTGGGAGCTATATCAATAAAAATGTGATTATTACGATGCTTCCAAAAGTGCCAAATGGTGGTCGTAAAGGCATCGCACAAGAAATGATTATGTGAGTTTGGCTCTTAAGGTCCCACAAAACCAATCTCGTTTATTCATTTGCCATAATGTGTCTTGCATTTTACAGAGTATGTTAGTACTTTAATCTGTGGCCACTAGGAGACTATTGGAGACACGAGGACCATAGAAGGAAGTTAATTATTGTAAAGGATCATGGATTTTTTAAAATTGAAAAAAAGACTAATTTTTTTTAAAAAAGTAAATGAACAACGAAATAGAAATGAATGTTCCATCTCCATAACTCCACAATTCCATAATTGCACTATCTCCGCAATTCTCATACCCATAAACTACACTAATTACTTGTAACTTCCATAAATTCTTAACAAGTTCTTTTAGTCCTCATAACTTCCTTCCTTATAACTTTATTAATCTCATTAAGTATCATGACCCCTCGTTAAGATATTGTAAATCCCTTTAATTAATTTTAAGGATAATATAACTTGGTCTCTCAAGTTTATTTCAATTATCGATTTGGTTCCTCAAGCTTATTTTTTATCAAGTCCCTTAAATTTATTTTGTTATCGATTTGATTCTTATTATTTAAAAACAATGTCACACTATTAAAATTTGTTGACATAGATAATAGAATATTAATGGAAACCATACATATTAATGAAAATAAATATAATTATTTAGGTAGGAAAAAATCCTAAAATTTAAAAAACAAGAGAATAAAACACATTATAATAGATTACATTGAAAAAAATTGAACCAATTTGAAGGTTAATTTATTCTCATTCAACTATATATATATATATATATATATGTCAAATCATCTACTTTACATATTAAATTATTTTGAGAATTCTAAAACTTAAAGGACTCACATGATAATTTAAAAATATAAGGGATTAAATTGATAAAAATAAAATTTAAGGAATCAAATCAATGACTAAAAAAAATTTGAGGGATTAAAAGTTTCATTATTTCTTAATTTTAAATGCATTGTTTGAGAGATGACCTCTATTATTTTTTTTATTTTTTGGCCAAACTGAGAGATGACCTTTGTGAATTATTATAAATAAGGCCATTGTCATTGTTTTTGTATTCAAAATCAAGGAATAATATAATTTGTTTTATCAAAGTGAGAGACTGTTTTTTCTTCTTCCCTTTGACCCCGTGATTGGCATTTGATACACAACTAATTTGCAAATTGAAAATGAGTTGCAAATTGTGAAAGTTCAATAACAAATCTATGAAAATCACTTGCAAATGAATTATAAATTGTGAAACTGAAACCTTTTAAATTCAGAAAGCTCAGTTGCAAATATTAAAAGTTCAGTTATAAATAAAGATTTGTTGCAAATCATTTGTAAATTCTAAAAGTTTTAGAAATACTACAACTTTAATTTAAAACTTGTTTGAAATTAATATTTTATTATTTATAACTAAACTTTCATAATTTACAAGTGAGCTTCCACGATTTTCTTTTTTGATAAGAGCTTCCACGATTTACAAAACTTAAATTGTGTTTTCTTTTTTGCTTGGGATTTAATTTCTTTTTATTTCGTCTAAAGGGTTGGACTACAATTTTATTGGGCTCATTTCCTCTTCCCCAAAGCTTAGGCAACACTGATAATATAGGCTGATTATATAGGCCACTTTTGTGCTGGGTTCAATTTTTTCTGGGCTAACGATGCTGGGTTAAGTAGATATACAAAGACCGATAATGAACATTTCATCGACTAATAGTTAAAATGAAACAAAGAATGAGCTCTCGGGCCAATGAATGAAAAGTTATTTTTACAATATGTACCCTTGTTTTGATCTTGGGATGAAAAAAAAAAATGCCATTAGTCTTGCATGAAAGAACACTGCATACTCCTCTAATCCTATTTTATAGAGCAAAAAAAAAAAATTTGATCATATTTATTGGGCACTTTAATGATTATTTTATTTATCTTTACCCTTCTTCCCTTAGTAAATTTTGGAAATATTATTAAATGTTAGAGCATTTGATTTATAAATTATGTATATTTAATAGGGATAAAATTAAAATTTTTTTAAATTTTTAGACAGTGTTAATAAGATTTAAAGTTTTTTTTTGTTTTGGTAAAAATGTTGAAAGTGACTTATGAATAGAATCAGAGAGCATATTAGCTTAGGAAATCTAAATAATATAAACATTTTCATATGATAATATTATAATCTGAAAATACTTACTTAAACATGATATGGATTAACAACACAAACACATGGATGGGCCAATTAAACTTTGCTTAACAATTAAACCCACTGAAAATATTTGGGTTTCACGTTAAAAATCTGTGCACTTTTTCGCATAACACACACATACACACACATACACATATATTGATATTAGTTTTATAAAGTCCAGATTGCACCATCTCATTTATATGAACAAACTAGAAATTCTAACCCATTACCAATGGTGGTTGGGTTGAGTAGAAGAATTTAAATTCAATTGGGAGAATGATAATCAAGACATGCTTACAACTATAACTTTTAAATTTACAATTCAAATTTCTAGATTTATAACTTGAAGGTCTTGATTATTTTATATTAATTTGTTTATAAGGTCTTCAATTGTCATTATCTCAATTCAATTCTTCTTACATAAGATCAAGAATCCAAACATAGAAAAAAAATCACGTTGGAATAATTACCCTCAATTAAGTTAAACAATATTTAAATTTGATCTAGTTGTATCCAATTCCAGATAACTAGCTATATCAAAAAGAAATTATAACCCATGCACTAATTTTATGAGGGGAGGGTCAAAATCCTAGTAGAGCATTCTTTGTGGTGCTCTTGCACGAACGTTTTTTTATGAAGAAATTTATTTGCGCTTGATTGATTATAATCCATGCATTTAACAAACAGTATGGGTGTTATATATATATATATATATATAATCAAAATGATGTAATCTATAGTTTTAATTTGGTTAAAACTCAATTCTTAAATTTTGACTCTTGTAATTTAATTTTCGTAGTTTTATCTATTTAAGATGTTGGTCCTCTACATTTTTAGAAAAAAAAATTATAAAGATAAAGTTATTATTAAAGCTTAGGAAATAATTTTTTAAATAATTAAAATTATAGGAACTGAATTGCATTGAGCTAAAGTTTAAGAATTGAATTATAACTAGTTAAATTATATGGTGTGAGTTGTACTAATTTAAAGTTAATGGATTGAGTTAGAATCAACTCAAAAGTATGAAAACCAAATAATTAAACTTTTTCAAAATTTTATGAATACCGAAATGTAAATCTCCTATTCTCAGAGTCTCAAAAACTATATTATTCCTTGCTTATGACTAGTATAATTTCTTTTACATTTTATATTGCATAAATTAAATGTACAAGAGCTGAATTAAATTAGGTTATTCGACTAAATATATCTTGAACAAAATACAGTACTATTGTGTTCTATTTGCAAAACTACAGTACTAAATTATATGTGTCGGGCAGAAAAAGTTAATGTATTACGAAATTGGAAAAAAAAAAAAAAAAAAGCGTTGCCCCACTGTTAGATGTTAGGGTTTCCTTTAACAATCTCTTTTAGAAAAGGATGAACACAATGCTTATTGTCTTCTTCATCTATTAAACAAAGAAAATATGTCTTTTTCCCTCAAAAGCTTTTGGCCTTTTGGCCTTTCATTTATATTTGATAAAACGCCGTTGCTGTCTAAGCCACATATCTATTCATCCACTGTTTCTTTACACGCATGTCGCTTTTGACAGTACTTGCACGTTCTGATAAGCTCGTGAAAATATATCGAAGAAAAAAGAGAAAATATATTATATCGTGCATGCATGTGTCTCTATTTTTATGGTTTGACTTTTGATCAATTTGATGAGCTCATGTGGTTTCCACTTATCTTTATTTCTTTATCAAATATTATGGAGCTACTTAAGATAGTGCTCTAGGATAAACTTTTGTCGTTTAACGGTACACCATTTACTTAAAGAATTTAATGAGTTAACAGCAATGATTGTGAAGGAAAATGAGGTTAGTTTAATGTTATATTTTGAACCTTGTATTTTTTCAAAAAGAAAAACCACACCCAAGGGAAAACTAATGCAATTTTTTTTTTCATTTGGCCAAAAAAATAATTTTTTAATGTACATATTTTTTAAAAAATATAATTATAATTTTTTAAAAAAATTTGCACAAAAAATTATTAAAGTTAAATATACTGATGCAACAATACAAAAATCAATTAAATTATAATGACATAAAAACTACAAACTGTCTGAATATATGTCATTAAAAAATAAATAATAATTTCTTAATTTAAGTAAAATATATATTAAAGGGTTAAGATTCATTTTTACCTCTGAACTTTTTTTTAGGAGCGTTGGGTACCCTGTACTGATAATAGGGGCAATTTCCTCCACAACCATTTTTTTGAGGAATAAAAAAAAATCCTATCTATTAATCAATCATTAACATTTTTATTTTCTACTAACGCGGCAAGTGCGGGCGATCCACCCGTAGTGATAGGTAGGACGTTGACCATGTCCTTTGATAATAATTTGCCCATGAACTATTTTTCTAGATGTGCTAGACATCTTGAAGTCATGTTAAAATAAAATTTAATAAATATTATAAAATATTACATATTCTAATTTTTAATAATTTAAATATAATTATTTATAAATTTTCATCCAAAATTTATAAATTATTTTTTAAATATTAATAACTCAAATTAGTTTTTCAAAAATTTATAAATGAATTGTAATTTTTTATATATTAACATATTTTTAATATTAATTAATTTCCTCAAAATTTTTAGGTCCTTTTTTGTAATTTTTTGATTAGCTAATGGTCTTCCTTTAAAATATTGTACCATCCAATTTAATATTTTAATATTTGGGTTAAAGTGTATTTTTCTTCATGTATTTTCCTTCAAAGAGCAATGGCCACCCATACTAATAAGTGGGGTATTTTTCCTCCAAAACATTTTTCAAAAGAGCAAAACTCCTCCTTTGTTAGAAATTCATTAATGGGGAGAAACTTTTGCTCCTCTGAAAAATGATTTAGGGAGAAAAATACCTCACTTATTAGTATATAGTGCCTAGTGCTTCTCAAGGAAAAGAAACTTCAAGGTACCATACATTCATATAAAAAGAGTTTAGGGATAAATTAGCACTAAAAGACATGCGACATTAACAGAAAATGGCAGAGTTAACGGATCAAGTATTTACTAGAAGTACATGACGGCCAACACTCTTCAAAGGAAAGTACACGAGAAAAAAAATACACTTTAACCCTGTATTAAAAGTAAATGCAATAACTTTTAGAATATTATAATAATATTTTTTTATTAAGTAAAATTATTTGTTATTTTAGAGTAGTGAAATTCTTTGTGATAATTTTTAAATTGAATAATTAAATAAATTTGTTTTATTTCATTACAAAGTGTCATTTTATAAATAAATTGAAATTATGGTCAAAGAAGTCAAAGAAGCATTATTTAGTTGGCCAAAAGGAAAAAGAAGCATTATTTTATGAGAAAAAATAATTTACGATAGTGTAAAAATTAAACAATAAATAAATAATGATTTTTTTTAATTTCTTTGAGAATAAAAATAAAAAAATAATTTGTCTGATTAAATACATTTTATTATATCTTATTTTTTCGCAAAATTTATTTTTGATCAAAAGAAATTATCTTTCCAAGTGTATATGTTTGAGATTTTAAAAATGAAATTAAAGGAGGGATAACAATAAACTACTACTTACCTACTCTACATCACAGGTAGGATATTGGATGAGGATAAGCCATGAGGTGGACCATGACGCAAAATTGACACAAGGAATGGGAAAAGTGGTAAGTAGTTTGATGGTGAACAATAAATTTAAAATTAACAGAAACTAAAAATCTAATTCATTTAATTTTTTTAAAATTGACTTTATATCATTAAATGCATTTTTATACCCACTATAATATACTATATAAATTACACACAGTCACACGCATAAAGACATTATTTTTAATTAAAAATATAATATAATTAGAACTTCTTTTTAACTAAGGGATGAAAGGAGATAATGTAGGATATATGCCGAATACGATACAGCCTACAGGAAAATGGCACTTTAAATAAAAAATTACTACTTAATGGGAAATAATGTCTCATAAATATACAAGGACTTCGTAAATATTCCCTTTGGTATTTTGTGTCACTTTCTTGAGGAGTTCACGGTTCAAAATGTAAGTCCTTTTGCAATAATTTGGAGAGTATTACTTATTTTATTACAAAAATATCCTTAGAGTCACTTTTCAATGAAAGGTAGATTGAATACATGATTTTTAAATTTCTAATATTTATTTAGGGAAAATATTGAAACCAAAAGTAATCCTTAGATAACTTTAACGGGAAAAATATAACAGTAGCTAGGTCCATGTACTTCAATTTGCGTTGGTTGCATTTTATTCTTAATCTGTACAGTTTTATTTCATTATTTATAGTCCTTTTAATTTGATGTGCGAGCGACCTTAGTTTCTATAGTTTCAAAAATGCGCATAAGGACTATGAGATAATATTGGCATAGCTAGTTATACTGACGTGTATTTAACTCTGTTAATCTTTTTGCTAACATGTACTTTATTAATCTTGCTTTTATTTTTCACATTCTATTTAATCCAATATTAAAAGAAAGTATTCCCCTTATTGCATTTGTTCATTTTATTTCCATATTAGCACAGGAGCTAGCAAAGTTATCATGAAATTAACTCCGTCAATGTTAGATCATAGTTTTTATGTGCATTTTTAAAACAACGGAGACTAATGTAACAAACTGATTAAATTAACAGGACTGGGAACAATGTTTTATTTTTTCTTTTAACAATGTACTTTTTTAGTCCTATTTATAAGTTACTTCTAACACATTTCACCAGAATCAAGAAAAACTTTAAAACTCATTACTCTTATATAAAAATTTGATAAGTTTCTAATGTTACTCTTATTAAATATACATCCTTTAATAATATACTTTCTTTCACCAATATCTAATCAAGTGTAAAGGAAACAATATGATAAAAAATTAATGACATGATTTATAAATAAGACAAAAATAATTCATATTTCTTCACCTTATACATAGAACTCAAGGGACAAACTAACTCTTTTTAACTTTAAATCAAAAATGACTTATCTTAAAGATTTAAAAAGAGTGTGTCCAGTAAAAAAATACATGGGTTCAAAAAAAGTTATGTTATTTGAGGTTTAAGGCGTGTACCTTGACCTTAGTTATCTGAAGTTGAGACCAAATCAATCACCTAATCTTTTATAATACCAAAAACAAGAAACAAAAGATATATATATATATATATATACATTTCACATTTTGTAGAGAGAGACAAATTCAAGTGCATGCGGCGGCTGGCCGGCAACACAATCGTGCATTCCAATAATTATTAAGTTGATCAATATGTGTTTATCCAAATCCCCCCAGCCACTCATATACACATGTCTAACTTTCAACAAATAAAAATTAATAAATAGCTATAGTGCAAAATTTTTTAAGGAACTGAAAGACGCAATAGCAATCAAATAGCTAGCTTTCATATGACAAATCATAAAAGGAAGACATTTGTACAACATATAATACAAAGTCGATCTGATTGTGTAAGACAAGCATAATTAATTTATGAATTACTATGCAGATTAATGCTAAATAATTTATAGCCTTTAATGGTGGTATCTGACTCTGAGTGGGGAATCCATGAAGCGTGTCCATGTGCCTTCAATTTTCTTAGTATAATACAAATTTGCCTTGCCATGTTGTTCTTGTATTGGAAACAATTATATTTAAGACACTGTTTGACATTAAATATATGAACATATATTCTAGCATGTATCAAACCATGGTTCATATATATATATATATAGAGTTAGTAATGATTGTTAATTTTAGGTGGCTAGAAAGTAAAAATAACTAGTTTGAGAGAATTGGAAATGTACGAAGATGAGGTTTTGGATTGTTTAAATTATTCGGAAATTGGTATACAGATGGCATTACACTAAAAGATGATAATTTATTTGGTCCCATTGTTATTCATCAATGGAAAGGCAATCTTTTTTCATACCTGTGATCAGTCATATAATATAGGACCCAAAGTTTTTTAAATATAATTACTAACTAAAAGTAAAAAAATAATGGGCTAGGACCTCTAATATGCCCTTCTCTAATGCTTCTTGTAATACCCCAACTTCCTAATTTTATTTTTTTATTTTTCTTTAGATCATTGGCTTCTACATAAAATAAGAGACATTTTGATATCTTGATGTCCTAAAATGGTAAAGATTTGTATTTTTTACAATTTTTAAAGAAAAATATCACAAATATACACTTTTATTTTTGAAAAATCATAAAAAAATAAATCTTCACCATTTTGAGACATCAAACGATAAAAATATTTTTTATTTTATGTAGAAGCTAATGATCTAAAGAAACATCAAAAGCAAAATTGAAAAGTTAGGGTATTACAAGGAGCATTAGAGAAGGGCCTGTCTAAAAATAATACATAAAAAATAACTGAACGTGCCTAATCATTTTTGCCACATTGTCTTTTGAAAAATGTTAGAACATTAGCTATCTTTCTAAAATAAATTGATTATATAAATAAGAGAACATATTAAGATAAAAATAAAAGAGATTTATAACAAAAATGATTCGGCATATATTTGCGATTATGTAATTAATTCATTTTAATTATGATAACAAAGACTACTTACTTTGATAATTTTTCTAACGCGCTATAATTAATCAAGTAGCCTATTCGGAATCTGGTACGGACCCAACATTAAAGTATCGGAGCGGAGGGCTGGCATTAAAAACTTTAAGATGATCAATGTTTATAAAAATCAAAGAAAAAAGTATTTTCTTTTAATAAGGAAAATATATTATTACATTAAAAAGTAAAATATAAAATACAAATTAAAATTCCAGGTAAATAAACCTGGAATAGTTAAAAATATATGATATTTTTATTTCTTTATTTTATTTATTGATTCAAAATTAAGTCATCGATTTTCTCTAGCGACTCAATGTCAAAAAGATGCAAATTTGGGATATTGTTTAGGGCCTGATAATTAATGTTCAAATTTAACCTGATAGTATTGAATATTTAATGATATATAAAAAGTTGGGGGTTGTGACTTAACTCTTTAATAACAATCTATTAAGATATCTATTGTGATCATTAAATTAATTATATATTTTAGCGATCATTTCAATCATATTATCCATATAAGTGTTAGATTAATGAAATTTAGTTGTTTATGTAATCATCAATATATAGTTTTAAATATTTTCACCTAAAGTACATCCGCACTAAATTTGAGCGTCTTTGCAATTTATGGGTGTCCATTCTAGTTTCTTGGTTGGTATTTACATCAAAAGGAATTGTATCTACTATCTTATAATATTTTCTGCTCTATATCATTTCTTAATACACAAATTATAACTAGTCATGTTATTTATAAGTTATAAATATATAGTACTATACTCATTTCTCAAACTCTATTGGAAACATTGTTATTCTTACACATTCGTCCCAACTACATTATCCCTCAAGTAACTTTCACTTATTCTATCCTTCAAGCAATATGCTCAACTTTAGGTCCTAAAAGACCAATTTAATGAAGTTATGTCTCATACATGAAGAAAAGTGACTCGTTAATATTTATCTAGATAATTTACAATATAGAAATTTTAGTTGCAAATCATTAGCCAGGAATGGCATGTGGGATTTAAATACTCGGTGATTTGCAAGTAAAACTCCCATATCTATAACTGTACATCCAGATATATTTTTTGCAATTCATCTTTCTTTGGAGTGTTTTGAGACCTAACTGTTGCTAAATCAATCTTTGGGACCTAACTGTGATACCTTCGAATGACAAAACACAAAGACTTCATAATTTCTCTACAGCCACAGGGTTTGCTGGGACAATATAATGCTGATGAGGCTAAGATTTTATTTCATGATGATGATCATCAGGTCCTCCGGGACTCACTCTCTGCTTGTCATGTTGTCCACCATTATCCACAAATGGTGGTAATAAGGATGGCTGATTGGAGTCTTGTAGCATCACTCTCGCAGCCACTGTTGGACTCAGAGGCCGAGTCTCACTTCCTGCAATAATAAGAAGCAAAACCAACATAATGCACAAAAGATACCTCATCATCATGAAGCTTGTCAAAGTATAAGCACTAGTAGTGACTTGAAACTTGGATGTGTTTGGTAAAAACCTTCAAGCTAAGCACTCGGTATTTATAACTTAGAATCCTCTAGCGCTTAGTGGGGTTGAGTGTATCTAATTGTGAGGTGAATCTGCAGTTAATATTCATCTTATTGGCACATTCTTTATCCCTGCGTCGACCATCAAGTTAAATTGCTCCAAATTGCAAGAGGGACGGTGCTCAGCGAATGGATCTTCAAGTTTGCTAGTGTGTGTGATGTGGGTATTACTCATCCACTAGGGATCAGCTAAATCCGAGAGATTCTGTAGAGTCATCCTCTGATCTATATCCCATTTGCATTGTTAGAACCACTTGTTTATAGCCTTTTTATCTAACGCAATAATGCAGCAATTATTAATTTTTTATCAATAAAAATTTAGGGAAGTTAGACCAACAAAGATTGGTTTAGTTGGTCAGAATTTGCCTATATGATTGTGGGTTCAAATCCAGTACATTATTGATGTAAGAATTTTGTTGGTGGACAATATATAAGTATATTTATAAGCATTCTTTAATTTGAGCTCGAAGGGATGCCCTAATCTTATTGAACTCTTGAGATGCAACTCATCTAGACTTGTTATTGTCATAATTAAAAAAAAAAATTTGGGAAGCTAAGCTTTAAGGACTCATTATAGTCAGGGCATATGTGTGATGATTCGAATAGTGCTTATATAGATATTGATAGATTATACATCTACCAATAAAGTTTTTATATTAGCAAAAGAATTCAAACCCACATGTACTAGTGGCGTATGAGTTGTATTCTTATGAACTAGGCCAATCATACTGCCATGTTTTATCTGATTTTGAAAATGAAAATTATTATTTATTAGTTTAATGTTCGTAATTAGTATGATGTGCGAGCGTGCGTGTGTGAAGTGATGCAAGTGAAGTGATAGTTATCCGTTAAGCTCATCAGCCTAGCTAGTATATCAAGTTGCTGTGTAAGTGATTCCTAAGGAGAACCTAGTGAGTCTTAAGTGACTTCCTAAGGGCAGAAAGAAAGTGAACTTTTACAATGTTGGCTTTGTTTGGAATAATTAGGATGATCTCTCTCTTGGACTTGAGTGCACACAGAATTATGACATACTCCTATCTAAATTTGAAATTTACCTTTCTTCTTTTTCCCCATCTTTTAATCTTTTTTTTTTGCATCGCCTTATCATTATATTATAAAATAAATACACTCAAGTCCAATATTTATTTTTAAATTTCTTACCCAATACTCTTGAGTTTTATCCACTATACCAAGGAACAAAAACTATTTTATGTCCTGTGGGTTCAGCTTCCTTTAAACTCATATATCTTTTATTTTCTTTTAATAACAAGTGGATGCATGACTTTATATATACCCTGATAATTTGCACGAAAAAAGTCACTGATAATATTTTTTTTAGTTAGTAATTAATTTATGTTCAATTTATTATTTGAGAAAATTACAATTAGATACCCTTAAAAATATTAATTACAATTATAGAACTTCGATTATTGAAATTTTAATAATTAGCCATGGTCCTTACTTGTAATAAGTATCTTCTATTGATTAGTTTGAAATTCACGATTGACTTTTATATATTTCCAACTAACATTAAAAAGATTCTTAAGTATCTTTTGTTGATTTTCCAAGCAATTTAGCTATGATTTGCAATTTACAATTGATCCCCGTAAATCGCCAACTAATTTTATAAATAATTTTAAGTGTATTTTGTAGATTTCCAAATTGATTTATATATATTGACAGCAAAAAAAAAATATTGACTTATGATTTACAACTGACACTTTTAAATTTCCTACTAATGTTACAAATAATTTCAAGTGTATTTTATTGATTTTCCAGTGATTTGTCTTATATTGATGGCAAAAAATTAAGATTCACAACTAACTCTTATAAATTCTTAACTAACAATCCCAAGTGTATTCCTAACTATATGCATTTTTTAATTGCAATTAAGGACCATGGTCTGCTATTGAAATTTTAATAACATAGGGTTTGTAATTGTAATTAATGTTCTTATGAGGTCCCTATTTGTCATTTCCCCCTATTTTTTTATATCTTATGATAATTGTTTAATTTTTCTTTGCAAAACTGATTATTGTTTGTCCATGGAAATATAGTGCTACAGAGAAAAAATTAAGAAGATTAAATTGTATCAGTGATAAAAAGTAAAAGGAAGCTGACTCACCTGTGATCATGATCAAATTCCAGAACCTTTAATTAATATAGGCTGTATTTAGCTGGCTAGTGTAAGTGCTTTATTTAAAGTCATTCTAAGAATAATGGGTGTCCTGTATGAGTAGGAAAGAAATATTGGATAAAGTCTAACTTATTTGACTTTTTGGTTGATTTGAAGTTTGAACCGTCTACAATGTTGAAAAGAATCAATAAATCAATATCATCATTATATAAAATATAGACTTTATATTAAGTTATGTTGTCCATAAATAAAGAACAATAAAATTTGTCTTAAACTCCTTAAAATATACAAGAAAACATGTTGAATTTTTATACATATTTGAATAAAAAATATAAATCATTCAAATAAACTAGATGTCAAAATTATTTAAAATAACTTATTCTTTTTAACTAAAATATATGGAAATTTAATTTTGGTTTCTTATGCCATGGGGCTCTTTTAACATTAAGTGATGGATTAGTTAATGTCTTCAACCTCACTCACCATGAAACCTCACCATTTTGATATGGAAGGATTACAATCAGGTCCTAAATAAGAAAATTAATTATTTTTTTTAATTTATTTATACGTCAAACTTCCATATTTGCATGTTAAATTTCAGTATTTACTTGTTAATATTTGACAATTAATGCAATGAGGCAAATATTTGAATTTGGTGAGTAACTTAAGTACACTCACTCAATGGGTATCTCTTGTGACATGATAACAATGGTTTGATTTAATCAAATGACTATCAACGATTATTGTATAATATACTTAAAAATTATCTAATTTCAAATTTTTGGAGGGGACAATATAAGTAAGGAGTGTTCTAGTCATGATAATTGTTTTGAATTTTTTGACAGAAATATATCTTGATAATTTTCAAAATTAAATTAATAAAATTAATTTGAATTTTTGAATTTCTAGAATTCAAAGTCTCTAATTTATATTAGACTATATTTTATTTTAGATTCTTTATTACATTACTTAGATTATTTATTAGTATTCGGTGTTAGAAGAAGGTATTGGGTTAGTATTAGAATTATTTTTTGATTAGTATTAGGATTATTTATTCTATCAAATTATTCTATTAATAAGTAATAAGATTAATATATTAAAAATATTAAATTAAATATTATAATATATATAAATATTCATATATAGATAAGATAGAAATATCAAATTCAATATAAAAAAAGAAATTGAAAAAAAAAAGAAAGGGCCCTTTTCAATTGGGGAGAGATAGTTGAGTGGACTAAAGCATCAAGTATTGATAAAATTGAATGATTGTAATTTGAGACATTCATTGACTGAGTATCTTTAGGCTATTCATCGCATCCAAATCCTACAAATTAGTGCACCATCATCGTAAGTTTTGATAAGTCAGCCCCGAGTTTGGTGAAGCAGTGAACAACTCAGAACTCACCATATATAGTCAATCCATTGTGATTTTCCAAATGGGAAACTTATATATATATATATATATATATATTGGGGGTATATATGCTTTCCATTATCTCTTAATCTTTGAATCTTTCAGCAGCCTAAGGATGCAAGTACGAAAAATAAAAGTTAATCTTTGAAAATATATATATATATAGTTTCGGTAATAATCTTACCATAAATTCCACTCTAGCTAGTAGTTGTGACATAACCTTTTAACTACTAAAATTTATATAATTTGGACACATTTTTTTAACAATTGGTTTAAGTTACTTGATCGAAAGGGATAAGAATAGAAAAAGGTGCACTAATAGTCATGCATTGAAAAATACATACATTTTAGGCTAACGCAATTTCGTCACTTTTCTTTGCCTCCAAGCGTGAGATGAAAACTCGATAATACACAAAATGTTTATTGTAATGTAAGTGGACAGGTACGCCGAGTAATAGAGTATAATTATAGCACCTAACAACGGTTTGCCGCACACTAATACTCTCTCGCTCTCTATTGAAAGAAATCAAAAGACAAAGAAATGAGATATGAAAAAGTGTTGTTCATTGTTAATATGTAAAGCTCACAATATATAGATCCATCCTAATAATAATTAAAGAATATCTTAACAATGATTAATGAATACAAAATAATGTCCCTTAAATCTCAATAGTTAATATCTCAACAGAATAAGTCTCAATAAATAATATATCATAACACTCCCCCAAGTTAAGATGCTCTTGAGTTTGTAACAACTTTTATTATTTGATCTCAAAAAATCTCAATATATTGTAAAAGTCCTTGTTGCACTCTATCAGTACATGGAGCATAGCAAGTAATATAAATAAGTAGAGTATTATTCTCATGGAGATTTGTATTAAAAATATGATAGAGCAAAAGACTTTGCAATTTTAATCAAGTTGAGCAAAACAAGTAGTTGGAAAAGTTGATTTTGAAAATTATATTAAAACTAGGAAATAAAGTAAAACAAATGATTCTTAGGCTTCTAGTACAAATTAAGATCTAAGATTATTTATCCTCTTAAATTTCATAAAACTAAAATTACTTCCTTCCATATATTTTTTTTTAATGAAAACAAGTGATAACCTAGGGTTTTAAAATATTTGAAAAAGCTCTCTCAAGTCATGAGTAACTGTATAACTACTTTAATTGTCCAATTTCTTGTTATAATTAATAAAATCCAATTTTAAGCTGTAATCTTAATTTGACTATACAAGGTTAGCAAGTATATGTCTCTATCTTACTGAAAAAAACTATTCATTTACCATACAAAAACTTCAAGTCCTTGTACTATTTAACCCAACTTTTACACTCAAGCTAGCCCTCTTGAGTGTTACCCAAATGAACAAATTAACTAAACAATGGCCAAACACTTAGAAGCATCAATAGAAGAGTAAAATAAACATTTATATATACTTAATCACAAAAAGAGAGAGGATAAAATTAGTGTTAATCTATACAAAGGCTCTAAATAGTCCTAGAGTAAAGTGTTTAGATACTCATAATCATCTATATAACTACACAAAATAATTGGACTCTTATCAGAATATAAGATGGGAAAGGGAAAAGGAACAAACAAAGAAAAGAAAAGAAAAGAAAAGAAAATGAGCTCCAAATGTCTTCAAAACTCTAATCTCTTGATCCTAACTTTTCAAATGCCCATACCCTAGCACACAAAGCTTCAAATGGTGGCCTAAAGTCTGAAGTCACGCATGCGTGCGCATAGTATACCTAAGCATTTTTGACAAAACAAAATGCAACATTCTGTTGTCAATGATCAAGGTCTTGACTTTATTGATGACTTTGACTAGTTTTGCGTTGTTCTCCCAATCAACGCAATTAGTCATCTTTGCACTTGATTTCATCATCCTAAAAGCCTTGCAAAGGAATAATCAAAAGTCCAAAATACTTCCAACTAAACATTAAACCCAAATACAATCAATTAAATAAAACCAAAAATGTCAAATTAAAGTGAAGCGTGCAAACCTAAAGAAAGTTGCACATTTTTATAATTTGGGCAATTAAAGTATATACAATTGTGCCAAAATATATTAGAATCTAAGGAAACTGTGTTTGAATAACATGAAATTTAAGAGGTTAACACTCCCCTTGAAACTCTTTGTTGTTGAGATTTAAGAAATATTTTGTACTCATTAGTTATTATTAGGATATTAGTTAGTTAGTATTAGGATGATTTATATATTGTTATGTCTCAATTTTTTCTCTTTTAACTTCTATCATGGTATTAGAGCCAAGTTGATAGGTCTCAACCCTAACTTTTGGGCTCTCTAGGTTAGCCAAATGGTTACTAGCACCGGTATTGGCTATGCTCTCATGATTTCTCTTCTATAAACTACCGATCTGTCTTCAACCATGAGTCGTAGGTTTCTCACCGTTGTCCTAAAAGTCTTTATCACTTAGGTTGGAGACTTCCTGGAGGGAAGTAAGAAACCCGTGACTCATGACTAAAGATAGCTTGGCAACATACAGGGGCCAATCATGAGTGCATAGTGCTAACATCGATGCCAACAAGCATGCAACTAACCAAGAGAACCCAAAAGTTAGGGGCAAGACCCATCAACTTGGCTTTGATACCATGAAAGAAGTCAAAAGAGAAAGAAATGAGACATGAAAAAGCTTTGTTCATTATTAATCTGTAAAGATTACAATATATAAACCATCCTAATAATAACTAATGAACAAGACTATACCCATCCTCAATAGAAAACAAACCAATGAATATCCTAATAATGACTTATGATTACAAAATATTCCTCAATAAAGTTTTTATAGTTTGTTTGAAATGGAGCTTTGTTTTGTATAGCAAAGTGCTTGCCCTCCCTCCCTCTTCATAGGTTATTTCTTTGAAAATTACTCCTGAGTTTTTTTGCATAGTGAGTCATTCCTTTGAGAATCACTCCTAAGTTTTCTTCCTAGTGATTCATTCTTCCAAAAATCACTCCTAAATTTTTTTGTCTAGCAAGCGAGAGCATTTTGGCATGTTTATGATGTTGAAATTGATTGTAGGTGTGATGTCAAGGCCGAGCATGAGTCTCTAGCCCAAGTATAGGGCAAGACCGACAAGGTAGTAATTGATTATGTATTTGAGAAGGATGTAGAAAGTAATAAAGACTTCAGAAGGGATATGAGAAACCCATGTCTTATGGCCAAAGACAACTCATCAATGTATAGAGGGGCAATCATGAGAGCATAGACAACATCAATGTTGACAACCATTTGATTGACCAAGAGAACCCAAAAGTCAAGGGCAATACCTATCAATCTGGTTCTGATATCATAAAAGAAGTCAAAAGAGAAAAAAATGAAACATGAAGAAGTGTTATTCATTATTAATATATAAAGCTTACAATATAAAAGACCATCCTAATAATGACTAATTAATACAAAATAGTCCTTAAATTTCAATAGTTAATATCTTTTTGTAGGACAATTGTAACTACTTACTTTACATACAAACTAAGAAAACAAATTGAAAGGATATTTCTTAAAAAACATATAAATTGCTGTCTAGATTTTGTATGCAAATAGTGACACCAACTCTTGCTTATTTTGTCTTATAAAAAGGGATGGAAGA